>NC_140977.1:61121710-61144210 GCF_056783735.1 Eptatretus burgeri
TATATATATATATATATATATATATATATATATATATATATATATATATATATATATATATAAAAACACACACGCAGCACATCTATAAGTATAAATATAAAACAATGGGCTGACCACATGCTTCGTGGTTGCAGCAGGTTGATCAGCATCTCGAGGAGATGGGGATGGGAATGGAAACTGCCTGAAGGATGGCCATGCGGAAGTCCCTGGAGTACCAGCGGAAAGTTTATGCAGCAACACGCTGCTCCGATGCATGCTCACATCTTGACCAGACCATAACCATGTTCCTTTCAGACAAGAGTCCTTAACTATGTTCCTTACATACAGTTCTGTGTTCCTCCATCCATAACTGTGCTCCTTATAAACAGAGTCCAAAACTATGTTCCTTCCAGACAAATTCTATAACTATGTCCCTTACAGACAAAGCCTTGGAACAAAACAACACAACACACACATAAACACACAATGGCACCATATCACTGTGAATCACTTTGCTGGTGATTATAAACAACATATGTTAAATGGTAAATTAAACACATCGGCATAAACGTAAACCGAATCGGTGACTGATTAGGCAAATACAATAGAATTGAAACTTCACCGCTAAGAGGCAATCATAAAATAATAATAATAATAATAATACCATCGTTCAACATTTCAAAATCCTATTTAAGATAAAATAAAGTTCCCGAACTTGTGACAAGTGATACTTTTGACAATTAATTCACAGTTAATTCAACAGTCAACAGAGGCTCGAATTCAGGACCGTAAGATCCCAAGCCAGCCACCTTAACCACTAAGCGAAGACTAGGCCTATCTATGTTATTTAAATTGTTTTAATACTTGTTTCAGTTGATTTGGAGAATGGTTTGGAAATTTATCACTTTTGGAATGGTCCCCCCCCCCACCCCATCATCCTCGATTACTTTGGTTGAGTCCACAATTAGGTTCGATTTCTTTTCCGAATAGAAAGATTAATGTTTTATATATTTTTTAATTTTGTGTTGTGTGCACTCGCCCAGACACAAAGGAACTCCCTCGCGTTGGAATCACCATCATCGCTTTAGCAGTTATTGAGGTAGGTCGGGCTACAGTTTAACATTAGTTTACATTGTTTTGAGAGGGGGAGAACCACAAGGAGAAGACGAAGACGAAGACGACGAAGAAGACGATGACGACGACGAAGAAGACGAAGACGACAAAGAGGAAGAGGACGAAGAAGAGGAAGAAGAGGAAGAAGAGGAAGAAGAGGAAGAAGAGGAAGAAGAGGAAGAAGAGGAAGAAGAGGAAGAAGAGGAAGAAGAGGAAGAAGAGGAAGAAGACGAAGAAGACGAAGAAGACGAAGAAGACGAAGAAGACGAAGAAGACGAAGAAGACGAAGAAGACGAAGAAGACGAAGAAGACGAAGACTAAGAAGAAGAAGAAGAAGAAGACGAAGAAGAAGAAGAAGAAGAAGAAGAAGAAGAAGAAGAAGAAGAAGAAGAAGAAGAAGAAGAAGAAGACGAAGAAGAAGAAGAAGAAGAAGAAGAAGAAGAAGAAGGAGAAGAAGAAGAAGAAGAAGAAGAAGAAGAAGAAGAAGAAGAAGAAGAAGAAGAAGAAGAAGAAGAAGAAGAAGAAGAAATTGGTGTTTCAGCGATCTGTCAATGTGTGACTTTAGCGATGTATTCTGGCATCTTTTCAAGTCTTGGTAGTTCAGAAAATGCTCGAGAATAAAAGTTATGGCTTTTAAATGCTTATAACTTTACTCTTTAAGAGTTTATGAGCGTATCATCGGGTACACATTTGAATGGGCAGCCATTTTTTCCGCATCATCCCTCAATATGGAGTACTACCATACGCCATGATAGACAAAGTGAGGTACCTGTGCTACGCATGGGAGGGAGCCCAAAAGCAAACACAATGCAGAAACGATGAATACCAAACCATGAACCAATAAATTCCACATTCCTGTGACAACTTCAGTCAAACATCAGGCATGGATAGCCAGTTCATGAAGCAATTGGCAAAAAATAAAAATAAAAATAAAAAAGTTCGTGCAGCTGACCCCAACATTAGTAAGGTGGGTAATATTTAAATGATGTGAATGGCGAATCTGCAAATGCCGAATCCATGAATGTCACCAGTGGAAACCCTCACATCATTTCCTGATTCTCCTTTAAACTCAACCTCTCTTTAGTTTCATTCCAAACAGCATCATTCCAATCATACATTTACAAGTCATAAAAACATATTAAACTAGAAGGGTGCTCTTCAACATTGGGACGTCACCAGATTATGCCTCTGCCTGCATTTTTCATCATTATACACACTTGTACCAAGTTTGATTTAAATCCCTGAATCCAGATTCAAAGTATTGTTGTGGTTACCAAATTCGCAAACCACCATTCAGGTCCCTTAGGTGAGATATCTCGGTAAGTACATGTGTAGTTAGGCCCAAACCCGTTGTCTAGTGGGAATACATGTCATTCATGCGTGCTGCGACTCTTCAGGATAGCCGTTTTTCTTTTACTATCTTTAATTTGGACCAACCGCCATTGTTACCACCACCAACCACCACATCAACCACCCACCGCGGCGCCGCTTCACGTCACACCTCGCAACCGTCGCATCGCCACCGTTCTTGCGCCGCTTGTGGGTACCGGTGTTGGACTCGTGCAGGGCGCGCGCCGAACAGCGTGTACAAAACCACGGATTTTCCACTTCAAAAACGGATCAAAAACGACACACGCCCACTTTTGTTCCGTCCAATCGGTGAGCAAGGGGCGATTTGGCCTCGCCCCCAGGGCGTTGGAGGGCGATCGATATATGCAAATTTATGGATCAAAAAGCATTCACGCCCACTTTTTCTCGGGCCAATGGGGAGCGAGGTGAAAGGTCGAAGGGAGGGGGTCAAAGCTGAGAGAGCGAAGCCACGGGGCTTATAAAAGCGACCGCGTTCGTCAGTCAAGTCGGGAACAGAGAGTTAAGACTTCGCGGGCGGTGGAGTTGGCAAGAAGGAGCTGGTCGTCGTCGTGTGCGTTGGAGTCGGAGCGGAGGGGACGGAGCTGTGGAGAGGCGGCGAGGGCAGACGAGGGGGTGCTCGCGTCGTGCAGGGAGCTGCACCCCAGGGAGGCCGACAGCGCGACCTGGCCGAGGTGGAGACGCTCGTCGCGGGACTCGAGGCAGAGTAGGAATCCTCTATACCCCGAGCATCAGCAACCCCCTCCTGTTTCCCCCCGCGCTGAGATAGTGCGACCAAGGGGGCCCCTTTCCCACCCCCTACCAGACACTGCCCGCGAGGCCCGCGGAGTTGAGGCACCATCGCCGCTCCGCGTCTCATCACCAGACGGGTAGGCCCGACCCGGTCTCGGCCTCAGGCCCGCCTCATCCTTGAGGGTATTCTTTTCCTTGGTTTTGGGTATGTGTTGTCGGCGCCGTCTGTGAAGTAAAATTGTATAAGTGTTGCCGTGTGCTCGTGTAATCGGTATTAGATCTGCATTGTCGCATTTGCTTTTTGTGTAAATTGCATTGTGTTTTTCTTTTCTATGTGCTTTTGGTGGAATTGAATATGTGTGCTTTCCGTTCAGCGCGAATAAATGTGCTTTGTGTTGAACTGTTTCCCGCTTCGCTTCGTCATTTCCTTCATTGAATCCTCATCTTGCTTCACGTAAAGGGTTGGTAGTGGGCTGAATACGCCCGATAATTAATCGAACCGTCGAGGTCGACGATAACACCGCTCGGTTATCCCGATAGTACGGAACGGGTCGCTTAAGTGGCCCGTGTCCGAAGTCGACCTGCGGCGAGGTGCGATCGCCCGGTCTACCCTCCGTGTGGGTACTTAGGTAGGTCGAATTTGGCGAGCAACCCTATCCCACGCGGGGGCTGATTGGCTCGATCGCGGTGAGACCGAAAGGTCCACCCGTGACTGGTTCCCGGCGTTAGTCCGAGAGGGTCACGACTGGATTGTCCGTCCGGTGGGCGACGTGCCGCGATTCGAGTTACGTGGCCGTCAGCACGCCGGCGGGCGCGAATCCGCAACAGTATTATAAAATTCTGGAAGCCAGACCATGTGTCCGATCAGGTTGAAATTTAAAACATATCTTCCCCAAGACTACAAGAACATAACTGTGACATTTCATGTCGATTGATGAAAACGGTTCAAGAGAAAGAATTTTAAGATTTTCATTCAATGCAATATGACTGCCAGACCATGTGACCCATTAAATATTTGTAAACACTATGGTAGCCCCAAGGCTTGGGGAACATGTGGGTGAAGTTTCTCCTCAATCTGTCCAGCAGTTCTGGAGAAGATATTTAACCTCCGCCATCTTCGAAGATGGATGGAGGTTACTGTTTTCACCCCTTTCTGTTTGTTTGTTTGTTATCTTGCCAAAACGAAGCTTTTGAACGATATGTTAGTCAGCTTGTATGTTTTTTTTTTTGTTTTTTTTGTTTGTTTGTTTGTCTATAATCACGTATGAAAAATTCTGCAGAGCACAGTTATCATCGGAAATTTTTGTAACTTCGCATATCAGAGGCCTATAGAGGTCCCTTTCAGTGCACAAAATTTTGAAGGTCAAGGTCAAAGGTCAAGGTCACTTTGGCGCAAATCAGGGGAGTCGACAAAACCGTTATTTTTTCAGTAATTTTGATCGGATCGTCTTCAAACTTCATGGGAATATAGTTCATGGTCTGGCGCTCAGCTGATTAATTTTTGGTGGCGATTGGCCTTGACCTTCATATGTTTTTTGTTTTTTGTTTTTTTTGGTCTGCAATCACGTATAAATCACTCTGCAGAGCACAGTTGTCATTGGAAATTTTTGTAACTTCGCATATCAGAGGCCTATAGAGGTCCCTTTCAGTGCATAAAATTTTGAAGGTCAAGATCAAAGGTCAAGGTCACTTTGGCACAAATCAGGGGAGTCGACGAAACCCTTATTTTTTGAGTAATTTTGATCGGATTGTCTTCAAACTTCATGGGAATATAGTTCATGGTCTGGCGCTCAGCTGATTAATTTTTGGTGGCGATTGGCCTTGACCTTCATGGTTAGCGCCGGAGGTCAAACATATTTGACCCCAAGGCCAAATTTTCAAGTTTTAGGAACCATATCGTGTAGTACCTCAAATTGAACACCTCGATGAGTGCTTTCTAGATATGTCAAGCTTGAGACATTATGACGTCATTTGGTGACGTTATGAGGCAAAAGCATATTTTTCATGGTTACTCTGTAGAACGATTCTCATCGGAATCTCTCGTAGGCAGATATTCCTCAAGGAGTCGCTCCTGGTGGATAGCAGCTCTGTTCACCTCAGTGTGACCTCAAAGAAGTCACACGTGGTCACCTTTTGGCAAGGTTTATTTGTTTGTTTGTGAACAGTATGACGGAAAAACTCCTCGACGTATTTCGACGAAACTTGGTGGGGGGGTTAGGTATGGTCCAAGGATCATGCCATTAAATTTTGGACTTGGGTCCACCCCCCCCCCCCCCAAAAAAATTGATAGAGAAATTTTTTTTTTTTTGCAATTCTACATGTTTTAAATGATTTCCAACCCCCCCCAAAAGAAATTGTTAGAGAAAAAAAAATTTGCAACTTTTTTTTTCAACCAAATTTCGATTTCTTTTTTTTTGGCATTTTTACATGTTTTAAGTGATTTCCAACCCCCCCCCAAAAAAATGTTGGAGAAAAGAACTATAACTGTCAGCACTGTTGACATCAGATTTAATGAATAAGATATAAGGTTCACTTGAGTGACCCAGCCGTATTGGTGGCGGAGGTTTTGCACTCTCCCGAGTGCTCCCCCTCAAGTTCATAGGTGTATTCTTCAAAAATTTATAGCTGCCAAACAATGTGACCTATGATGTCATTGGAGGAGAACTTTTCGTTCCTCATGGATAGACGATCATACCTGTAAAGTTTTTCCTCAATCTGTTCAGCCATTTCAGAGTAGATTTTGAAGGTTTTTTGGTTTAAAAAAATATGGCTGCCAAACCACGTTTGATCGACGACGTCATCAATCCCCCCCACCCCATACGATTTACCTGAGATGACCCTCAACATTTTTCATCCTGATTAGATAAAGCATTTTATGTGTGCAATGATGACGTCATAGCGACACCACCCATGACATAATCAAAAATGATATTTCCCATGGGAAGTACTTGACATGTGCCAAGTTTCAATTTTTTCCATGGAGCGGTTTCGGAGATACAGAGGTCCAAAGTTTTCCCTTTTTCCCCAACATGACTACCGCACCATGTGACCTATGACATCATAATTATCATTGACTTCATCAGCATAAGCATAAAAATAGGATCGCTCACCCTGAAGCTCACCTGGACCAGAAGCAACAGTCACTCAAACCCCCACAGCCCCTCTTCGACCTTGAAATTTTAATAGTGCCGTGATCAAACTTTGGTATATCACGGGTGATGAAGGTTGTGGTCAAGTTTCTTTGAAATTATGTGTGTAGTTTCGGCGAAGAGAGCAAACACCAGTTTTGGGGGGGGGGGGGTCAAACACCCTACAAACCTCCCCTTAAACCTGATTCATCAAAATCGTGTGTTTGGTTCAAGCAATAATGACCGAAGTGATTACAGACTGACTGACTGACCGACTCACTCACTCAACTACGAACACTGCTCGATCTCATAAGCTCACCGGACTAAAGTCCAGGTGAGTTTAAAATGCAAATGGATGTATGGATGTTCCTCCAAAAAGTATGTAAACAAGGTAGGAATAGTCACAAGACATGATCATGTGAAACCATCCCGACATCTTTCCTTGAATAATGGATGTCCCTACACAAGACACAAACTGTGTGCGTGTGTGTGTGTGTGTGTGTGTGTGTGCCGTTGATAATTATCTCCATAAATCTGGTTTCAGAAGGTGGAACGGACCCCCCCCCCCCCCAGGACTCAAAATATCCACCTTTGTTTTGGTGAAGGATCATGATTCATGGTCTAAGTTGTGTCATTCTCAGAGTTTGTTCCAAGGGCTCTTTTCAGGATCGTCAATGAGCCCCGGACAGCCTCCAACTGTAGTTTGTTTGTGGTAATGTTCCCAGGGATGTTTGTGATTCCCAGCTTGTGGTAGTGTTTGTATGATCTTTGTGAGGTTCTTCTATATCATCCCCATTGCTCCAATTATCACTGGTTCCAGGATTCTTTCACTTCATTCTTGAGGTCTTGATATTTGGTTATTTTCTCAACTTCTGTGTTATTTAGACCACAATCACTGGGTACTGAAACCTCAATGAGCAATGCCTTCTTTTCCTTTTTGTATCTGAGTACAATGTCAGGTCGCTCTGCTTTGTTTTCTATGTTCACGCTGGATGGTATCATCAAGTCGTACGTGAGCATCATGTCCATGTTTTCGGTGATTGCTTTTGGTTTATGTTTCCAAGTGTTTTGTGGAAATGGGACATTGAAATTTCTGCAGATGTGCCAGTGGATTACTCGACATACTGCACCTTATTGTGCCTTTGTATTTACAGCTGTTCTGACATGAGTTTTTTGGGAAACTGAGTCACATCCTGATAGGAAGTGACATGCTTTCTGTTTCTACCTTGCAGAACCTACATTTGTCTGATTGGCTCAGTCCTGCCATTTTAAAAAAAGATATACATGTAGTGTCCTTGGTCATGGGAATTTATAATGATTCGTTCTCCATCCCAATTGAGCTGACCTCTTTTTAGCCATTCCAGTGATCCTTCTTTGTTTATTCCCAATCTGTCCAACTCTTTTATACATTTCCCTGCTCTTTTGTCTTTCTCCCAGTTGTCACTACATATCTGTTGGTATTTTGCATTGTATTTTTCTGTCGTCTTTTTTGCAAAGGTTGGGGCTGTATTTGTTGCTGTTTTAGTTTGGTGTGTGATGTCTTCTATTGACACATGTTTTTGGTGTGTGACGTCTTCTGTTGACACCTGTTTTTGCAAGTTTTTTGCGAGGTGAGTGAGAGATACCTTTTCTGGCTTGTTGTGTTCATGATTGTATACAAATCATATTCGTTAGTTTGTTGAACTTTTCATGTACTCTGCTAATCCTGCAGTCATCGCTCTGTGCACTTGATTGAGTTCCATCAGGCCACCATCTCCTCCTTTCCTCGGCAGGTACATTTTCAGGATGCAATGATTTTTGTAGAACATTTTGTGGATGGTGAAGAGTTTCTTCTTCTTCTGATATCCAGTTTTTTGATTTCCGCTTGTGACCAGTTTACTATTCCGCAGCTGTATTGGAACACTGGTGCTGCTAGTTGATTTATGGCTTCGATTTTGTTCCTTGGGGAGAGGTACGTTTTCACGATCAGCCTCGTTCTATGACAGTATTCTTTGGTAATTGTTTTGTGAATTTTTTCATGACATATTTGGTTGTTCTATTCTACGAGTAGACTAGAACAACCAAATATGGTGTTGTCTAGCTCCTGGATTATTGTATCTGTCGATTTTTTTGTTGTCCGTTTTTGTTGGTCAACCTTGCACGAATGTGCACTTGGCACACTTTATCTTGGCCAAATTCCATTTGGATGTTGTCAGAGTACAGTTTCACAAATTTCAGTGGTTCTGTCAAATTTTTTTCGTTCGGTGCAGAGTTTAAATTCATCCATGTAATGTAGATGTGTCACCTTTCTTGTTTCTTTGGACGTTATATTATTGGATGTTAAGGTGTATCCGTGTCCTTGCTCATGAATGAGGTTACTGAGGGGATCCAGAGCAAGGTAAAACAGGAGGGGGGGGGGGAAAGACTGTCTCCTTGAAAGATCCCACGTTGTATCTTTACTCCTGGTATTTCGATCTTTCCTTCTGAGTGCTGCAGGATTTGTGTGGTATTCCAAAGATCCATGGCTTTCTCAATCAGACTGATTTCGGGATTTATCTTCTACATTTGCACGTACTTTATCATCCATGAATGTGGGACACTATCAAAGATTTTTTATAGTCTATCTTGGCTGTGGACAATTTGGTTCTACTTGTATTTCAATTTTCGAGGATGGGCTTGTTTAGTAGCAAGTGGTCTATTGTTCCATAGCATCCTCTCTTGTATCCCTTCTGTTCTGCTTCTAGGCATCCTTGTTGTGTTAGATGGTGGTACATTCTTTCTGTGATGATTCCTGTTATAAGTTTGTACGTTGTTGGTAGAGAAGTTATTGGCCAGTATTTGTGAGGTACTTGGGTTTCTTCAGATTTTGAGAGAAGGAACGTGTTACATTCTGTAAGCCATTCATCTATTTCTTGATCCTCTTGGATAAGTTCATTGAATGCTTGAGTGTAGTGAATGTGGAAAGCATCAAAATTGCTTCAGCCAAAAGTTTGGGATCCCATCTGGGCCAGGGCTATTGAAGTTTGCCATCTTTTCAAGTTGTTGTCATTTTTTCTGCATCAATTATTACTGGGGTCATTTCCTCGAGATGTTTCTTCTCCTCCAGGTTTCCGATGCATTCCGCCTCCTTATTGTGTTATTTTCGATCTTCATAAATTCCTTTCCAGAATTGTTCCAGTTCATCATTTTCAGGAAGGGATGATGCATTCTACTTCCGTTTCCCTCATTCACGGTAGAATCTTTTCGGGTTGTTTTCAAACATCTGGCCTTGTTTTCTCCTGTTGTTCGCCTAGTCAAAGTATTTTTTTTCCTTGCTGTCATTTCTATTTTCAGTTTGTTTTTGGCAAGCATTACCTCTACGTCTGTGTCTTCAATTTTATATTTATTTTTTGGATCCTTCTCTTTAGTTTTGGCCTTCGATTTCCTCTTTGGAATTGCTGAATCTGTCCTGTCTCCTTTCTGAGCATCTCCCTCTGTCTCTCGAGGCTTTGCTTCCATGGTGGTGCTTGGGTTATATTTGTGGAACCTGTTTGGTTCTTGTGTTACTTTATCCTGAATTAGTAGTGCTGCTGAAAAATGTAATATTTTATTTTTTCATGGGGGGCAGACTTTGGTAATATAATCTTTAAAAGATTTGTTTGTTCTGCCAATTGGTATTTTTGTGCGGTTATTATTATGTAGTCAAATTAGTCAATAGTCATGGTCTTTCTTCAGGTGTGTGTGTGTGTGTGTGTGTGTGTGTGTGTGTGTGTGTGTGTGTGTGTGTGTGTGTGTGTGTGTGTGTGTGTGTGTGTGTGTGTGTGTGTGTGTGTGTGTGTGTGTGTGTGTGTGTGTGTGTGTGTGTGTGCGCGCGCGCGCGCCCCTCCCTCCTTCCAAATCCACCTTAAAAGGAATGCATTCAGACAAATCTCAAAACCAACCAAACTGAGAAAACTGAACTCACCTCTTTCGCAGCCTTGGGATCAAAGACACATGCAAACGTGATGTCACATGTGGAAACAACTTCAGCAGGAGTTCTCCCCAGATAAGCTCCATCCTGCACAAATATGTCACACTAACACGAACACACACGCGGGTGATCAGGGGTGTGGGCATGCAGGGATGCAATCCTGTCATGAACCTTATTTCCTCCTTAATGGAAACTATTACAGTGTAACCTCTGAAAACTTAGAAGCTTGAGGTTGCTGTAAGTTGTTGTTCCTCAATTGAAATAAATGAGAAATAGGCTCTCACAACCATCCTTGACCCTGAAGCAAGCACTTCAATGAAACGGTTGATAAGGAATGGCTGGCGTGGCAAGCAATAGCAAGCTGATTGGTAATAGAAGACAACACCCCAATGGACGGGATAAAGGCTGCAACCAAACTGCCACTGCCAAAGCTTCGGAAAGCAGTGCAGGATAGGGATATTTGGAGACATCTGATCATGAATGTCACCAGAAATCGGCCATGACTTAACGGAAATGGATAACTGGTTATAATAGCACCGATAGGTGCATGGAGCAGCGTTGCTAGCCGATACACCACCCATGTGCAAGTACGTCAAATTTCCTCCAAATTTCTCTCTGGCGAGTATTAAAGAATGCAAACGAACCTTAGAAAATAGGTTATAAACAATCCTTTGCCCTATGTTGACCTTAAAAATAATTGGTGGTTGAACTCAATGACCAACGATGCAAATCCTCTTCAAATTTCAAGTTAATCGGATGAAAATTGAGGATTTTATAAATATGACTTAAGTTGTTGACCTTTTGACCTATTGACCTCAAAACAATAGGCTTCCAGCTTGTCAAGACCTCCACCAGGTGGTGAAGTTTCATGAAGATCAGAGTAAAATGTGACCTGTAGGCGATCGACATAGGCAAACAAAGAAACAGACAGACAGAATTAAACACGTGACCAAACAATTTACTTGAAAAATCTTTGATTTTCGCAAGTAACAGAGAGACAGACAGACAAACAGGGGTGAAAACATCACCTCTCTCCACCTTCGGTGGGTGGAGGTAAATAAACATGGCATCAAAAGAAGTGGTGTAGGAGGGGGAGAATGAGGAGGCAGAAAAGGCAAGGGGGAAGAGGAGAGGGGGAAGGGGAGGAGGAGTGGGAGGAGGAGGGGGAGGAGGAGGGGGAGGAGGAGGAGGAGGAGGAGGAGGAGGAATTTTTCCTCAATCACTTCCATACAAGAAGAAACGAAAATCATTTGAAACTACCCAAACCAGTGCTCCCCACGAAGTTTCTAAAGTGAGGGTTCGTTAGGAGGTCAATTTCTCCAGTGTTCATAATGTGATTTATAGAATTTCTATATATACAATGTTTCTTGTTACATTTTTTGTGTCAAATGCATCTTCTGAGGTAGTCAGCATGTGCGGAAGAGGGTTTTACATTGCAGACGCTGTTTTCTAGGAGTGGCATTACGCCTCTCAGCGGTGGGTGACGTCACACATCGCCATGCAAACGAATGTAAAAATTAGAGAATCGCCAAAAATTCCCAAACCTGTCCGTTTGGCACGATCTTCGCATAGCCAATGCTATACATAAGACCACAGAGCACCCACATGCCAAAAGTGGCGACAATCCGTCTGGCAGTTTCGGAGGAGATACGTCCACAAAATATGGCTTAGCGTATTAATATAATAATGTCATGTTCATGAAATAAAATGAAATCATTAAGTGAAAGAAGCAAGATGAAAAACAAATTCATCGTTTTCAGTAAAATACCTTGTTGGGTGTCCTGCTCCACACTGTCACACTGTGTCCAGTCTTGAGTAAATTCTGTACCATTCCACAACCAACAAGGCCCAGGCCCAAAAAACCGATTCTACAAAGGAAAAAACAATTAAAAAATATATAAACGTTCTGTTCTAAAGGAAAAACAAACCAAACAAAAAAAAAATAACCAATGTCACCCGCAGGGTGACCCGTATCTTGCCAAAAGGTGACCACGTGTGACTTATTTAAGGTCACACTGAGGTGAACAGAGCTGCTATCCACCAGGAGCGACTCCTTGAGGAATATCTGCCTACGAGAGATTCCGATGAGAATCGTTCTACAGAGTAACCATGAAAAATATGCGTTTGCCTCATAACGTCACCAAATGACGTCATAATGTCTCAAGCTTGACATATCTAGAAAGCACTCATCGAGGTGTTCAATTTGAGGTACTACATGATATGGTTCCTAAAACTTGAAAATTTGACCTTGGGATCAAATATGTTTGATTATCCCATGAAGTTTGAAGACGATCCGATCAAAATTACTCAAAAAATATGGGTTTCGTCGACTCCCTGATTTGCGACAAAGTGACCTTGACCTTCAAAATTTTGTGCACTGAAAGGGACCTCTATAGGCCTCTGATATGCGAAGTTACAAAAATTTCCAATGATAACTGCGCTCTGCAGAATTTTTTATACATCATTACAGATAAACAAACAAACAAAAAAAAACATACAAGCTGACTAACATATCTTGCAAAAACTTCGTTTTGGCAAGATAAAAACAATCCAACCCCACCACCACCCTCCTCACTGCCCGACGTGAAGAAGGGCAATCCCACCCAATGAAAGGTCACAAGACTGATTTAACAATATAAGAGTATGAAAAGCAAATGTCAACGACTTTATGGGAACAAAGACAGCACTGAATCAGGCACAAAACATATATATTCAAGACATTTGGCAAGGAACACGCACAAAAAAAACACCAGAGCAAATATGAACGTACTGTTGTGGAGTTAGCTCAGCGGAATAAACAAATCCAAACGAATGAATGTCAGTCAGTCAGTGGTGTGTGTGTGTCTGTGTGTGTCTGTGTGTGTGTCTGCGTGCGTGTCTGCGTGCGTGTCTGCGTGCGTGTCTGCGTGCGTGTCTGCGTGCGTGTCTGCGTGCGTGTCTGCGTGCGTGTCTGCGTGCGTGTCTGCGTGCGTGTCTGCGTGCGTGTCTGCGTGCGTGTGTGTGTTCGTGCACACATATACACATATATATATATATATATATATATATATATATATATATATATATATATATATATATATATATATATATATATATATATATATATATATATATATATATACACACAGGACGGAACTGCCTGTTTCGAACCGTCCTCGCCGTGCACTTCACCCCAGCTGCCTTTTGCCATTCTTTTTGTAGGTCACTTGATGTCATCCTAAGGTTGTTGAGTGACATTTGAATCAGTTGGCGGTCAACACGGTCAATGGAAAGTCGTTTTCGCCCTCTGCCAGTCTGTAGCATTGTTGTCCCCAACATCTGCTGCTTGACGTTGTTCTTATGAACCGTCTGAAATTTTAAGGATAGAAGCAACGTGACGCTCACTGTATCCCTCTGCCAGTGAAGCCAGAATTGAACCCTTCTTTTCCTCACTCAAAACTTTTCTTTTCAACTCTTTTGGCATGGTCAAAAGTTATTTTTTTGATTCCAATTACTTTTGAAGTACAACTAGCACTGTTTTTGCCACCCAGCTGGTCCTATTTCAAGGGGATAGTGATAACTACAGCAGTGGTTTTTATACTTTTCCTTGTTAAATAAGATTCGGTTCAGGTGATCACCTAATCAGTACCTCACTAAGTAGAATGAGGTGTGCCAGAGTTGGAATTCAATAGACACTGGAATGGAATGGCTGCCATACGTGTAGAGATGCTGATTTAAAAATTTTTTGGAGTGGTCTCTTATTTTTTTCAAGAGCTGTTTCTACATATATATATATATATATATATATATATATATATATATATATATATATATATATATATATATATATATATATATATATATATATATATGCATACATATGCATATATACATATAACCAGGCATAGTGGCGTGCGCCTGTAATCCGGCTACTCGGAGGCTTGGGTTAGAGGATCGCTCGAGGACGGGAGCTCTGCGCTGGGCCGTGCTACGAGAGGGTGTAGGGCAGCCCGGAATCATGGCGAAACCCAATCCTTATCCCTGTGTCGTAAGAGGTGACCAGGGTTGCGTAAGGAAGGGCATCCAGCATAAAAGCTATGCCAAATCAGTATGCGGATCATAACGGATGATCTGCTGTGGCGACCCCAAATGGGAGCAGCCGAATGAGGAAGAAGATATATACATAAGTATATACAATTATATATATACAATTATATATATATATATATATATATATATATATATATATATATATATATATATATGCAGTTAAGCCCAAAATTATTCAAACCCTAACCAAATTTGGAGTATTTTGAATCGTGTTATTTGAGGAACTAGTGCGTGCCCGTACGTGCGTGGCCGTACATGCAAAAAAAAAAACTTTCAAACCGAGTGCCAGAAAAACAACCACACAGGTCGTTCTTTCGCTCTCGCGTGCCCGTACGTGCGTGGCCATATGTGCAAAAAAACAAAAAACTTTAAACAACTACACAGGCCATTCCTTTGCTCTCGTAAACGATGACTGCATTGGGGCATTGTGTTTATCTATAAATGCGCATAAGAAATCGAGAAATTATTAGAATGCATCAAGTCATCACTATCCGGAAGTCCGTACGTTGTAACCCATAATGGGGAACGCGCTCTAACTTGGCCATAACTTGGGAACCACTTTACTTGTCTGATTAATTTCAAACCTTGAAAAGGCAAACAGAGATTGCTGGAATTATCGATAGAAGAAAGATACTGTGGGTGCAAAATGCCAAGCAACGTGTCCTGTAATTGGTAACTGAGGATCTCTTCCCCAACGGCCACGCCTACACAGCAACATGTCCTGTCATTGGTAACTAAATGGTGCCCTTTCCCCATCGGCCACACCTACGCAGCAACGTGTCCTGTCATTGGTTTGGTAAATAAATGGCCATAACTTGGGAACCACTTGTCCGATTAATATCAAACCATGAAAAGGCACATACTCAGGTCCCCAGCAATATACCTGGCAAGTTTTACTTAGATCGGACCAGTGGTTGTCGAGAAACAGCGGTCACAGACAGACAGACACACAGACACACACATACAAAGATTGCTGGTATTATAGGTAGATGAGTTTCTTCTGGCTTAAGTTACATAAGAATGTGACAAACAGATGAAAGAATTAAATCACTGCAAGAGACATTTCAAGAAATACATTTTTTCAGGGGTATGTTATTGATAGATTTACAAAAAAAATCATGTCCAGAATTATTCATACCGTTGCTGAGATCAGTTCAAAATCACATTCAGTAATCAATGAAAAAGCCTCTGTTTGTGATTACAGCCTCCAAACGGTTTTTATACTTGCTCAAAATGTTTATGCATGTCTCTACAGGGATTTTGGCCCACTCCTCCTTCGCAAAGGTCTCCAGGTCTTTGAGGTTGGAAGGCTTCCTTGCCATCACTCCGGTCTTGAGCTCCCTCCAGATTCTCGATTGGGTTGAGGTCCGGATTTTGGCTTGGTCACTCCAGAAAGTCTACATCATTATCCCGGAACCATTTCTTGACTGACTTGGCAGTGTGTTTTGGATCGTTGTCCCAGCTGACACGTCCAATGCTCCCCGAGGTGAAGTTTCTCTGCGGACTGTTTGATGTTTTCCTCAAGGATCTTGAAGTACTACTCCTTTTTCATGATGCCATCCACTTTGACAAGATTGCCGGGCCCACTGGCTGAGAAACATCCCCAAAGCATTATGCTCCCGCCTCCATGCTTGACGGCCGGGACTGTGTTCTTCGGGTTGTATGCTTCACCTGTCTTTCGCCAAACAAAAGCAACATCTCTGTGCCCGAAAAGCTCCATTTTCCTCTCATCCGACCACAGAACTGAGGACCAAAAGCTTGGATCTTTGTCCAGGTGAGCTTTTTCAAAGGACAGATGAGCATTTCTGTGCCTGGGATGGAGGAGTGGAGTCTTTCTTGGTCGGCGTCCATGTAGACCCCCCCCCCCTCTTGTGCAATGTCCGCTGGAGTGTCTGCCTTGATATCTTGGTCCCAGACTCGCCAAGGTTGTTCAGGAGAGCCTTAATAGTGATCCGTGGATTGTTGTTGGCCTCTCGCCATACTTTTCTTGCCAGACGAGGCGACACCTTTGGCTCCCGTCCACGTCCTTCAATGTTTTTTACAGTGTGGAACTCCTTGTACTTCCTAATTATGCTTTGTATGGTGGCAACTGGCACTCGGAACTGCTTTGAAATAGCTTTGTAGCCTTTCCCCTCCTTGTGAGCATTCACAATGCACAACCGAAGGTCCTCACTGACTTCTTTCTTCTTCGCCATGCTGACAATGACCTGAGAATGATTGCATCAGCTCCTCTTAATTAATAGTCTAAAAGCAGAGTGTTGTTCTATAACATTCCTCACTGGACATTCAATAGACCACATTTGTAAAGCATTCAGATTGTATGCACACATCTTGGAATAATTGCAATGCATTATAAAGAATCTTAGGAATATCAAAAGAATGTGCATTATCACAAACATTGGCCTCAATTCTGAGACTTGGTATGGGGTATGAATCATTTTGGACAGGCATAAAAACAGAAGTCTTAACATTTCTATTGTTATGCTAATAATGTTGAGCCAAAATATATGTGGATTTGTACATGCTAACTAAATGTCCTCAGGTGAAGTGAAAATTCCACCACTTCAGCTTGTCGGCGTGAGATAAATGCAAAACTCTCAGATTTTTCATAGGGTATGAATAATTGGGTGGTTGTGAGACAACCATTATTCTCAGGTTTTCCGTCTGTATGTATGTAATGGACAGCTCTGGAGGCCAGAGGAGTCAACCAATTTTGATGAAACGTGACTGGAAGGTTTGTACCAGGATCTAGTTGTATGCTTTTGAGCACCGTTGCGATGGACGCCACCGTTGCCCAGAAACGCAACTGAAATTTTTGAAAAAATCCGAAAAATATATTTATTTTTATCGAAAATCAAAATTCGGCTTCCACGCTTTTATGCTCACTATAATCAACCTCTTTGTCAAAAAATTTCAACCCAATCCGTCAAAAACTGTATGACTAGTATGCATTTATATAGCAACCACCCATGTAGCCTGCCAGCTTGTTTTGGGCTTAATTGTAGATATATGACCCTCCAGTACAAAACCAGTCGGAAGTCGCAAAAATTCAATATTGAGTCATTGGGTTTATTTGAAAGCCCATAAAATAAGCATCACAACGGTGTATTATACATGATGATCCATCACAAACTGACCGAGATATCTTACGATATCTTACCGAGATATCTTTGTACTGGAGGGTAACTTATACAAATAGACATATACATATACAGTATATATATAGATATATATAATATATGTATATATATTATACATATACAGTATATATATAATATATATATAAATAATATATAATATATATAATATATAATATATATATAATATATATAATATATATATAATATATAATTATATACATACATACACTGAATTTATATTTTTTTAAAGAAGAAGAAGGAGCTTCCAACCAAAATTAAAAAAAACTATATCAAATGCTAATTTTAGCAAAAAGCGAGAGCAGGACCCAGTCTCAAGCAACGTTACGCCGGCTTCACAGCAGGCTTCATCAGGCACAATAGACTATATTGTACTTGATGAAGCCGGCTGCGAAGCAGGCGAAACGTTGCCTGAAACCGGGTCTGCTCTTGCTTTTTGCTCAAATTAGCAGTCAGTGTAGGTTTTTTTTTACTTGCGGTTGGAAGTGCCTTCTTTTTTTTTTAATGTGTAATCCCAACCACATATATATATATATATATATATATATATATATATATATATATATATATATATATATATATACACACACACACATACACACATACACACATACACACATACACACACACACACACACACACACACACACACACACACACACACACACACACACACACACACACACACACACACACACACACACACACACACAGTGGGGAGAAGAAGTATTTGATACACTGCCCATTTTGCAGGTTTTCCCACTTCCAAAGCACGTAGAGGTCTGAAATTTTTATCATAGGTACACCTCGACTGTGAAAGACGGAATCTAAAACAAAAATCCGGAAAATCACATTGTATGATTTTTAAATAATTAATTTGCATTTTATTGCATAAAATAAGTATTTGATCACCCACCAACCAGTAAGAATTCCGGCTCTCACAGACCTGTTAGTTTTGTCTTTAAGAAGCCCTCCCATTCTCCACTAATTACCTGGATTAACAGCACCTGTTTGAACTCGTTATCTGCATAAAAGACAGCTGTCCACACTCAATCAATCAGACTCCAACCTCTCTACAATGGGCAAGACCAGAGAGCTGTCTTAGGACATCAGGGACAAAATTGTAGACTTGCACAAGGCTGGGATGGGCTACAGGATAATAGGCAAGCAGCTTGGTGAGAAGGCAACAACTGTTGGTGCAATTATTAGAAAATGGAAGAAGTTCAAGATAACAGTCAATCTCCCTCGGTCTTGGGCTCCATGCAAGATCTCACCTCGTGGAGCCTCAATGATCATGAGAAAGGTGAGAGATCAGCCCAGAACAACACGGCAGGACATGGTCAATGACCTGAAGAGAGCTGGGACCACAGTATCATAGAAAACCATAAGTAACACATTAAGCCGTCATGGAGTAAAATCCTGCAGCACAGGCAAGGTCCCTCTGCTCAAGCCAGCGCATGTCCAGGCCCGTCTGAAGTTTGCCAATGACCATCTGGATGATCCAGAGGAGGAATGGGAAAAGGTCATGTGGTCTGATGAGACCAAAATAGAGCTTTTTGGTTTAAACTCCACTCGCCGTGTTTGGAGGAAGAAGAAGGATGAGTACAACCCCAAGAACACCATCCCAACCGTGAAGCATGGTGGTGGAAACATCATTCTTTGGGGATGCTTTTCTGCAAAGGGGACAGGACGACTGCACCGTATTGAGGGGAGGATGGATGGGGCCATGTATCGCGAGATCTTGGCCAACAACCTCCTTCCCTCAACAAGAGCATTGAAGATGGGGCGTGGCTGGGTCTTCCAGGATGACAACGACCCGAAACACACAGCCAGGGCAACTAAGGAGTGGCTCCGTAAGAAGCATCTCAAGGTCCTGGAGTGGCCAAGCCAGTCTCCAGACCTGAACCCAATAGAAAATCTTTGGAGGGAGCTGAAAGTCTGTGTTGCCCAGCGACAGCCCCGAAACCTGAAGGATCTGGAGAAGATCTGTATGGAGGAGTGGGCCAAAATCCCTGCTGCAGTCTGTGCAAACCTGGTTAAGAACTATAGGAAACGTCTGATCTCTGTAATTGCAAGCAAAGGTTTCTGTACCAAATATTAAGTTCTGTTTTTCTGATGTATCACATACTTATTTCATGCAATAAAATGCAAATTAATTATTTAAAAATCATATAATGTGATTTTCAGGATTTTTGTTTTGGATTCCTTCTTTCACAGTTGAAGTGTACCGATGATAAAAATTACAGACCTCTACATGCTTTGTAAGTGGGAAAAACTGCAAAATCGGCAGCTAAGGACTTTGTTTCTCAAACTCCAGAAGCTCATATCCGGTTATTTCGATTTCCCCAATAACGTGTGTTGTAAAACTTCATCGTAAGATATCTCGGTCAGTTTGCGACGGACCACCATGTATGATACACCGTTGTGAATACACCATGTATGATACACCGTCGACATGAAGTCATACAGCTTCACTGTGAAAGGAGCATTCCAATAGTGCGTAATTTATAGATGTTCATGTCGTCTGCAACGAACAACGTTCGTTGCAGACGAACAACTTGTTCTGTCTTGTTCAAATACTTGTTCTGTATATATCTGTATACCAACTGTATATCCTTCAGAAATTCCACAACCCCTTTCAAAATTTTCACCTGAATTAAATTACATTAAATCAGACCTTTCCCACCTTTATTTACACATCGTAACCCACAATTTCCAAGTGAAAAACAAATTCTACAAAGTTCAGAAAATTAATTAAAAATTAAAAACTAGAATATCTTGTTTGGATGTGTCCACCCCTGGAGTTAATACTTGGTGGAAGCACCTTTGACAGCAATTACAGCTGTGTGTCTGTTGGAATCGATCTCCAGAAACTTTGCACACCTTGATTGGGAAATATTCTTCCATTCTTCTACACAAAACTGTTCAAGCTCAGTCAAGTTGCATGGGAAAGCCTGGTGTTGGCTTAGTGGTTAGGGTGGCTGGCTTGGGATCTTCGGGTCCTGAGTTTGAGCCCTGTTGGCTGCTGAATTATCACCAAGTGGGATTGACTCAGCCTGTCATTCTTTTAAGGTTAGTGAAATGAGTACTAGTGTACTGGTATAGATGCAGAGCATCAGAGGCATTGTCACACCCCAACAAAATTACAGCTACCCAGCAGCCAAGCTGCCATACGCAAGAAGAAGAAGACGTTGCATGAAAAACGTTGATATGGACAGCAATCTTCAAGTCATGCCACAGATTTTCGATTGGATTTTGTTCAGAGCTTTGACTGGGCCAAACACATTTATCTTTTTGTTCCTCAGCCACTCCCCTTTGGCTGTGTGTTGGCCTGGTGTTGGCATAGTGGTTAGGGTGGCTGGCTTGGGTGGGATCTTAGAGTCCTGAGTTTGAGCCCCGTTGGCCACTGAATTATCACCAGGTGGGGTTTGACTCAGCCTGTCATCCTTCTGAGATCGGCGAAATGAGTACCAGTGTACTGGTACGGGGGCACAGCATCTGCGGCATTGTCGCGCCCCACAAAATGATAGCTTGCCGGCAGCCAAGCTGCTATCCACAAGAAGAAGAAGCAGCAGATGTGTGCTTGGGGTCATTGTCATGCTGAAAGGTGAACTTCTGTCCCAATTTCAGGTTTCTTGCAGAGGGTGCAGCAGGTTTTCCTCCAGGATTTTTCTGTATTTTGCTCCATCCATTGTCCCTTCTATCCTGACAAGTGCCCCAGTCTCTGCTGATGAGAAACATCCCCATAACATGATACTGCCACCACCATGCTTCACAGTAGGGATGGTGTTATTTCGGTATTTTTAGAGAAAATTGTGGCACAAACCCATCCCACAGTAGGGATGGGTTTGTGCCAAACGTAACGTTTTGCATTTAGGCCAAAACGTTCCATCTTGGTTTCGTCAGACCAAAACACTTTGTGCCACATGCTTTCAGAATCTCTGGAGTGTTTTTTTGCATACCTCAAATGGGACTCAAGGTGGGATTATTTGAGTAATGGCTTCCTTCTTGTCACCGAACCGTACAGGCCAGACTTGTGGAGTGCTTTGGATATCGTTGCCACATGCACACATTGACCTGTCTTTGCCATAAAGGCATGTCGCTCTTTTAAAGTTGCCATTGGCCTCTTGGTGGCTTCTGTGATCAGTCTCCTCCTTCCTTGGTCATCCAGTTTGGAGGGACAGCCTGATCGAGGAAGGGTATTGGTGATACCATGCACCTTCCACTTCTAAATGCTTGTTTTGACTTTGCCCCAAGGGATATTCAACGCCTTGGAAATATTTTTATACCCATCCCCTGATCTGTGCCTTTTCCACAACTTTATCCGGGAGGTCTTTTGAAATGCACCACCCAGCAGAGGAAACTACAGGAACAGCTGATTTTATTCTGAAACAATCAGAATCACTACAATTTTACATGGGTGGAGGCCAATTAACTTGCTGTGTGATTTTGAAGGTGATTGGTTACACCTGACCTAATTTAAAAGCACTATTATAAGAGGGGAGGGGTGGACACTTTTCCAACCAAGATATTCTAGTTTTGTATTTTTACTTCATTTTCTGAAATCTGTAGAATTTGTTTTAAACATGGAAATTGTGGGTTCTGATATGTAAGTAAAGGCGGGGAAAAAAAAATCTGATTTAATGCAATTTAATTCTCGGCTTGAAGGCCACAAATGTTGAAAATTTTGTCAGGGGGTGTAGACTTTCTCGAGGCAATGTACAAACATATACATATATATATATATATATATATATATATATATATATATATATATATATATATATATATATACATACATATATATATACATACATATATACATACATATATACATACATATATATATATATATATACATATATATACATATATACATATATACACATATACATACATACATATATACACATATACATACATATATATATATATATATATATATATATATATATATATATATATATATATATATATATATATATATATATATCGAAACACGTGG
>NC_140977.1:61164210-61179210 GCF_056783735.1 Eptatretus burgeri
TGTGGTGAATTGAAGGTCGTGACGTGTGATCACATGTTGCCCGGCTCGAGCACAGAAGAGATAAAGCTGAGGTTCGGCTCGGCCGCGGGGATTGTCCCTGGGGCATTGTCGTTTTATGTCGGCGGCTCACTTCGTGCTCATTGAATGGTGAGAATACTGATTGATATATAATACTGACTTATTTTGCGGTGATTAGTTGCGCGTGTGTACCTTACTGCTTATGTACTCCATGCTGCGTCTGTATTTCCTGGTGTGCCCGTAGAAGCGGCTTCAATCAAATGGAATAAAGCCTATACTCTGAAGGTTCTTCTCTCGTCCTCATTTCATACACCTTTCATGTCTGGTGTTGGCTTAATGGTGAGGGTGGCGGGCTTGGGATCCAAGGGTCCCGAGTTGAAATCCCGCTCAGCTGTTGAATTGATACCAGGTGGCATTGGTATGAAGGCATTGGTATAGAATACGTTTAACTTTTCCCTTCCCCACTTGGATGTTGAATTAATACCAGGTGGGATTGACTCGGCCTGTCATCCTTCCGAGGTCGGCAAAATGAGTGCCAGCATGCTGGTATACTGTATCGGAGTGGCGATCCGTCCAGGATTGTGCCCAATAGCCAAGGAGCCTGCTTAGGCAGCACCAACGCTCTGCACAAAGTATGGTCCCAATGGATGGATGGATGGATACCCCTTACACCCTTCGGACAGATGACACAGCTGAGACCCTTGACCATCTTATGTTACAACTGAATTTCAAATAAATATATTACCAATATTACAAATAGATTTGTGGATAAAAAAGTTTGTTTAATGATTGGTGAAAATCATGACAACACAGCAAATCTGTGACATCATTCTCTGCAACGATGTGTGGAGAGACGAGTGCAGCGAGCCGATCCACACTCGTGGATATAAAACGATGCTCTCAGTCCAGAAAACTCATACCCCGAGCCCCCCCCCCGCCCCTCCCACCCCCACCATACTCCTTTGCACAGGCCAACATGGTCGAGAGATTTTGCAGTATGGGCTGCAAGATATCAACTTTTTGGGTGAGTTGATCAGCAAGTTCTCCAAATCTTTCATTGTGCACCTTTCTCACATGTACGTTCCCAAATGTTTTGGCTTATTTGAGAAGCTTTGTGAGCCATTTAATATTACAATCCATATCTGGCATGCACGGTAAAGGTCCGGCCACTCTGGTCGACTTCGTTGCTCAGGGTTTCTGCGCATTCCTGACAAGATTTATGGGGTTGATTACCTCATTTCAAAAGTCACGTATTGTGAAGCAAAGGACAAAGCAGGAACAGAAGTGGATGTAATGAAGTTCTATGTCTTGTAATAATGTGGAAAAACAGCACTTTATTGAGTGTCCCCAAATAGATTCTCAATCAGAGTTCACTTACAAGGAGTTCAACACAGCAGGAAGCCATTAGACCCATCAATTCTATACAATGGCTGCCAACCAATGGTTGTTTATCCATGCTGCTCTATCGTTTTTTTTTTTTGATGCTGAGCATCAAGTAAGCAGCACATGCCATTTCTTAATTGTTTGGCATGACTTGGCCGGGGTTCGAACCGCTGATCTCCCACACTAAGAGCCAATTTTCCAACCATTAGGACTGGCTAAAAATCGTCCCGTTTGAATCGATGACATAAACATCACTAAGAACATTCTGGTGTCTTGTCGCTTGGTTACCTCCACCACCGAAGGTGGATGGAGGTGATGTTTTCTCCCCCGTCTGTTTGTCTGTAATAATGGCATTTCAAGAAGTTGTGGACAGATTCAGACAAAACTTGGTGGTTGGCTTGGTCAGTATCGATACACTTACTGGTGGGCTCATACCGGTATATTCTGGTATATCAGCATTAATATATATATATATATATATATATATATATATATATATATATATATATATACATATATATATACATATATAATAAACACAATTAATGTTTTATACGCAAGTTCCAAAAATATCCCAAACATCAGCAAGGTTATGGAATCCATCATCGCTTCAGACATTAAATCCTTCATCTTCTCCAATGGCCTGACTTCCAATCATCAATTTGGATTCAGACCAGGTCACTCTACCCTGGATATGCTGCTTCTGCTCTCCCAACAATGGATGGAGGTCCTCAATGCCGGACATGAAATCAGAGCCATATCCCCAGACATATCACATGCTTTTGACATGGTCTGACACCCTGCCCTGCTCACCAAACTCTCTTCTTATGGTATCCAAGGCCATCTCCACTCATGGCTCGCAGACTCCCTCTCCTGTCACAGTCAATGCATGGCTCTTAATGGAATTCTCTCATCTCTTCCTGTCCAGGTTGCAGTTCCTCAAGCCAGTGTTCTGGGCCCTGTTCCTTTTCTCATTTTCATCAATGATCTCAATGACTCTCTGGAAAATCCTCTTTATCTCTACGCTGATAACTCCACCTTCTGCCATACCATCTGGCATCCCTCAGATGGGCAAGCAGCAGCCTCTTCACTCTCTGCAGATCCGGATAAAATCACAAGCTGCTCCAACACGTGGAACATGTCTTTCAATCCTGACAAATCTAACTCTCACTATGTCTCTCCGAAAGGACTGTCTGGAACCCCCCTCCACCCCCCCCATCTACTTTCTCAACAACCCTCTTGAAGAAGTCCTCTTATTCAAGCTTCTGGGTCTCACTATCTGCCATGATCTTTCCTGGGAAAGCCACATTTCCAAACTGGCCTCCAAAGCCAGTCGCCAACTGGGCATCCTCCATCGTGCAAAGACCCTCCCTGGTACACCTGGGCTCCTGACCACATACAAAGCTTTCGTCCACAGCTTGATGGAGTACTGTTCCCCCTCTGGGATGGTGTTCTCGCCCCTCATCTTTCATTGCTTCATGCTGTGGAAACCACGCTGTGTGCGATATGTCCCCCCCCCCCAGCCACCATATTTCCACAGGGTGCTCAAGGTCCGCCAGCAAACCCCCTTCTGGTAAAACTACCAAAATCAAGAATCATTGTTCACCTTCACCCTTTCATTCCTCTTTTTCCCCACCTTTGGAACAAACTCCCACACTCTCTTCAATCCCACTCTTCCCTCCAGGTCTTCAAAACAGCTGTTCACCACCATCTCATATCTTCCCCCATCCAAAACCATGATCTTTTCTACCCCTGCTAATCTACCCCAAACCCACCTCCTCGTGTCTCTGTTCCACACTGTTTTTTTTTCCTTCTCTCTCCCACCCCTCATCTCTTGCTCCCCTTGTTATATGTTCTATGTGTTAGCTCTCACTCGAGCCTCGACAGTGTATAAAATTTTTTTTTAATGTAATGGTCCATTATGTGTTCATATATGATGTAAACATCATTGACACAGTAATTTTTCAAAGTAATTTCACATGGGGCTTTTCCCCCATGATGAGAACGGTTATTTTACTTCCAACTTCAACTTGCATTAAAAATGATTTTGTTTTCAAGCGAGATCCGTGTTGGTAATCGGCACAGGTCGGTATCACTATTGCAGATCGCCATGTTGGTATGCCGATCACGGATCGCCATGTCGGTAAGACTATCGCGGATTGCCGTAGTACACCGGTATCGACTCATACCAGTATGTCTATCGTACCGGTATGACGATCACAGATCGCAGTGCTTTCTGAAGCACACCGGATTCATATAAATGACCAAATGGCAATTGATTTAAAAACAGCCACGAAGGCAAAAAAAAACGCGATTGCTTGTATGGTGCTCGGATGCTGAGGGTTAAAATTTAAAACCTAGTGCACTTACTTCCTGGTATGTCTTAACATGATACATTCCACTGGGCTTAGTGTAGCCGAGACACCGAGTGCATTAAAGTATATTTAAATCATGGTCTTTAAAGATTGTACAAATATTTCTTCGATTTGTTGGTGATATACTGGGTTTTTTGTCATACCGATTTTTTTACGATAACTTTAATTTTCTCATTTATTTAATTTTCGATTATTTATTTAATTTTCTCAGTGATTCTTTACCATTAAGCAAAAGAGCCAAAAACAAAATATAGCACAGTATTTCAAAAGGTTGTGGACATATGACAAGACTTGCTGGATGAGTTGGTTAAGTGTCAAGAACAGGCTGATTAGATTTTGGTTCAAGTGTGGATCCAGATTTGGCCTATCATTGGGTTACAAAACATAAACTTGCAGCCTGGCAGAGGTACGTGCTTTCCTAAGTGCCATTCTAGTTATATGATGTCAGCCTTGCCACAGAGAATCACTCCTGCCTTAATGGCCCAACATGAGCTCTAAATATTTGCAGAATAGCTCGAACGCAACAAAGCATACTCTGGACAGCCAAGTTGGTGGACTCAAACTGGAGACACAATGAAGACTTAGCCAACGAACAGTTCCATGTTCCGAAGAGGGAAAAATCAGCCCAATTGGAAGAGTGAAAGAAACAATCACAGCAGCTTCACCAAAATATCTGTCCTTTTTGTGTTCCCTCAATCTCTCTAGATCTTCTCTCTCTTGATAAAGTGGATAGCAGTTGACAGATTTCAAAACTGCATTCCTAATCTCTCGAGGCTCAATCTCTCTATGCTTGCTTGCACTTGCCTCAGCAAATCTCCACTCAGCCAGTCGTACCTTTATACAACAAGGATGACTGATTCTGACCAATGGTAAGTTGCTCATAAACACTTTTTTTACTGCAATTATCCACCTCGTTCACGTTTCTTTACCGTTTATTTGACTAACATTGCAAAGAACATTATTTCATAATAAAACTAGAAGGGCACTCGGTAGAGCGCATACCTTCACCACACAATGCCTGATCCACGAGAACATATCGGGCCCAATACATTTTCGAAATATCGTGCTGTATATCTTTTTTGGCCCTATCTCTCAATGGTGAAGAATCACTTAAAAAAATTAAATAATTTTCGTATCCAGATACAGATTTGGATGTTCACCAAAATAGAATCAATTTGTCCCCACCACATACCCAACGTGTCCAGCAAGTTTTGTCCGAATCCGTCTCCAACCATGTTAGATATCGCGCTATATATCGGTTTACCCCTATCTCTCAATGGTGAAGAATCACTTTAAAAATTCTTGCATCCAGATCCGGATCTGGATCTTCACCAAAACATAATCAGTTCGTCCTTGTCACACACACACAACCTGTCCACAAAATTTAATCTTGATCCGTCCAAACTTTTTGAGAAATCCTGCACACAGACAAACAAACAGACAAACAAACAAAAAGAGAGAAAGGGGTGAAAACAAACTCCTTCACCTTCAGTGGCAGAAGTAACAATAATTAAGCATGTACTAAATTATGTGTCTCATGAAAACAATAATTCCATCATTAACCATTCCACACAATCAAAAGAAAACACAAAAACTAACCATTCCATTCAAAGGAAAATGCACGTGCACGATCACTTGCCTCTTACTCGTTGGAATTACGTTGCCATTTGCTGCTGTTGTGTCAGCTGCCTGGATGGATGCAGTTGTCATTTCTCGATGATCTATATTAAATATCTGGTGTGGTATAAAAACCAATTCTCAAAACAAATAAACTACAATGCAACAACCAGAAAAACATATTTATCTATCTATACATCTATTTAAACAGAGATCTGCTATATCAGAATAATCAGGCACTCCTTCATTTCATGACAAAAATGTATGGATATATATGTACCACACACACACACACACACACACACACACACACACACACACACACACACACACACACACACACACACACACACACACACACACACACACACACACACACACACACACACACACACACACACACACACACACAGCCCCATCACAGCGTTCGCTGCACAACCTGTTAACAAGATGTCGCCTGCCATGTGAGCACATTGTCTCTGCCCTGCTGATCATCAGTCAAGAGGTTTGCAGCCAGGAACATTACATTCAACCAAAAAACACACCGACGATGACACGACGCAAATGTCATGTACATAAATTATACCAACACATCACCTCCAAACCCAGCATTGGGTCATGAAGTCAGTGTGCTTCTTTACATGACATGATCTGCGGCGATGCTCACCATAACAGCCAAGAGGTGTGATTGATGTTTAAATGACAAATGTGATCATCATTGGTTAGATATTTATCAGAATGCCATCCTGATGAGGATGAGACCAAAATCTGTGTAAGTGGCTGCATTTGATGTTTAACTGATGTTGCCAATCTAATGTTTGACTGTTTGACAGAGTCGCTGGGCCGAGGCCTCCGGATCGGAGGTGACGCTTTGGTGTAGGACGTGATGTCCATTGGAGATATCAAGGGGAGTATTCGGCACACTCCACATATTTTTATATATATATATATATATATATATATATATATAATATATATAATATATATATATATATAATATATATATATATATATATATGTATACATATATACATACTGTTACGGCTGTGGAAATTTGCAATACACCATAAAGGTCCTCAGCTCAGTTATGACGCTAAATTTATGTGCAGATAGGTCCCCACCGTTGTTTAAAGGGTTTTCTTCGCATCACCGGGCTGAGACCCTTTGAGATAGCCGTTTTTCTTTATCTGTCGTTATTTTGAACCACACAACAACCACCCCCATCTTCGCCACTGCGTCCGCTTCCGAACGGCAAACAAAGGCGCCAAGGAAGGAACTGCGAGGATGCGCGGGTTTTCCTGCCTTTTTTCCCCGCGCTTGGTGTGAAGGGAAGGGGGCAGGGCAGCTCGCTGCTGATTGGTGGATGCATGGCGTGAGGCGGTTGGAGTGAAGGCACGCCCCTTTTCGAGAAGTTTCTCGAAGGGAGGTGGAGCCGAAAACGGGTAGGAGCGAAGGGCGGAGCCCCGCGTTATATAAGGCAGTCCGCACGCGGGCTCTCTCTCTCTCTTGGTGGTCGGGGTCGAGTTCGCTCTCTGGGTTGGTCGTTGGTAGTTGTTCGTTCGTCGTTGGTGGTGGGTCGTGAAAGTCATCAAGAAGAATCTCTCTCTCCTTTTCTCGGTTCTGTGCTCGTGGTCCGGCGAGCGGCCTGTCAGAGGAGGCGCAGCAGAGCCGGCTGTGGGGCGTGAGCCTGCGCGTCCGTGTCGGAAACGCCGGAGAGAGCTCACTGACCACGCCAGGGGCCCGAGGTCAGGCGCGGCTACACAAGGCCGTGGGGAGAAGACGTCGCGACCTGCCCACCGTCGCGCCACGAGGGCGCGGGTAAGACCCTTCGGTCTCGTGGGCCTGGCCGATCACCCAGGTTCCACGCCACATTCGGCCCACGGATCCTGTCTGCTACCCTTGTCTTTGGGGGTGGCCATTTCTTTGCTTTTGGCTACATGGTGTGGCGCCGTCCGAATAAGTAAAACTGCTTAAGTGACAGTGCATGTAATAAAACATTGCCTTTCTTCGGTGGTATTCCTTCTATTTGTCGCTTGGATATTGCATGACTGTATACGTGTCGTTGTAAATAAATGTCCTTGTGTGAAATGTATCCCGTTCGTCGTCCTTTTTCCTTTTTGAAAGTGTCATCTTGAATCGCGGAATAAAATAGTAGAGGGTTTCAAACACCCGGTAAAAAAGAATCACATCCGGCGAGGTCGGGCGATAATATCCGCTCGGTTATCGCTGCAGCACGGAACGGACCGCTTAAGCGGTTCGTGTCCCAAACCGACCGGCGCCGAGGTACGGTCACCCGGTCGACTGCCCGCGCAGGTACTTAGGTAGATCGGATCGGCGAGCAACCCTATGTTGCGCGGGTCGGCAATTGGCACGACCGTGGTGAGGTTAAACCCCAACCCGTGACTGGTTTCTGGCGATAGTTGCAGGAGGGTCACGACTGAATTGTCCGTCCGGTGGGCGACGCGGTTGCGACTGGAGTTACGCGGCCGCTCGCACGCCGGCGGGCGCGAATTCGTAAAACTGGTGTCCGGGAGTGGGATTCGAATCCACCCCGTCTCCAAACTAAATTTACGGGAATCGGTTCAGGGGTGAGTGGAGCGACCCCCGATTCCCACCAAACACGAGCTTTAAAAAAAAAAAAAATTATTCCATGAAATAAGATGGCGTTTCAAGGCGAGCGGGTGCCGGGGGCATGAGAAATAGAAATGAGGGAAGAAATTGTAGAATCCATGGCCCAGGATGAAATCCCCGAGCAGGACATGTCCGTGCAGGTTGAATTTCCCCCACAACCGAACCCAGAACCCGAAATGGGTGTGGCGGCAGAGGCCGCGGTGGATGACACCCCCCCCTCCCCTCCTCCGGCAAATTCCCTCCCCAATGCCCGGCAGATCCACGCCTGAGGGCGAAGCGATTGCCGCAGACCCACCTAACATGGGCCAGCTATTAATGGGTTGGTTGGCAAATATGCAACAGGCATTGGAAAGCAAAATGGAAACAAACACGAATGAAATAAAAACAAATGCATGCAGGATGAATAACAAAATAAACTAATGTCACCTGCAGGGTGACCCGTATCTTGCCAAAAGGTGACCACGTGTAACTTCTTGAAGGTCACACTGAGGTGAACAGAACTGCTATCCACCAGGAGCGACTCCTTGAGGAATATCTGCCTACGAGAGATTCCAATGAGAATCGTTCTACAGAGTAACCATGAAAAATATGCTTTTTCCTCGTAATGTCACCAAATGACGTCATAATGTCTCAAGCTTGACATATCTATAAAGCACTCATCGAGGTGTTAAATTTGAGGTCCTACACGATATGGTTCCTAAAACTTGAAAATTTGACCTTGGGGTCAAATATGTTTGACCTGAGGCGCTAACCATGAAGGTCAAGGCCAATCGCCACCAAAAATTAATCAGCTGAGCGCCAGACCATGAACTATATTCCCATGAAGTTTGAAGACGATCGGATCAAAATTACTCAAAAAATAAGGGTTTCGTCGACTCCGCTGATTTGCGACAAAGTGACCTTGACCTTTGACCTTGACCTTTGACCTTGACCTTCAAAATTTTGTGCACTGAAAGGGACCTCGATAGGCCTCTGATATGCGAAGTTACAAAAATTTCCAATGATAACTGTGCTCTGCAGAATTTTTTATACGTGATTACAGACAAACAAACAAACAAAAAAAAAACATACAAGCTGACTAACATATCTTGCAAAAACTTCGTTTTGGCAAGATGATGAATGCGAATATGCAACAGGTGAAAAACGGAGTGAAGGAAGAAATGAAAAAAAATGCAGGGTGAGATGCAGAGCATGGGCATAGGCCTGCAGGCAGGCATGATGGCAATTACGAGGAGCGAAACGCGGGCAGTGGAGCTCAAAATGGCGCCGCCACGTACTTGAGCGAACGAGCTGGGGGAGTGCAACGGCTATCAGGCCCGCAATGGAGGCGGGTGAAGACAGATTCATTTGGGGGACGTGTTGGGCGAGAAGCGTAAAGGTGACGGAGAGAGTGACGGTGACACAGAGGGAAAAAGTAAAGGGGGTGACTGAGACGTGTACGGCAAGACACGTGGAGACGGCAGAAATAATAGTTGAGACAAGGGAGGTAATGGGTGATGAGGTGACTGAGTTGTCAGAGACACGGGAGATAGAGGGTGAATTGGATGGGGTTAAGGACGAGCACACACACACGGAGGTAGTGGAGGATAATGGGGGCGAACTCGTGGAATGTCTCAAGACCCAGTGCGAGCAGTTGGATAGCTTCCTCCAGGAACGAGGGGAGGGAATATGCCCCCTTGAAGCGGTTCATGACCAGGTGGGTCCGGTCGAGCTTCGCGGAGTTGAGGGGGCGAGTGCTGTTGATGGGTGCACGGAGAGCTTGGGGGGTATAGAGGCCCCGGAAACCCTTGGGGTGGCACGAATCCCCAGTGTGGTTACGAGTGTGGTCCCGGTGTGTGTGGTGTCAAAATGTGTGTATATGAGCGTGGTGAAATGCGTGCTGCAACGCGCACATAGCGTGGGTGCAAGGGCGTGTGTGAGAGCGACCGTGTGTGTGACAGAGACCCCGTGTGTGGCTGATACCCCGAGTGGGAGGGAAACCCCGAGTGTGAGTGGTGTGGTTACGAGTGTGCCGAAATGCGTGCTTCCCAGCACGCCGTGCGTGAGTGAAGGGGTGTGTGTGACGGAGACCCCGTGCATGAGTGGAACCACGTGTGCGCCAGAAATGGCACGCATGAGTGCAGCACGGTGTGTGAGAGAGACAGCGTGTGCGATGTCGCTGTAAGCAAGGGAGATGACGGTCGGCATGCGCGAACACGCAACCGCATCTCCGAGTGAGAGTGTCATGGTGAGGTATTGTAAGCCTCGTAACACGCAGGAGTGTGTGCGTGGAATGGCGACGGAGACAGCGACAGATAAAGGACAAAGGCCGAATAGCGGCCGTAGCTGTTTTGGGGACCGTGCCGGGTTTGCCCGGTGGCGAGCGCGAGGTTCGTGCCGTGCAGCGCACGAGGCCGCCACGTGCACGCGTGCGGGAATGAAACCCGGTCCGGAAACGCCCGCGGTGGATGTTGCCGATCCCGCGACGGACAAAAGCAAGGCTGGGAAATGGATTCGGAACGGATGGGTTCTCCAGACGGGCGTGTGTATGAAGCTCTATTTGGCCTGCGCAGTGTGTTCAGTTTGCAGAGCGCACGGCGCAGGTTACGGACAGGCAGAGCACACGTGCTCGCGTGGGGAAACGCGAAGTTTGCTTTGAATGCGCAGGGTGACGTCATGGCTGCACGTATGGTTGGAATCCGGCAGGAGGGAAATCCCTGCCGGATGGTGCCGTCCTAGAAGGGACAAGGTGCGCGGAACGCGAACAGCTGCCATGACGTCACGGGGTAAAAGAAAGCGCAGGTTGCGAGTTGCCGCTCTGGTGATGCGCAGTTGGAAAAAAAAAAGTTGAGAAAAGCAAGCCTCGCTTTCGGGTGAACATGATTCCCGGGCAAGGGGTGGAAGACCCCCCTGCCTGGGCACAATAATACAACTAGTTAGGGGGAAGGGTTAGTGTGAGTTAGACCGGCTTAATGGGGCAGGGGTAAGTCCTCATGGGGCCCGTGGAATGGATTAGTTAGAGGGATTTTAGGTGAGATTTAGGATGGAAAATGGGAAATGATTTTGAGGACAGAGATAGACTTTGGACGTGTAGAGGCGACGTAGTTTAGCTACGTAGATTAAAAGGAACGTGATGTAGTGTAAGGGACGACGTGGGAGCACGAGAAAGTTAGGGGATGTAGTCAGCAGAATGGCATGGTTCAGCGATGTGTGAGAAATGAAGTGGAAAATGGAAACATGTTGAGTGAGTGAGGCCAGCGGGTCTGAGTGTATGGAGTGAATGTGGAATGCATGGTGCGGTGAGTGATTGGGGGGAGGAGTGACTCCCACCCAAGGGACCCCGGGGTCAGTGTAATGTGAGTTCGTGGGTTAGTTAAATTTACAAAATGGAGGTCGTTTTGCTGTTGGTGGGAGTGTAGGCTCGATACCCATTTGGAGGGGTGCAGGAGCCCTGTTGACAGGCTGGGAGCGTGGCTGCTAACGGTGAGTATCGCTGAGTGGGTACCCCAGCCACCGGGCTAGTCGGCCTTGGTAGGCCAAGGGTCCGGGGGGGGGCGGGATAGCTTAGTGGGCACGGGTGGCCCGCATGATGTGGGGCCCGGGACGCCATTGGCCACGTGGGCAGTGTACTGGGCACGGGCGACCCTCGGAAAGGGGCCCGGGGCACCAGCCTGCCACGTGAGCGTTTCAGGGGGGTCGCCAGGGACGGCACTCCCCGGTGTTTAGGGATCTGGTAGGCTCGGAAGCAGTGTAGTGCCTGGGGGTGCCATCGTTGGGGAATCGGCAGAGGGTAGTTCCTGCCAAGGGAGCCACGCGTCCCGACCACGAAACCGTGCAAGGGCATGAGAGAAAATTGGAGGGCATCGCCCAAAATTGTAAGGACACCAACACAGGTGACGGAAATCTTGGTTGTTGGAACCGATAGTTTAAGCAAGAGGCACTTGTTGAAAGCCCCGGGGTAGCTTAAGGAATAAATGTTAGGGTAGATTAGGAAGTGTACCCCTCCGCACCATCCATCCCTTCGCTCTCGTTGTGGGCCGCTGGACTCACCTTGGGTTAGAGATCGCTGAGATCTGAGGAGGCCATTCTGAGGCTTCGATTGGGCCTCGACACAGGACGCTAGCTCTCACTCATTCCCCTCCAGGAAGGGAACGTAGGGGTTGGGAGTAGGCTAGGAGACGATAGGTTAGCCGAACAAGGACGATAAAGGGGGTTAGGAGACGAGTTATAGTGGGGGAAGTGAAAACAAAAAAATAAGTTGGGGCTAAATTGGGTTTTGCAAATTAAGGGGGTGGGTATGAACAGAAGACAGGCAAAGGTGATAGGTTGGGAGGGAGACAGTAGGGTAGGTCCGAGCCCGCCTTCCGAGTGGCCAGCACCACCGCACTCCCTCCACCAACCTCCATTTCAAGGCAGAAAGCTGGCCAACTTCGTCTGCCGGCTGTTTTTACTGCAAGGCCTGTGCCAGCCACGTTATCTGCTGGCTGTTGCTGCAAGGCCTGTGCCGGTCGGATCGTCTGCCGGCTGTTTACTGCAAGGCCTGTGCCGGTCGGATCGTCTGCTGGCTGTTTGCTTCAAGGCCTGTGCCGGTCACTTCATCTGCCGGCTGTTTGCCTCAACGGCCTTGCCATGCCACGCCTTGTCTGCGTGCCTTTGCCTTGGCCCATGCCTGCTGCCCTCGTTCATCTTGCCCCGTTCTGTTTTGCATTCACCCCCCCCCCCCCCCGTTCATTACAATATGCGCCAGGATCATCGTGCAAATTGCAAGGACTGCCCTGTTGGCAGCTGCAACACGGGACTGCACTGGCAGCCCGTGCAACGTTTGCCAGGTCACTGCGTTCATTTCAAAAGGGGGACGCCTTGGACGGTGTGTAAGCAGCCGGCCACATTCCCTGTCACCTGCAGTGGTTGTGACTTTTGTTTTTCACTAGAGTCCATAGATCCTGGGCCATGGGGTAGTGGAAATTTTGTAAGTTAAGTTGTTAAGTTGTTATTGTACATGAGTGCACCCCCAGCATGTGTGTCTTAGCGCCGGCAATTTATTTAAGTCGTCTGTATGAGTGGGTTTGTTTAGTAAGTTACTCAGCCCGTAGGTTATTTTTTTTGGGGACACGAATACACTGAATGTCGCACTCAGGGATCCAAAGGTAAATCGTTCTCGGGGAGAACTTACACATTATGGCACATGAAAATTCGACGACTCGGGACGAGTCTGTAAAAAGGGGAGGGGGTAGTGTTACGGCTGTGGAAATTTGAAATATGCCATAAAGGTCCTCAGATCAGTTATGACGCTAAGTTTATGTGCAGATAGGTCCCCACCATTGTTTAAAGGGTTTTCTTCGTGTCACCGGGTTGCGACCCTTTGAGATAGCCGTTTTTCTTTACCTATCGTTATTTTGAACCACACAACAACCACCCCCATCTTCGCCACTACGTCCGCTTCCGAACGGCAAACAAAGGCGCCAAGGAAGGAACTGTGAGGACGCGCGGGTTTTTCTGCCTTTTTTCCCCGCGCTTGGTGTGAAGGGAAGGGGGCAGGGCAGCTCGCTCCCGATTGGTGGATGCACGACGTGAGGCGGTCGGAGTGAGGGCACACCCCTTTTCGAGAAGCTTCTCGAAGGGAGGCGGAGCCGAAAATGGGGAGGAGCGAAGGGCGGAGCCCCATGCTATAGAAGGCGGACCGCACGCGGGCTCTCTCTCTCTCTCTCTCTCTCTCTCTCTCTCTCTCTCTCTCTCTCTCTCTCTCTCTCTCTCTCTCTCTCTCTCTCTCTCTCTCTCTCTCTCTCTCGCTCTCTCTCTCTCTCTCTCTCTCTCTCTCTCTCTCTCTCTCTCTCTCTCTCTCTCTCTCTCTCTCTCTCTCTCTCTCTCTCTCTCTCTCTCGGTGGTCGGGGTCGAGTTCGCTCTCTGGGTTGGTCGTCGGTAGTTGTTCGTTCGTCGTTGGTGGTGGGTCGTGAAAGTCATCAAGAAGAATATATATATATATGTATGTATGTATGTATGTATGTATGTATGTATATATATATATATATATATATATATATATATATATATATATATATCTCTCTCTTTCTCTCTTGGTCCGGCGAGCGGCCTGTCGGAGGAGGCGCAGACGGGAGGCGCAGCAGATCCGGCTGTGGGGCGCGAGCCTGCGCGTCAGTGTAGGAAACACCGGAGAGAGCTCGCTGACCACGCCAGGGGCCCGAGGTCAGGCGTGGCTACGCAAGGCCGTCGGGAAACGACGTCGCGACCTGCCCACCATCGTGCCACGAGGGCGCGGGTTAGACCCTTCGGTCTCGTGGGCCTGACCGATCACCCAGGTTCCACGCCACATTCGGCCCATGGACCCTGTCTGTCACCCTTGTCTTTGGGGGTGGCCATTTCTTTTCTTTTGTCTGCATGGTGTGGCGCCGTCCGAATAAGTAAAACTGCTTAAGTTACAGTGCATGTAATAAAACATTGCCTTTATTCGGTGGTATTCCTTCTATTTTGTCACTTGTATATTGCATGACTGTATACGTGTTGTTGTAAATAAATGTCCTTGTGCGAAATGTATCCCGTTCGTCGTCTTTTTCCCTTTTGAAAGTGCCACCTTGAATCGCGGAATAAATTAGTAGAGGGTTTCAAACACCCGGTAAAGAAGCCACATATCCGGCGAGGTCGGGCAATAATATCCGCTCGGTTATCGCTGCAACACGGAACGGACCGCTTAAGCGGTTCGTGTCCCGAACCGACCGGCGCCGAGGTACGGTCACCCGGTCGAGTGCCCGCGCAGGTACTTAGGTAGATCGGATCTGGCGAGCAACCCTATCTTGCGCGGGTTGGCAATTGGCACGACCGTGGTGAGGTTAAATTGGCACGACCCCCACCCATGACTGGTTTCTGGCGATAGTTCCAGGAGGGTCACGACTGAATTGTTCGTCCGGTGGGCGACGCGGTTGCGATTGGAGTTACGCGGCCGCTCGCACGCCGGCAGGCGCGAATTCGTAGCAACACATAT
>NC_140977.1:61191710-61199210 GCF_056783735.1 Eptatretus burgeri
AATCTCCATCTTACTTCACGTAAAGGGTTGGTCGTGGGCTAAATACGCCCGATAATTAATTGGCACCGTCGAGGTTGACGATAACACCGCTCGGTTATCCCGATAGTACGGAACAGGTCGCTTAAAGTGGCCCGTGTCCGAAGTCGACCTGCGGCGAGGTGCGATCGCCCGGTCTACCCTCCGTGTGGGTACTTAGGTAGGTCGAATTTGGTGAACAACCCTATCCCACGCGGGGGGCCGATTGGCATGATCATGGTGAGGCCGAAAGGCCCACCCGTGACTAGTTCCCGGCGTTAGTCCGAGAGGGTCACGACGGGATTGTCCGTCCGGTGGGCGACGTGCCGCGATTCGAGTTACGTGGCCGCTCGCACGCCGGCGGGCGCTAATCCGCAACATTGGTGTCAGGAGTGGGATACAAACCCATCCCCCTCCTCGCGGCACTGGTATCGGAGAGCGGGAAAACGAGCTCTCCTGTCTCCAACTAAATTCACGGGAATCTGTCCAGGGGTGAGAGGAGCGACCCCCGATTCCCTCCAAATTACGAGCGATTCAAATTAACCCTTTACGAGAAATAAGATGGCGTCTCAAGGCGAGCGGGAGCCGGGGGTATTAGAAATGGATTTAGAATGTGTAGAATCCATGGTCCAGGATGAAAACCCCATGCAGGAAATATTGGTTGTGCAGGAACATGAACTCCCCCAACTGAACCCAGAGTTCGAAATGGGCGCAGTGGCTGGGGTGGCGGACAAACGGCCCCCACGTGCGAATTCGCCCACGGATCGGACGATGGAAATGTTTGAGGCATTGATGAGGAAAATGGATGCGAATACACAACAAATGAAAAACGAAATAAAAGGCATGAACGAAAAAATGGATACAAACACGAACGAAATAAAAGGCATGAACAAGCAAATGAACGAAGTGAAAACGAAAATGGATACAAACACGAACGAAATAAAAGGCATGAACGAAAATATGGAAACAAACGCACTCAAAATGAAGGAAGAAATGAAAGAGCTGCGGGGTGAGACGCAGAACATGGGCCGAAGCCTGCAGGCGGGCATGAGGGCCGTTACCAGGGAGTTTAAAATGGCTGTCAGGCCCGCGGGTGGAGGCGGGTGACAAAGTCATTCGGGAGACGTGTTGGGCGAGGGTCGTGACGGAAAAAGTGACGGAGACCGAGAGGGAAAAACTAATTGGGGTGACGGAGACGTGCACGAGGGAGATAACAAGGGAAGAGACGGAAATAATAGTTGAGACAAGGGAGGTAAAGGGTGAAGAGGTGACTGAGTTGGCAGAGACACGGGAGATGGGAACGATAGAGGGAAGACTACATGATGAAGACGGGGATAGAGACGCACACACACACACGGAGGTAGTGGAGGACAATGGGGGTGAGCTGGGGGACTGGGTGGAGACCCAGTGCGAGCAGCGGGATAGCCTCCTCCAGGAACGAGGGGAGGGAGTATGCCCCCTTGAGGCGAGTCACGACCATGTGAGTTCGGTCGTGTCGAGCGAGGTCGAGGGGAGGAGTGCTGTGGACAGGTGCACGGAAAGCTTGGGGGGTATAGAGGCCCCGGAGACCCTTGTGGGGACACGAATCCCCAGTGTGGTTGTCCCGGTGTGTGTGGTGTCGAGGTGTGTGTTCACGAGTGTGGCGAAATGCGTGCTGCAACGCACGCATAGCGCGGGTGCAAGGGCGTGTGTGAGAGCGACCGGGTGGGTGACAAAGACCCCGTGTGCGGAAGCGACCCCATGTGTGAGTGGTGTGGTGGTGAGTGTGCAGAAGATCGTGCTTCCCAGCACGCCGTGTGTGGATGAGGCACCGCGAGCGAGTGCCCCCGCGTGTGTGAGTAGTATGGTTTGTGTGAGGGAAATGGCACTAATGAGTGAAAGGCCGCGAGTGAGTGGAGCCACGTGTGCAAGGGTAATGGCATGCGTGAGTGAGCGGCCGAGTGTGAAAGAGACAGCGTGTGCAAGGTCGTTGTGTGTAAGGGAGATGTCGGTCGGCATGTGTGAACATGCAGCCGCGTCTCCCGGTGTGAGTTTAATGGTGAGGCGTGTTAGCGTCGTAACACGCGGGAGTGCGTGTGTGGAATGGAGACGGAGACTGCGACAGAGGAAAGAAAGCCGGGTAGCGGCTACAGCTGTTTCGGGAACCGCGCCGGGTTCACCCAGCAGCGAGCGCGAGGTCCGTGCTGTGCAACACACGAGGCCCCCACGTGCTCACTTACGAGAGTGAAGTCCCGGTCCGGAAACGAGCGCGGTGAATGTTGCCGATCCCGCGACGGACAAAGTTTAGGCAGGATTTCGGATTTGGACCGGACGGGTTCTCCACGCGATCGTGTGTGTTAAGCTCCAACGGGCAAAGCACATGTGTTCGCGTGGGGAACCCCTCGAGACGTGGGGCTTGTGTTTTTTTTATGCGCACGGTGACGTCAAGGCTGCACGTGGGGTTGGAATCCGGCAGGAGGGGTATCCCTGCCGGATGGTACCGTCCAAGGAGGGACGAGGTACACGTGCAGCTGCATGACGTCACGGGCAGGTGCAAAGTGCGCGAGCTGTGAGTTGCCGCGCTGGTGCCGCATGTGGAAAAAAAAAACAAAACCAAGCCTCACTTTCGGGTGCACAGGATTTCCGGGCAAGGGGTGGAAGACCCCCTTACCTGGGCACAGGATGGAAACTTGTTAGGGGGAAGGGTTAGCTTAGTTAGACCGACTTCATGGGGCAGGGGTAAGTCCTCATGGAGTCCGTGGAATGGATTAGGTAGAGGGATTGTTAGTTGAGATTTAGGTGGGGAAATGGAATTATTTGGAGACAGAGACAGACTTTGGATGTGTAGTTTGGACGTAGCTTAGCTACGTAGGTTAAATGGAACGTGCTATAGTTTAAGGGACGACGTGGGAGCACGAGTTAGTTAGGGGAGGTAGTTAGAAGGATAGCAGAGTTCAGTGGTGTGTGTGTTGAAGAGTTGGTGAGTGAAGTGGAAGCATGTGCTTGGTGAGTGAGTGAGGCCAGCGGGTCTGTGTGTATGGAGCGAATGGGGACGGCATGGTGCGATGAGTGATTGGGGGGAGGAGTGACTCCCGCCCAAGGGACCCCGGGGTCAGTGTAGAGTGAGTTAGGGGATTAGTCAAATTTACAAAATGGAGGTCGTTTTGTTGTTGGTGGGGAAGTAGGCTCGAAACCCGTTTGGAGGGGTGCAGGAGCCCTGTTGACGGGCTGGGAGCGTGGCTGCGAAAGGTGAGTATCGCTGAGTGGGTACCCCGGGCACCAGGCTAGTCGGCCGTGGTAGGCCAAGGGCCCATGGGGGGCCGGGATAGCGTAGTGGGCACGGGTGTGCCTGCTTGGTGCGGGGGCCCGGGGCGCCATTAGCCGCGTGGGCAGTGTTGTGGGCACGGGTGACCCTCGGAAAGGGGCCTGGGAAGCCAGCCTACCACGTGTGCGTTTCAGGGGAGGTGCCATGGGGGGAACTCCCCGGTGTTTAGGGAGCTGGTAGGCTCGGACGCAGTGTAGTGCCCGGGGGTGCCATAGCTGGAGATTCGGCAGAGGGTCGTGCCTGCCAAAGGGAGCCACGCGTCCCAGCCATGAGACCGTGTGAGGGCACGGAGAGAAAATTGGGGGGCAAGGCCCGAAATTGTGAGGACACCAACACAGGCGACGGGAATCTGGGTTGTTAGAACTAATAGTTTAAGCGAGAGGCGCTTGTTGGAAGCCCCGGGGTAGTTCAACAGGTTTATGGTTAGGGTAGATTAGGAAGTGTACCCCTCCGCACCATCCATCCCCTCGCTCTCGTTGTGGGCCGCTGGACCCACTTTGGGTTAGATCGCTGAAGTCTGGGGAGGCCATCCTGAGGCTTCGTTGGGCCTCGACACAGGACGTTAGCTCTCCCTTATTCCCCTCCGGGAAGGGAACGTAGGGGTTGGGAGTAGGCTAGGTGACAGGATAGGTTAGCCGAACAAGGACAGTAAAGGGGGTTAGGGGACGATTTATAGTGGGGAAGTAAAAATAAAAAAATAAAAAATAATAAAAATAAGTTGGGGCTAAATTGGGGTTTGACAAATTAAGGGAGTGGGTATAGACAGTGACAGGCAAAGGCGATAGGTTGGGAGGGAGACCGTAGAGTAGGTCCGAGCCCGCCTTCCGAGTGGCCAGCACCACCGCACTCCCTCCACCAACCTCCACTGAACGGCGAAGGCTGGCCAGCTTCATCAGCAGCTGTTGTTTTGCTGCAAGGCCTGTGCTGGCTGGATCGTCTGCAGCTGCTGTGCTGCAAGGCTGCACCGGCCGGATAGTCTGCAGCTGTTTTCTTCGAGGCCTGTGCCGGCCAGTTCGTCTGCCGGCTGTGCTTGCCTGCAGCGGCCTGGTTCTGCAGGCTGTGTTTGCCTGCAGCGGCCTTGTTCTGCAGGCTGTGTTTGCCTGATCACCTTTCCCATGCCATGCCCACTGCCCCTGTTCACCAGCCCTGTTCAATTTTTGCTTTGCCCCCCCCCCCCCTGTTCATTGCCATGTGCGCCAGGATCAGAAAGCAACAGTTTGCAAGCTGCAAGAACTGCCCTGTTGGCAGCTACAACACGGGCCTGCATTGGCGGCCCGTGCACCGTGTTTGCGTCCATCCATTAATCCATCCATCCATCCATCCGTTGTGTTCATTGCGTGTGCCACTTGAGCTGGCACGGAGACTGCGTTTGTGCAGCCCATGCACCGTTGTGGTTCACTGCGTTCAGTTCAAAAGGGAAGGCCTTGGACTGCGTGTGAGCAGCCGGCTACGTTCCCTGTCACCTGCATTGTTTGAGCCAGAGACTGCATGCGAGCAGCCTGGCTCCCTGCGAACTGCTTTCTTTTTGCAGAGTTCATTGATCCTGGGCCATGGTTTAGTGTAAAATTTGTAAGTTAAGGTTAAGATGTACAGTACATATGAGTGCGCCCCTGGCATGTCTGTCTTAGCGCCGGCAATTTTATTTAAGTCGTCCGTGTGAGTGGGTTTGTTTAGGTAGTTACTCAGCCCTCAGGTTATTTATTTTGGGGACACGAATACCATGAATGTCGCACTCAGGGATCCGTAGGTAAAATGTACGAGGGGAGAACTACAAATGATGGCACACGAAAATTTGACGGCTCGGGACGAGTCTGTAAAAAGGGGAGGGGGTAGTGTTGTGGTTGACGAAATTCGCAAACCACCATTCAGGTCCCGTAGGTGAGAGATCTCTGTAAGTATATGTGTAGTTAGCCCAAACCCGTTGTTTAGAGGGAATAAATGTTATTCATTCGGGCTGCGACCCTTTTAGATAGCCGTTTTTCTTTTACTATCTTTATTTTGGACCAGCCCCCATTACTACCACCACAACCACCACCAACCACGTCTCAACAGCCATCACACAACAACCACCAACCACAACGCCGCTTCACAACAACAACAACGCCAACAGCCACGACCCTTACCGTCACATCTCGCTCTCGCAACCATCGCATCACCGCCATTCCCGCGCCGCTTGTGGGCACCGATCCTGGACTCGTACAGGGCGTGCACCAAGCAGCGGGTGCAAAAACACCAGCCTTTCCGAGAAATCGGATCAAGAATGATTCACGCCCACTTCTGTTCCGTCCTATCAGCGAGCGTGGGGCGATTTGGCCCCGCCTCCAGGCGCGTCGGAGTATAATCGCTATATGCAGATTCGCGGATCAAGAATGATTCACGCCCACTTTTCCTCTGTCCAATGGGGAGCGTGGCTCCGCCCCCGAGCCGTTCCTGATCCAAAAATCTGCATATGATTTCTCCTATAGCACGATAAAGCGCCGAGCGCGGAGCGAATCAGGGCAGTTGGACGGAGTTGAGGAGAGGGAAGAGTTGGAGAGTTGTGGCGGCGGCGAATTCAGAGGAAGGAGTTGAGAAGAGAAGACAGTTGGAGAGTTGTGGCGGCGGCGAAGGCAGTCGAGAGGGCGCTCGTGTCAGAGTCGGGGAGCTGCGGAGAGGGGAGGCTGCGGAGAGGGGAGGCTCGACGCGGTCTCGGCCCCAGGCCCGTCTGCCCCCTTGTAGTTGAGGGTGGCCCCTCTTTCTTTTGCTTTGAGTATATGTGTTGTCGGCGCAGTCTGTGAAGTAAAACTGTATAAGTGTTGCCGTGTGCTCGGTAGTCGGTAGTAGATCTGCATTGTGTTTCTTTTGTTGCAATTGCTTTTGGTGCATAATTGTTGTGTTTCTTCTTTTGTTACATTTGCTTTTGGTGCATAATTGTTGTAATTGTATATGTGTGCTTTCCGTTTGCGCGGAATAAATGTGCTTTATGTTGAACTGTTTCTCCCGTTTCGCTTCGTCTTTTCTTTAATTGAATCTCCATCTTACTTCACGTAAAGGGTTGGTCGTGGGCTAAATACGCCCGATCAATAATTGGCACCGTCGAGGTTGACGATAACGCCGCTCGGTTATCCCGATAGTACGGAACGGGTCGCTTAAAGTGGCCCGTGTCCGAAGTCGACCTGCGGCGAGGTGCGATCGCCCGGTCTACCCTCCGTGTGGGTACTTCGGTAGGTCGAATTTGGCGAACAACCCTATCCCACGCGGGGGGCCGATTGGCACGATCGTGGTGAGGCCGAAAGGCCCACCCGTGACTAGTTCCCGGCGTTAGTCCGAGAGGGTCACGACGGGATTGTCCGTCCGGTGGGCGACGTGCCGCGATTCGAGTTACGTGGCCGCTCGCACGCCGGCGGGCGCGAATCCGCAACAATATATATATATATATATATATATATATATATATATATGTTTATATATATATATATATATATATATATATATAAATATATATATATATATACACGTATATACATACATATATATATATATATATATATATATATATATATATATATATACATAAATACATATATACATATATATATATATATATATATATTATATATATATATATATACATATATACATACATACATACATATATATATATACATATATACATACATACATACACATATATATATACATACATATATATATATATATATATATAATAATACATACATATATATATATATATATATATATATAATACATACATACATATATATATATAATAATACATACACATATATATATATATATATATATATATATATATATACATACATATATATATATATATACATACATACATACATATATATATATACATACATACATACATATATATATATATATACATATACATATATACATACATATATATATATACATATACATATATACATACATATATATATATACATATACATATATACATACATATATATATATATATACATATACATATATACATATATACATACATATATACATATATACATACCCCGGTTAGAATATGTATGCCCCGGTTAGAATAGGTGTACCATATCCCTGTGTGTCGTAAGAGGCGACCAGGGTTGCGTCAGGAAGGGCATCCGGCGTAAAAACCTATGCCAAATCATTATGCGGACAACAAAACGAAT
>NC_140977.1:61209210-61221710 GCF_056783735.1 Eptatretus burgeri
AAGAGTGGAGGAAAGTGCACACAGGTGGATTATATCTTAAGCAGGAGATGCAACCTGAAAGAGATTAGAGACTGTAAGGTGGTGGCAGGGGAGATTGTTGCTCGACAGCATCGATTGGTGATCTGTCGGATAATTTTGGAGGTGAGGTTGAGGAAGAGAGTGAGGGCTGAACCAAGGACCAGATGGTGGAAGCTGAAGGAGGAAAACTGTTGCGTGGAATTTAGGGAGGAGGCGAGACAGGTGTTGGATGGTGGTAAAGATGGGTGGGATGATTGGGCAACTACAGCATAAGTGGTGAGGGAGATAGCTCGGAAGGTACTTGGTGTGACATCTGAACAGAGGAAGGAAGATCAGCAGACTTGGTGGTGGAACGAGGAAGTGCAGGAAAGTATGAGGAAGAAGGGTTTGGCGAAAAAGAAGTGGGATAGTCAGAGAGATGAAGAAAGTAGGCAGGAGTTCAAGGAGTGGCGGAGAAAGGCAAAGAGAGAGGTGGCAAAGGCTCAGGAAAAGGCATGTGACGAGACGTATGAGAAGTTGGATACAAAAGAACGGGAAAAGGATTTTACCGATTGGCAAGACAGAGGGACCGAACTGGGAAGGATGTGCTGCAGGTTAGAGTGATTAAGGACAGAAATGGGAATGTGCTGACGAGCGAGGAGAGTGTGTTGAGAAGGTGGATGGAGTACTTTGAGGAGCTGATGAATGAAGAAAATGAGAGAGAGAAGGTTGGAAGAGGTGGAGATAGTGAATCAGGAAGTGGGGTGGATCAGTAAGGATGAAGTGAGGACTGCTATGAAGAGGATGAAAAGTGGAAAGGCAGTTGGCCCAGTTGACATACCAGTGGAGGCATGGAAGTGCTTCGGGGAGATGGCGGTGGGGTTAACTAGATTGTTTAATAAAATCTTGGAAAGCGAGAGGATGCCAGAGGAGTGGAGATTAAGTGTACTGGTTCCGATTTTCAAGAACAAGGGTGATATGTGCAGAGCTGTGGAAATTACAGAGGGATAAAGTTGTTAAGCCACACCATGAAGTTGTGGGAAAGAGTAGTGGAAGCTAGGTTGAGAAGAGAGGTGACGATTTGTGAGCAGAAATATGGGTTTATGCCAGGAAAGAGCACCACTGATGCAATGTTTGCTTTGAGAATGTTGATGGAGAAGTATCGGAAAGGCCAGAAGGAGTTACATTGTGCGTTTGTGGATTTAGAGAAAGCTTATGATAGGGTGCTAAGAGAGGAGTTGTGGCATTGTATGAGGAAGTCGGGAGTGGTGGAGAAGTATGTGAGGATTGTGCAGGATATGTATGAGGACAGTGTGACAGCGGTGAGGTGTGCGGTAGAAATGACGGACCGGTTTAAGGTAAAAGTGGGATTGCACCAAGGATCGACTCTGAGCCCTTTCCTGTTTGCAATGGTGATGGACAGGTTGACGGACGAGATCAGACTGGAGTCTCCATGGACTATGATGTTCGCGGGTGACATCATGATCTGTAGGGAGAGGAGGGAGCAGGCTGAGGCGAGCCTTGAGAGGTGGAGGTACGCACTGGAGAGAAGGGGAATGATAGTCAGTCGGAGTAAGACGGAGTACATGTGCATAAATGAGAGGGAGGGTGGTGGTATGGTGCGGTTGCAAGGAGTTGAGGTGGGGAAGGTGGATGGGCTTTAATACTTGGGATCAACTGTCCAAAGTAACGGAGAGTGTGGGAGAGAAGTGAAAAAGAGTGCAGGCAGGATGGAGTGGGTGGAGAAGAGTTGCAGGAGTGATTTGTGACAGAAGGGTAGCTGCAATAGTTAAGGAGACGGTAGTGAGTATACAAGACGGTAGTGAGACCAGCTATGTTGTATGGTTTGGAGGCGGTGGCGCTAACAAAAAGACAGGAAGCGGAGCTGGAGGTGGCAGAGTTAAAGATGCTGCGATTCTCGTTGGGAGTGACGAGGATGGACAGGATAAGGAATGAGTATATTCGAGGGACTGCGCAGGTAGGACGGTTTGGAGACAAAGTGAGAGAGGTGAGATTGAGATGGTTTGGACATGTGCACAGGAGGGAAGCGGAGTATATCGGGAGAAGGATGCTGAAGATGGAGCCACCAGGCAGGAGGAGAAGAGGAAGGCCAAAGAAGAGGCTCATGGATGTGGTGAGGGCGGACATGCGGGTGGTTGGAGTGTCAATGGAAGATGTGGAGGATAGAGCGAAATGGAGACGGTTGATCCGCTGTGGCGACCCCTAACGGGAGCAGCCGAAAGAAGAAGATATATATATATATATATATATATATATATATATACATATATATATATATATATATATATATTTTTTTTTTTCCAGTAATCCCCCGTTTCTCGCGGGGGTTACGTTCCAAACCTCCCCGTGCTAAGTGAAAATCCGTGATGAATGGACGCCTCCCCCCAAAAAATTGACTCGTCTGGTCTGATCGGTTTGGGAGTGATCGGGTTTGAGGTGCCTGAGATCGACTCGTCTGGTCTGGTCGGTTTGGCAATGATTGGGTTTGAGGTGCCGGAGATCGACTCGTCTGGTCTGTTCGGTTTGGCAGTGATTGGGTTTGAGGTGCGGGAGATCGACTCGTCTGGTCTGGTCGGATTGGCAGTGATTGGGTTTGAGGTGCCGGAGATCGACTCGTCTGGTCTGGTCAGTTTTGAGGTGCTGGGTACGAGCAGTGCTTGTGCAACAGCAGCCAACCTTTTTCCTTCCCGAAGCATATATCGAGCACCTTCACCTTCTCCTGGAGCGTCAGGACCTTCCTCTGGCACTTCAGTTCCTTGCCAGAAGCCTTAGAAGGTGCAGGGCGTTTGGACGGCATCGTGGGGCTTGGAGAAAAAACGTAGAAAATATTCGAAGTTCACAAGCGAAACTTTGTCTCGTGCGTTCTGTGACTGGTCGAGCACCACGCGTTATAATTTATTGCTTAAATAATTTATATTTTATATAATATTACCGCGATGTACCAGGGGAATCCGCAGAAAAAATTAGTTACGTTCCAAGGGAAAACCCGCGATGAACCGGCGGCGCGATAGGTGAACCGTGATGAAGTGGGGGTTGACTGTATATGTATGTATGTATGTATGTATGTATGTATGTATGTATGTATATATATATATATATATATATATATATATATATATATATATATATATATATATATATATATATAGATACATATATACAGTAATCCTCCTTTTCTCGCGGGGGTTACGTTCCAAACCTCCCCGCGCTAAGTGAAAATCCGTGATGAATGGACGCCTCCCCAAAAATCGACTCGTCTGGTCTGGTGGGTTTGGCAGTGATTGGGTTTTAGGTGCCGGAGACCGACTCGTCTGGTCTGGTCAGTTTGGCAGTGATTGGGTTTGAGGTGCCGGAGATTGACTCGTCTGGTCTGGTCGGTTTGGCAGTGATTGGGTTTGAGGTGCCGAGATCGACTCGTCTGGTCTGGTCGGTTTGGGAGTGATCGGGTTTGAGGTGCCGGAGATCGACTCGTCTGGTCTGGTGGGTTTGCCAGTGATCGGGTTTGAGGTGCCGGAGATCGACTCGTCTGGTCTCGTCGGTTTGGCAGTGATTGGGTTTTAGGTGCCGGAGATCGCATTGTCTAGTCTCGTCGGTTTGGCTGTACTCGTCCAACGGCGGCAAACCTTTTTCCTTCCTGAAGCATATAGAGCACCTTAACCTTCTCCTGGAGCGTCCCAGGACCTTCCTCTGGTGCTTCGGTTCCTTGCCAGAAGCCTTAGAAGGTGCAGGGCGTTTGGGCGGCATCGTCGGGCTTGGAGAAAAAAACGTAGAAAATATTCGAAGTTCACAAGCGAAACTTTGTCTCGTGCGTTGTGTGACTGGTCGAGCACCACGCGTTATAATTTATTGCTTAAATATAATTTATACTTTATATATTATTACCGCGATGTACCAGGGGAATCCGCAGAAAAAATTAGTTTCGTTCCAAGGGAAAACCCGCGATGAAATATATACACATTGTAACCTCGGTGAACCGCAATGAAGCGGGGGTTGACTGTGTATGCATACATAGATAGAAAGATACATATATACATATACAAATATATATATATATATATATATATACATACACACAAATATATAAATATATACACATATATAAATGTATATTCACACAAATATATATATATATATATTTTTTTTTTTATACATATATATACACATTACATGCATACATGTTTAACTGATAATATTGATTTAAGAATTTACCTCACTAAAATAATTAATTCATTATTATTATATTAAATACAATGCAATGGGAACTTGTTTACATGAAAACCAACCAAACTTAAATAAAAGGTGACGATGGAGTCTCAAGACCTGATCAAGCAATCAGCCAAATATCCTCTGTTTAACATGATGGAAAAAACCTTCTCTGCAAGTTCTACAAAATCATCCTTGACTGAATAAATTCTCACAAATCCAAGTATCTGAGATGAAAAGACATTGTAACCTATTTTAATTGGTACATCGTGACATGGAAAGGTGTACAAGACTCCACAGAAACTGAAATCAACAACTTCATGATATACACTTGTACAAAAACCATTCTGTCTCACTCAAACCAACACATCCAGATATGCAGCAACTGTACAATCATTACCACTCCTGTTTCCAATCAGGCTATCTGGGTAAACCTTGTGAAGCTGCCGATCAAAAAAATTGTTAACCACTCAAATATTATCTCTATCACGACATGTATGAGATAATATTTCAGCTCATCCCAATTTTTTTTCTCCTTCACGAGTTTCTGCAAAAATGAAAATTCACAGAAAACAAGAAAAATATCACTATGAGGGGGGGGGGCTGTAATTCTCACCCATGGGAATACCCTGAACCTGTTGAAACATTATCCCACAAAAAGACACAAAAGTATTTTATAAAATAAAACAGCATCCTTAAACTCCAGATTATCAAAACAATGAAAACTTGATTATTTATTTTTAGAAAAGAATGTTCTTTCAAACCTGACACATAAAAACTTATTAATAGAGTTAAAAACCTTGTCAATCACTTTGAAGAGTGAATCCCTCACTTGTACAAAATCCAAATTTGTATATAAAGTGAAAAAAATCAAAAACTTCAACGAACTTGATATTGAGGTATCTAATTCTATGTGAGAACGAAAGCAGAATTAATGCTCCAGAGAGTGCTAATTCCAGAATTCTTCTCAATTAATAAACAAGAGTTCCTGAACTGTTCCCTAACAACTTGTAATCCTGAGTTGACGATAACCGATAACTGTTTGGTGGAACACTGCCTGGCACCCGCTGTAAAGCTACACTTGTACAGGTTCTTATGAACCTTAGGAATCCAGAAAAGTTGAGGAATACAAATATTTACCTCTTCACATTTAATACCGAAATAATAAACTAAAACTTCCTGATGATCAGAAATAATATCTTTGAGCGACTTATGACAAGGAACATTTGTACTCTTTCCTACACCAGTGAAAGTAACCATATTGTTGCCTCACTCTTAATAAAACCTCAAAATAAAACTTTTTACAAACCACAACAAAATTATTAGCAGCTTTATCCACTGGAACTATTACGTAGCTGTCGTGGAGATCACAAAACATATATCAACTAGAGGGGGAGCACTCGGTAGAGTGCAAAACCTCCGTCGTCAATACTGCTAGGTCACTCAAGTGAACCTGATATCCTATTCATTCAATTTGACGTCAACAGTGCTCACAGAGTTATAGTTTGCAACTTTCCCATTTACTTTTAAACTTTTACATACTCAATTCATTCGTCATAACTAGATTCCTTGAGACAGAAATTGATTTAACGTGGGTATATCCACCTGAAGTTCCAAATTCAGCCGCAATTATAATTTTGGCATGTTTTTTTGTTGGAAATCACTTATCACATGTAGAAATGCAAAAAAAAAAATCGAAATTTTGTTGAAAAAAATTTGCAAAATTTTTTTTTCTAACAATTTTATTTTGGGGGGGGGGGGTTGGAAATCACTTAAAACATGTAGAAATGCAAAAAAAAGAAATCGAAATTTTGTTGAAAAAAAAGTTGCAAAAAAATTTTTTTCTATTAATTTTTTTTTGGGGGGGAGGGTTGGAAATCACTAAAAACATGTAGAAATGCAAAAAAAAATATTCAAATATTTTTTCAAATTGGCCGCCATAGTGGCCATATTGGATTTTGGACCAAGTCCAAAATCTAATGGCATGATCCTTGGACCAGACCTAACCCCCCCCCCCCCACCAAGTTTCGTAGAAATCCGTCCAGGTGTTTTTCGTAATACTGTTCACAAACAAACAAACAAAAACAAACAGAAAGGGGTGAAAACAGTAACCTCCATCCATCTTCGATGGCGGTTAATAAAGAAAAACAATCGACGACATAACCTGAGTGTCATTTAAACCAAAATTTTCTGATACATGACTTGCGATGAATGTAATTAATGTGAAAATACATCCCTTGGTAATCGATGTTGATAAAACTTAATCACGTGAGGTGTTACTGTAATGGATAGGCAGGCTACCATTGAACCGCTTATCTACATTCCAACTGCACACGACTATTGAACCGCCTATCTACATTCACAGTACACAATACCAGATCAGGTATGGGAGCATGTGCCAGAACAGCGAATCGCTGCGTCCACTTTCCACCGGTACTCCAGGGGTCTCCGTCTGGCCATCCCCCAGGCAGATGCCAGGCCCATCCCCATCTCCTTGAGATGCCGGTCAACCTGCTGCAACCACGAGGCGCGTGGTCGGCCCATTGGCCTCCTCCACTCACGAGACTCCCTCGCTGAGAGAATCTGGTGAGCAGGATCAGCGTCAGGAAAACGAGCCACATGTAGATACAGCCACAACTGACACTCACGGACTATGCAGGTAATAAATCTCATCCGAGTCTCTCTCAGCAACCGCTCGTTGGACACAAAATCCGACCAGCGATAGCCAAGGATTCTCCGAAGAGACCTGGTACCAAAGGAATAAAGTCTCTGTCACAGATCCTTGGTCAGAGTCCAAGTCTCGCTTCCATAGAGCAAGACTGGAAGCACGAAGGACCTGAAGACTCGGACTTTCATCCTCCCACACAGGTACCGGCAGCACCACACCCCACGATCCAGTCAATCCATGACTCCCCAGGCCCGACCCAGACGTCTATTGACCTCTGACTCAGCCAGCAGAGACATGAATATCACTGCCAAGGTAAGTGAATCTCTCCACGACCTCAACATCCTCACCACAAACAGACACAGACAGGACAGCAGCATCCAAGATGTCATTGAAAGCCTGGATCTTAGTTTTGACCCAAGAAACCCGTGATAAAAGACAATACCATTGAACCGCTTATCTCGATTGAAACTACACATGAGCATTGAACCGCTTATCTACATTCCAACTACACACAATCATTCAACCGCTTATCTACATTATAATTGTACACTACCATTGAACCACTTAGCTACATTCTAACTCTATACAACCATTGAACCGCTTATCAACATTCTAACGGCACACTCCCATTGAACAGCTCATCTACATTCCAACTGCACACTACCATTGAACCGCTTATCTACATTCTAACTGCACACAACCATTGAACCACTTATCTACATTCTAACTGCACACTACCATTGAACCACTTATCTACATTCTAACTATATACCACCATTGAACCGTTTATCAACATTCTAACGGCACTCTCCCATTGAACCACGTATCTACATTCTTACTGCACATCACCATTGAACCCTCTATCTACATTCTAACTGCACACTACCATTGAACCACTTATCTACATTCTAACTGCACACTACCATTGAACCACTTACCTACATTCTAACTGCACACCACCATTGAACCGTTTATCGACATTCTAATTGCACACTACCATTAAACCACTTATTTACATTCTAACTGCACACTACCATTTAACCACTTATCTACATTCCAATTGTACACTACCATTGAACCGTTTATCGACATTCTAATTGCACATTACCATTGAACCACTTATCTCCATTCTCACTGCACACTACCATTGCACCGCTTATCGTCACTCTAATTGTACACTTCCATTGAACCACTTATCTACATTCTAACTGCACACCACCATTGAACCAATTATCGACATTCCAATTGTACACTTCCAGTGAACCACTTATCCATATTCTAATTGTACACGACCATTAAACCACTTATCTACATTCTAATTGCATACCACCATTGAACCACTTATCTACATTCTAATTGCACACTACCATTGAAGCGCTTATCGACATTCTAACTGCACACTACCATTGAACGAGTTCTCCACATTATAACTACACACGACCGATGAACCGCTTATCCACATTCTAAGGACACACCATCATTGAACCGCTTATCTATATTCGAACCACACACTACCATTGAACCGCTTATCTAGATTCGAATCGTACACTACCATCGAGTCACTTATCTACATTCTATCTGCACACTACCATTGAACTGCTTTCCACATTCTAATTGTACACTACCATTGAAGCATGACATTCAAACTGCACCCTACCATTGAACCAGTTATCCACATTATAACTACACACGACCATTGAACCGCATATCTACATTCGAACTGCACAAAACCGCTGAACTACTTATCTACATTCTAACTCCGCACTACCATTGAACCGCTTATCAACATTCCAACTGCACACTACCATTGAACCCCCTATCTACATTCCAATTGTACACTTCCAGTGAACCACTTATCCATATTCTAATTGTACACGACCATTAAACCACTTATCTACATTCTAATTGCATACCACCATTAAACTACTTACCTCCATTCTAACTGCACACTACCATTTAACCACTTATCTACATTTCAATTGGACACTACCATTGAACCGTTTATCGACATTCTAATTGCACATTACTATTGAACCACTTATCTACATTATAACTGCACACTACCATTGCACCGCTTATCGTCACTCCAATTGTACACTACCATTGAACCACTTATCTACATTCTAACTGCACACTACCATTGAACCAATTATCGACATTCCAATTGTACACTACCATTGAACCACATATTCACATTCTAATTGTACACGACCATTAAACCACTTATCTACATTCTAATTGCACACCACCATTGAACCACTTATCGACATTTCAACTACACATTGCCATTGAACCACTTATCTACATTCTAATTGCACACTACCATTGAAGCGCTTATCGACATTCTAACTGCACACTACTATTGAACGAGTTCTCCACATTATAACTACACACGACCATTGAACCGCTTATCAACATTCTAACGACACACCATCATGGAACCGCTTATCTATATTCGAACCACACACTACCATTGAACTGCTTATCTACATTCTAATCGTACACCACCATTGAGCCTCTTATCTACATTCTAACTGCACACTACCATTGAACTGCTTATCCACATTCTAATTGTACACACCCATTGAAGCGCTTATCGACATTCGAACTGCACCCTACCATTGAACCAGTTATCCACATTATAACTACACACGACCATTGAACAGCTTTATCCACATTCTAACGACACACCATTATTGAACCGCTTAGCCACATTCTAACGACACACCATCATTGACCGCTTATCTACATTTGAACTACATACGACCATTCAACCGCTTATCTACATTGTAACCACACACAACCATTGAACCGCTTATCTACATTTGAACCACATACTATCATTGAACCGCTTATCCACATTCTAATGACACACCATCATTGAACCGCTTATCTACATTCTAACCACATACTATCATTGAACCGCTTAAGCACGCACGACCATTGAACCGCTTATCTGGATTCTAACCGCACACGACCATTGAACCGCTTATCTACATTCCAACCATGCACTACCATTGAACCGCTTATCCACAATCTAACCACACACTACCATTGAACCGCTTATCCACATTCTAACCAAACACAACCATTGAACCGCTTATCTACATTCCAGCCATGTACTACCATTGAACCGCTTATCCACATTCTAACCAAACACAACCATTGAACCGCTTATCTACATTCCAGCCATGTACTACCATTGAACCGCTTATCCACATTCTAACCACGCACTACCATTGAACCGCTTATCCACATTCTAACCACGCACTACCATTGACCCACTTATTTTCATTATAACCACACACGACCATTGAACCGCTTATCTACATTCTAACCACACACTACCATTGAACCGCTTATCTACATTCTCACCACACACTAGCATTGAACTGTTTATCCACATTCTAACCACGCACTACCATTGACCAATTATTTTCATTCTAACGACACACGACCATTGAACCGCTTATCTACATTCTAACCACACACTACCATTGAACCGCTTATCTACATTCTCACCACACACTAGCATTGAACTGCTTACCCACATTCTAACCACACACTACCATTGAAGCGCTTATCCACATTCTAACCACATACTACCATTGAACAACTTATGCACTTTCTAATCACACACTACCATTGAACCGCTTAACCACATTGCAACCACACACAATTGAACCGCTTATCTACATTCTAACCACACACTAGCATTGAACTGCTTATCCGCATTCTAATCACACACTACCATTGAAGCACTTATCCACATTCTAATCACATACTACCATTGAACCGCTTATCTACATTCTAACCACATACTACCATTGAACAACTTATGCACTTTCTAATCACACACGACCAATGAACAACTTATCCACTTTCGAACCACACACGACCATTGAACCGCTTATCTACATTCTAACCACATACCACCATTCAACCGCTTATCTACATTGTAACCACACACAACCATTGAACCGCTTATCTACATTGTAACCACACACAACCATTGAACCGCTTATCTACATTTGAACCACATACTATCATTGAACCGCTTATCCACATTCTAATGACACACCATCATTGAACCGCTTATCTACATTCTAACCACATACTATCATTGAACCGCTTAAGCACGCACGACCATTGAACCGCTTATCTGGATTCTAACCGCACACGACCATTGAACCGCTTATCTACATTCTAACCATGCACTACCATTGAACCGCTTATCCACAATCTAACCACACACTACCATTGAACCGCTTATCCACATTCTAACCACACACAACCATTGAACCGCTTATCTACATTCCAGCCATGTACTACCATTGAACCGCTTATCCACATTCTAACCACGCACTACCATTGAATCGCTTATCCACATTCTAACCACGCACTACCATTGACCCACTTATTTTCATTCTAACCACACACGACCATTGAACCGCTTATCTACATTCTAACCACACACCACCATTGAACCGCTTATCTACATTCTCACCACACACTAGCATTGAACTGTTTATCCACATTCTCACCACGCACTACCATTGACGAATTATTTTCATTCTAACCACACACGACCATTGAACCGCTTATCTACATTGTAACCACACACTACCATTGAACCGCTTATCTACATTCTCACCACACACTAGCATTGAACTGCTTACCCACATTCTAACCACACACTACCATTGAAGCGCTTATCCACATTCTAACCACATACTACCATTGAACAACTTATTCACTTTCTAATCACACACTACCATTGAACCGCTTAACCACATTGCAACCACACACAATTGAACCGCTTATCTACATTCTAACCACACACTAGCATTGAACTGCTTATCCGCATTCTAACCACACACTACCATTGAAGCGCTTATCCACATTCTAATCACATACTACCATTGAACTGCTTATCTACATTCTAACCACATACTACCATTGAACAACTTATGCACTTTCTAATCACACACGACCAATTAACAACTTATCCACTTTCGAACCACACACGACCATTGAACCGCTTATCTACATTCTAACCACATACGACCATTGAAACGCTTATCTACATTCTAACCACACACCACCATTGAACCGCTTATCTACATTCTAATCACACACCACCATTGAACCGCTTATCTACATTCTAACCACACACCACCATTGAACCACTTATCTATATTCAAACCACACACCACCATTGAACCACTTATCTACATTCTAACCACATACTACCATTGAACCGCTTATGCACATTTTAACCACACACTACCATTGAGCTGCATGTCATTGCTCTTCGTTCATCAGTTATGTTGATTTACTCACGTGAAAAGGCTTCACATAATCATGAAAACTTGAATGGTAGGAAGTATTCAAAGGTGAAGAAATCTAAACCAACAACAATAAAAGACGTAAAGAGAGAAAAAGAAAAGGGAGTGTCAGGTTTTTGAGCTGAGAGAGACCAAATCCAAGCTCACAGATTGGTTGAAAAATCATAATTCTTACGAGATTGCTCAGCCTCTTCTCTGTGGTTAAAGGTAGTTTTCCCTCTGACTTTCTTCTGCCCCGCTTCGTGGAAGCTTCACCAGCTATC
>NC_140977.1:61226710-61238283 GCF_056783735.1 Eptatretus burgeri
GGAAGAAGAAGAAATAAGAGGAGAAGAAAGTCGGGGAGAGAGAAGAAGAGAGAGAGAAGAAGAGAGGGGAGAAAATGAGAGGAGAGAAGAAATGGGGAGAAGAGAGGGGAGAAGGAAAAATAGAGAGAAAGGAGAAGAAGAAAATAAGGGAGAGAGAGAAGAAGACAGAGGAGAGAGAAGAGAGAGGGAGAGAAGAGAAAATGGGGGGAGAGAGAGCAGAGAGAGAAGAGAAGAGAGAGAGAGAGAAGAAATAGAGGAGAGAAGAAAATAGAGGGGGGAGAGAGAAAATGAGAGGAGAAGAAAATGAGAGGAGAAAGAAAATAAGAGAGAGAAGGAAGAAAATAGAGGAGAAGAAAATAGAGGAGAAGAAAATAGAGAGGAGAAAATGAGAAGAAGAAATAGAGGAGAAAAGAAGAAGAAAAGGAGAGAAGAAAATAGAGGAGAAGAGAGAGAAAATGAGAGGAGAAAAAGAGGAGAAAATAGAGGAGAAAGAAAATGAGGAGAAAAGAGAAAATGAGGAAGAAAATAGAGGAGAGAAGAGAGAAAATGAGAGGAGAAGAAAATGAGAGGAGAAAAAATGAGGAGAGAAAATGAGAGAAGAAAATGAGGAGAAAATAGAGGAGAAAAGAAAGAAGAAAGAAAATAGAGAAGAAAGAAAATAGAGAGAAGAAAGAGAAGAGAAGAGAGAAAATAGAGGAGAAGAAAATAGAGGAGAAGAAAAATGAGAGGAGAAAATAGAGAGAAGAAAATAGGAGAGAGAAAGAAAGAGAGAGGAGAAAGAATAAGAGAAAGAAAGAGAAGAAAGAAAATGAGGAGAAAGAAAATGAGAGAGAAAATGAGGAGAAAGAAAATGAGGAGAAAATAAAGGGAGAAAGAGAAAAGAAAGGAGAAAATAAAGGGAGAAAGAAAATAGAAAGAAATGAGGAGAGAGAATGAAATAGAGGAGAGAAGAAAATGAGAGAGAAGAAATGGAGGGAGAAAGAAAATAGAGGAGAAAATGAGGAGAGAGAGAAAGAGAGAAGAAAATGGAGGAGAAAATGAGAAGAAAATGAGCGGGAGAGAGAAAAGGAGAAAATAGAGGAGAGAGAAAATAGAGAGGAGAAAATGAAGGAAGAAGAAATAAGAGAGCAGGAGAAGAAAAATAGAAGGAGAAAAGAAAGAAAATGAGAGAGAAAAGAGGAGAAAATAGAGGAGAAATAGAGGGAAGAAAGAGAAGAAAATGAGAGGAGAAGAAAATAGAGAGAGAAGAAAAGAGGAGAAGAAAATAGAGAGAAGAGAGAAGAAGAAAGAAGAAAGGAGAGAAAGAAAGAAATGAGAAAGAAAATAAAATAGATGAAAAATAAGAAAGAGAGGAGAGAAAGATAAATGAGAGAAGAAAATATGAGAAAATGGATAGAGAAAATAAAGAGGAAGAGAGAAAGAAAAGAGGAGAAAGAAAATAAGGGAGAGAAAAATGAAGAAAGAAAAATAAGGAGAGAGAAATGAGAAAAAATGAGAGAAAGAGAAAAAAAGAAAATGAGAGAGAAAATAGAGGAGAGAAGAAAATAAGGAGGAAAGAAAAGAGAAAGAGAGAAAAGAGAAAGAAAAATAGAAAGAGAAAAAGAGAGAAGATGAGAGAAAAGGAGAAGAAAACGAGAGTCGAAGAAATAAGAATAAGGAAGAAGAAAATGTAAGAGAGAAGAAGAGAGAGAAGAGAGAAAATAGAGAGAGAAGAAAATAGAGGAGAAGAAAATGAGAGGAGAAAGAAAATAGAGGGAGAAGAAATGAGAGAGAAAAGGAATAAGAGGGAGAATAAGAGGAGAAAATAGAGATGAGAAAATAAGAGAGAAAAATAGAGAGAGAAATGAAAGAGAGGGAAGAAGAAATAGAGGAGAAAAGAAGAGAAATAGAGGAAAAAGAAAGAAAGAGAGAGAATAGAGAAGAAAGAAAATGAGCCAAGGAGAAAATAAGAAGAAAGAAAGAAGAAGAAAATGAAGTCGGAGAAAATGAGAGGAGAAGAAAGAAGAAAGAAGAGAGAGAAATGAGGAGAGAAATGAGAGAAAGAAAGAAAATAGAAAGAAAAATGAGGAAGAAAATAGAGGAAGAAAATAGAGAAGGAAAATAGAGAGAAGAAGAAAAGAAAATAGAGAGAGAAATAGAGAAAATGAGGAGAAGAAAATAAGAGAGGGAAGAAAAGAAATAAGGAGAAAGAAAGCCAGAGAGATAGAAGAAATAGAGAGGAAGAAAATGAGAGAGAAGAAATGAGGAAGGGAGGGAAAGAAAGAAAAAGAGAAAAGAGAAGAAAATGAGGAGAAGAGAAAATGAAAGGAGAAAAAATGAGAGAGAAGAAAAAATGAGGAAAAAGAAAGAAAGAAATGAGAGAAGGAGAAAGAAAGGGAGAAAATGAGAGAAAGAGAGAGAAAATGAGGAGAAAATGAGAGAGAAAAATGAGGAAAGAGAAGAAAATATGAGGAAGAAGAAAGAAATAGAGGAAGAAAATAGAGAGAGAAAATAGAGGAGAAAATAGAGGAGAAGAAAATAGAGGAGAGAAGAGAAAGAGGAGAAATGAGGGGAGAGAATAGAGGAAATAGAGAGAAGGGGGAGAGAATATGAGAGAAAGAAAGAAGAAAGGAGAAGGAAGAAATGAGAGAAAGAGAAATGAGAGAGAAGAAAGTAGGAAGAGGAGAGAGAGAAGAAGGATCAGAGGAGAAAATAAAGAGTCAGAAAGAAAATAAGAGGAGAGAATAGAGAGAAGAAGGGGGAGAGAGAAGGAGAAGAATATGAGAGAGAAGAGAGAATGAGAGCGGGGAAGGAGAAGAAGAAAATGAGAGAAAGAGGGAGAGAAATGAGAGAGAAGAGAAAAATGAGAGGAGAGAAATAGAGAAGAGAGAAAATAGAGAGAGAAGAATGAGAGGAAGAAAGGGGAAGAAAACGGGGAAAATGAGAGAAAGAAAGAAAAGGGAGAGAGAAAATGAAGAAAGAAAATGAGAAGAAGAAAATGAGAGGAGAAAATGAGGAGAAAGAAATGAAAGAGGAGAAAATGAGAGAGAAGAAAATGAGGGAGAAAATGAAAGGAGAAATGAGAGAAAATGAGAGAAGAAAGAAAATGAGAGAAGAAAATCAAGGAGAAAAATGAGGTCAGAGGAGAAGAAAATATGGAGGAGAAGAAAATGAGAGAAAGAAGAAATAGAGGAGAAGAGAAATGAGAGGAGAAGAGAATGAGAGAGAAAATGAGAGAAAGAGGGGGAGAAAAATGAGAGGGAAAGAAAATGAGGAGAAAATAGAGGAGAAGAAAATAAGGGGGAGTCAGGAAATAGGAGGAAGAAAATAGAGAGAGAAGAAAATAGAGAGAGAAAAATAGAAATGAGAGAGAAGAGAAAATGAGGGGGGAGAGAAATGAAGAAAATGAAAGAGAGAAGAGCAGGAGAAAATGAATGAGAGAGAGAAAGAAAATAAAGAGGGAAGAAATGAATGAGGGAGAAGAAAATGAGGAGAAAGAAAAAGGAGAAAGAAAATATGAGGAAGAAAATAAGAGAAAAAAGAGAAGAAGGAAGAAAATATGAGGAGAAAGAAAATAAGAGAAAGAAAATAAAGGAAAAAATGAAGAAGAAGAAAATAGAGAAAGAAAGAAGAGAAAGAAGAGGAAGAAAAAGATAAGGAGAAAGAAAAATAAGAGAAAATAAGGAGAAAAAAATAGAGAAAGAAAGAAAATGAGAGAAAATATGAGAGAAGAAAATGAGAGAAGAAAATGAAGGAAAGAAAATAAAGAGAGAAAATAAAGGAGAAAGAAAATAGAGAGAAAATAATGAGGAAGAAAATAGAGAGAAGAAAATGAGAGAGAAGAAAATAGAGAGAAAGAAAATGAGGGAGAAATGAGAGAAAATAGAGAGAAAATAGAGAATATGAGAGAAGAAAACTAGAAAAGAAAAGGAGAAAATAAAGAAAGAAAAAGAAAAAATAAAAAATGAAAATAAAATAAAAGAAAGGAAAAGAAAGAAGAAAAGAAAATAGGAAGAAAATGAGAGAAGAAAATAGAGGGAGAATAGAAAATAAGGAGAAGAAAATAGAGGAAGAAGAAATAGAGAGAAGAAAATAGAAGGAGAAGAGAAAATAGAGAGGAAGAGAAAATGAGAGAGAGAGAAAATGAGGAGAAAAGGGGAAGAAGAAAATGAGGGAGAGAAGAAAATGAGAGGAGAGAAAATGAAGGAGAAGAAAATGAGAGAGAAGAGAAAATAGAGGAGAAAATAGAGAAATAGAGGAGAAGAAATGAGAGAGAGAGAGAAGAAAGAGTCAGAGGAAGAGAGGTCAGAGAAGAAGTCAGAGGAGAGAAGATCAGAGGAGAAGAGAAATCAGAGGAGAAGAAAATAGGAGGAGAGAAAATAGAGGAGAAGAGAGAATAGAGGAGAGAAGAGAAATGAGAGAGAAGAAAATGAGAGAGATAGAGAGGGAGAAAATGAGAGAAAATAGAGAGGAGAAAATGAGAGGAGAAAGAGAGGAGAGAGAAGAGAAAATAGAGAGGAGAAGAAAGAAATGAGAGGGAGAGAAGAAGAAAATAGAGGAGAGAGAAGAGAAGAGAGAGAGAGAGAGGGAGAGAAGAAGAGAGAGAGAGGAGAAAATGAGAGAGAGAGAAAGAGGAAGAAGAATAGAGGGAGAGAGAAAATGAGAGAGAGAGAAAAGCGAGAGAGAGAAAGAGAGAGAGAGAAAGAGAAAGAGAAAATGAGAGAAAGAAAAGCGAGGGGAGAAGAAAATAAGAGGAGAAAGAAAGAAAATAAAGGAGAAAATAAGAAGAAAAATGAGAGAAAAGAGGAGAAGAAAAATAGGAGGAAAGAAAGAAAATGAGAGAGAAAATAGAAAGGAAAATGAAGAAAAAGAAAATAAAGGAAGAAAATGAGAGAGAAAAGAAAATGAGGAGAAGAAAATGAGAAAGAAAATAGAAGGAAAGAAAATAGAGGAGAAAGAAGAGAAAATAAGGAGAGAAAGAAAATAAAGGAAAAAGGAAGAAAATAAGAAAGAAAATATGAAGAAGAAAGAAAAAGGAAAGGAAAAATAAGGAAGAAGAGAAAATAAGGAGAAGAAAATAAAGGAGAAGAAAATAAGGAGAAAATAAAGGAAGAAAATAAGGAAAATAAAGGAAAAGAAAATAAGAGAAAATAAAGGAAAAAATAAAGGAAGAAAATAAAGGAAAGAAAATAAGGAAAGAAAATGAAAGAAAGAAAGAAAATGAAGGAAAGAAAGAAAAGGAAGAAAGAAAAGAGAGAAAAGAAGAAAATAAGGAAAGAAAAAGAGAGAAAGAAATAAAGGGAGAAGAAAAAAGGAAAGAAAAAATAAGATGAAGAAAAAAAGAAAGGAAGAAAGAAAATGAGAGAAAATGAGGAGAGAAAATGAGAAGAAGAATGAGGGAGAAGAAAATGAGGAGAGAAGAAAGAAAAATGGGAAGGGAGAAGAAAATGAGGAGAAGAAAATGAGGAAAGAAAATGAAAGGGAGAAAGAGAGGAGAAAAGAGAGAGAAGAAAGAGAAATGAGAGGAAAGAGAGAGAGAGAATGAAGAGGAGAAATAGAGAGAAGAGAATAAGGAGAAGAGAAATGAGGAGAGAAATGAGGAGAGAGAGAGAGATGGGGAGAGAGAGAAAGTCAAATGAGGGAGAAGAAAAGGGAGAAAGGAATAGAGAGAGATAGAAAGGAGAAAAGAGAGAAGAGAAAGAAAGGAGAGAAATCAGAGGAGAGAAAATGAGAGGGAGAAAAATGAGAGAGAGAAAGAGAGAGGAAGAAAATGAGAGGAGAAGAAGAATAGAGAGAAGAGAATAGAGAGAGAGAAGAGAGAGAAAGAAAATGAGAGAAAGAGAAATGAGAGGAGAAAATGAGGAGAGAGAAAGAAGATGAGGGAGAAAGAGAAGAAAGAGGAGAAGAATAAGAGAGAAGGAAATGAGGAGAAAATGAGAGAGAGAGAGAGAGAGAGAAGAAAATGAGAGAGAGAAGAGAGAGGAGAAGAAAAATGAGAGGAGAGAAAGAGGAGAAGGAGAAGGAGAGAGAGGAAAGAGGAGAATGAAGGAGAGAGAGAAATAGAGGAGAAAATGAGGAAGAAGAAAATGAGAGGGGGAGAGAGAGAAATGAGAGGAGAAAGAAAATGAGGAGAAGAAGAGAGAAGAGAAAATAGAGGAGAGAGAGAGAGAGAGAAAGAAAATGAGGAGAAGAAGAGGAGAGAAAATGAGGAGAGAAGAAAATGAGAGAGAAGAAAGAAAATAGAGGAGAGAAATAGAGAGAGAAGAAGAGAGGAGAGAGAAGAAATGAGAGAGAGAGAAGAAAGAGAGGAGAGAGAAGAGAAAATGAGGGAGAAGAGAAGAGAGGGGGGGAGAAAATGAGGAGAAGAAAATAGAGAGGAGAAGAAGAGAGAGAAATGAGAGGGAGAAGAGAGAGAGAAATGAGGGAGAAGAAGAAAATGAGGAGAGAGAAAATGAGAGGGAGAAAGGAAGAGAGAGGGAGAAGAGAGAAAATAGAGGAGAGAGAAAATGAGAGGAGAGAAATGAGAGGAGAGAGAAAATAGAGAGAGAAGAAAATAGAGGAGAGAAGAGGAAGAAAATAAGAGAGAGAGAAAGGGAGAAGAAAAATAAGAGGAGAAGAAGAAGAGAGGAGAAAATAGAGGAGAAGAGGAGAGAAAATGAAGGGAGAGAGAGAAAATAGAGGAGAAGAGAAAATGAGAGGAGAAGAGAAATGAGAGGAGAAGAAAAGAGAAGAGGAGAAGAAAATAGAGGAGAAAGAAAATAGAGGGAGAAGAAAAAGAGAGGAGAAGAAAATAGAGGGAGAGAAAATGAGGAGAAAATAGAGAGGAGAAGAAAATAAGAGAGAAGAAAATAAGGAGAGAAGAAAATAAGGGAGAAAATGAGGGAGGAGAGAGAGAAAGAGAAGAGAAAGGGAAAGAAGAGAGAGAAAATGAGGAGAAAGAGAGAAAGAAAGAGAGAGGAGAAGAAAGGAGGGGGGAGAAAATAGAGAGAAAGAAAATAGAGAGAAAGAAAATAGAGAGGAAGAAAATGAAGAGAGAAAATGAGGAGAGAAGAAAAAAGAGGAGAAGAGAAATAGAGAGGAGAAATCAGAGAAAAGAAAAGGAGGAGAGAGAAGGAGTGAGAGAAAGAATAGAGGGAAGGGAGAAAAGAGAGAGAGAGAGAAAGAAAATGACGGAGAAAGAGAGAGAGAGAGAGAGAGAGGGGGAGAGAGAGAGCGGGGAGAGAGAGAGAGAGGAGAGAGAGAGACGGGGGGAGGAGAGAGTCGGGAGAGAAAGAAGAGAGAGCGGGGGGGAGAGAGAGAGCGGGAGGAGAGAATAGACGGGGGGAGAGAGAGAGAGAGAGAGAGAAAAGGGGGGAGAGAGAGAGAGGGAGGGGGGAGAGATAGAGACGGGGAGAGAGAGAGAGAGGGAGAGAGAGAAAATAGAGGGAGAGAGAGAGAAAGAGAGAGAGGGAGAAGAAGAGAAAATAGAGAGGGAGAGAAAATGAGAGAGAAAGAGAGAGAGAGAGAGAAAATAGAGGGAGAGAAAGAAAATGGGAGAGGAGAAAGAGAAAGACGAGGAGAGAGAGAGAGGGGGGGAAAGGAGAAAATGGGAGAAAGAGAAATAAGGGGAGAGAGAGAGAGAAGAGGAGAAGAGAAGGAGAGAAGAACAGAAGAAATGAGAGAGGAGAAAGAAGGGGGGGAGAGAGAGAGAGACGGGGGGGAGAGAGAGCGAGAGAGAGTGGGAGGAAGAAGAGAGAGGAGAAAATGAGAGAAAGCGAGAGAGAGAGAGAAAATAAAGGAGAAGAGATAGAGAAGAGATAAAGAGAAATGAGGGAGAAGAAGAGAAAGAGCTCAAAGGGGAGAAGAGAGAGAAAATAGAGAGAAATGAAGAGGAGAAGAGAGAATGAGGGGAGAAAGAGAGAGAAAATAAGGAGAAAGAATATGAAGGAGAAGAAGAGAAGAAAATAGAGAAAGAAAAGAGAAAGCGAAGAAAGAGAAGGAAAAATAGAGAGAGAAAACAGAGGGAAGAAAATAAGCGAGAGCGAAGAAAATGAGGAAAAATAGAGAGAGAGAAAGAGAGAGAATCGAGCGAAGAGAGAAGAGAAAAAGAAAACATGAGAGAAGAAAGAAAATGACAGAGAGAAAGCGAGGGAAAGAAAATAGAGGAGAAAGAGAAATAAGGGGGAGAAAGAGAAAATGAAGGAGAAAGAAGGAGAGAGAGAGAAGAGAAAATAGAGGAAAAGAACAGCCAGAAGGGAGAAGAAAATGAGGGAGAAAGAAATGAAGATGAAGAATAAATCAAAGGAGAAAAATAAGAGAAAAGGGGAGAAAGAAAATAAAAAGAAAAGAAAATAAGAAGAGAAAATAAGAAGAAAGAAGGAGAAGAGAAAGAAAATAAGGGAGAAAATAAGAAAAGAATATGAAAATGAAAATGAAGAAAGAAAAATGAAGAAAATGAAAGAAGAAGAAGATGAAAATATGAAAATATGAAAATATGAAAATATGAAATATGAAAATATGAAAAATATGAAGAGAAAGAATATGAAAATATGAGAAGAGAGTATGAGAGAAAGAGAGAGAGAGAGAGAGAGAGAGAGAGAGAGAGAGAGAGAGAGAGAGAGAGAGAGAGAGAGAGAGAGAGAGAGAGAGAGAGCGAGAGCGAGAGAGAGAGAGAGAGAGAGAGAGAGAGAGAGAGAGAGAGAGAAAGAGAGAGGTGGGGGATTCTGGTCGATATGACTCCCAGTTTAACGTCCATCCGAGAGACAGCACACACATTGATGAAACATCCTGCCTGTGAAACACCAGGATGATGAATTTAACTTGGGTTGGGATTCAAAGCAAAGCTGGACAGCTTAAAGCGAGACTGCGTACCTCTCGGCTATCCTGCCGTGATGTGATGATTCATTGCTTTGTAACAACTGAAATTTTTTTTTTACTCATTGTTATCCTCAAATTTATTGTGACTTGCGAAAGGCCCAGTCACACCTTGACGTTTTAGCCAGCTTATGCCGATTTTTGCAAAATTTGTGTAAAACGCTGGTAAACATCGAATACGTTATGGGTAAGTTTTGATAGCATTGAGAGCACGCTGGAAAACACTGCCATACGTCGTAGTACGCTGGCTTTAAACGTTGGACTTTTCGGTTGTCCTCAAATTTTGCATGCTTGAAATTTTAAGACCTATGCCAGCGCATGACTCACACGTTCCGCATAACGCTGGCCATAAGTTGTAGGCACGTTACGCGATCGTTGACACACATTACTTGTAAGTTACTCATAAGCCGAAATGCGTCGAGGTAATGTTTAGCGTACGCGAAACTTATTTCTAACCTATGAGTAAGTAACGTGTTGTACGCACGATATGCGAACGTTGGCACACGTCGACAAAAGTTACTTGTAAGGTACTCATAAGTCGAAACACGTCAAGGTAATGGTTAGCGTCAGTGTTCCAGACTCCATGTTTTTTTTATTTTTTTTCTTCGGTATGACGGTGATGTTGACACTTCGATTTGTAGTGCAGTTATAATATAATATAATTAAAAGGTTGCCGCTCAACGATTTAAATCATAACCGTACGAGAAATCGAAGTGTCAACATCACCGTCATACCGAAGGAAAAAAAAAAAACCATGGAGTCTGGAACACTGACGCTAACCATTACCTTGAGTGTTTTGACTTACGAGTACCTTACAAGTAACTTTTGTCGACGTGTGACAACGTTGACATATCGTGCGTACAACTTATTCCCATCGCATGCGGAAGGTGTGTCATACGGCAAGTACGTCATAAAATGTTTAACACGTTTATAATTACAAGACGTACTCCAGTTAATACGACGTATGACAGCATACTTTAGCGTTCTATTCACGCATACCAAACTTACCCATACCGTATTCGACGTGCGCCAGCGTTTTAGACGCATTTTTCAGAGGTCGGCATACGCTGGCAAAATCGCCAAGGTGTGACTGCGATGTTGACACTTCCATTTCTCCAGCGGTTATGATTTAAATCGTTGTGCGGCAGCCTTTTAATAGGCTACGTCACGTCATCGTCGGCGATACGTGCAGCGCGCTATGCCTAAGTTAGACTATCGTTGGGCATAGGTTGTGAAGGCCGACAACTTGCTAAGCATTCATTGGTATAAGTTATCTATAAGACAACGAAATGTTCTGTGTCCATTACTAATATGTTATGCATACGACCAACCATTATGAATACGTCCAAATCTTAAAAAAAAAACATCAAAAGTTCAACGTAAGCCAGCGTTTTACATACATTTTGATACGTTGCCATTGCTGGCTAAAACGTTAAGGTGTGACTGGGCCTTAACTCCGGAGATGACCCCACAGAGAATCACACCACGGTATCACCATGGAAACCTGTGTCATGTGTTACGGTCTAACAGCACTCTACAAGTGGCTTAAGCACTCAAGTAAGCACTCCAACAAAACGGTTCATAAAGAATGGCAGACTTGGCAAGCATTTAGCTATCTCCAATCGATAATATTAAACAATTCCCGGAGATGCAAATCATTTTCGCTTACATGCTTGCATTTTACTTTACATAATTCATAATAATGTAGTGGGGAAGGGAAGAGGTGTGGAAAAGTCATTGAAAATATTTTTTTAAAACACCATACCAAGTACAAAACTGTTAACATACATATACCTTTTTTTTGCGGATAAATTCTTCCACCGCATCCAATGAATGTTGGAAACGCTTGCTTTTGTTGGCTTTCATCATTTTATCCTTGTGCAGATGGTAAGACTTCAGCTGATCCACTTTGATCCATGCACTGACAAAGTGAAAGGTGAAATAAGATGAATAGAAACAATGGAGGACACACAGAAAAAAAAAGAAAAAGTTAATCAACCAGTGTTGTGGAGAGACAACATTGAAAATTCATAAAGGTAAGAAAAGCAGGTCAAACATAACCATTGTTTTTTTTTCTGTCGTCAAAAAGGTTGATATGTATATGTATATGTATATGTATATATATATATATATATATATATATATATATATATATATATGTATATGTATATATATAGACATATATACATGTAGATATGTATATACAGGTAGTCGTCGACTTACGACCTCTGTGATTTACGACTGTTCGACTTTATGACCACTTTACGACGACAAAATTTTTTTTTCACACGATGTTTTTCGCCCGTATCGTGAAATGTACGAGGAGAAAAAGAAACAAACCGTTCAAAGCTCACCATGTTTACGAAAAAAAACAACTCCGGATACCTCGAGCGCTGCCCTTGCAGATAACATCGACGATCCACAGCCAAGCATGAGTGACCAATAACATGTTTTGTATTTTTGAATGTTTTTGCAAACACAGTACCGTATTAAACCAATTGTACTGTAGTGCAGTGTTTGACTTGAACAAAGAAAATGTTAATAAAATACAGTATGACTCACAGATGACTATTGTATCATTATACAGTATAATATTAAAAAATAAAAAATAAAAAATTAAATAAACAAAGATTGTCCGACTTACGACCAAATCGACTTCCGACCGATCGGTCGGAACCATTCACAGTCATAAGTCGATGACTACCTGTATGTATGTATGTATGTATGTATGTATGTATGTA
>NC_140978.1:0-42500 GCF_056783735.1 Eptatretus burgeri
AACGCACCACGACTTCCGGGATCGTTTGCGCATGCGGAGAACGCAGGACGAGTTCACGGTGTCATTCGTGCATGTGCAGAAAGCATCACGAGGTCCGGGGGTCGTTCGCGCACGCTCAGAACGCACGTCGAGTTCCGGGGGTCGTTCGCGCATGCGCAGAATACACCATGAATTCCGGAGGTCGTTTGCGCATGCGCAGAACGAACCACGAGTTCCGGGGGTCGTTCGCGCATGCGCAGAACGGACGACGAGTTTCGAGTGTCGTTCGCGCATGCGCAGAACGCACAATGAGTTTCGGGTGTCGTTCGCGCATGCGCAGAACGCACCATGAGGTCCGGGGGTCGTTTGCGCATGCGCAGAACGCACCACGAGTTCCGGGGGTCGTTCGCGCATTCGCAGAACTCACCACGAGTTCCGGTGGTCGTTTGCGCAAGCGCAGAACGCACCAAGAGTTCCAGGGGTAGTTCTTCACAATAAGCGCGGGGAAAATGGCGGGAAAACCCACGCGTCCTCGCAGCTTCTTCCTTGGCGCGCTTGTTTGCCGTTCGGAAGTGGACGTACTGGCGAAGATGTAGTAGCGTAGATGGTGGAGGTGGCGTGGTTGCAGTGTGATTGGCGCTGTGATGGGGATGGCGTCGTTGTTGAAATGTTGTGTTTGATGAAAGATAGAAAAAGAAAAACACCTAACTCAAAGCGTCGCTGCCCGGATGGATCACATAAATTCCCTCTATACAACGGGTTTGGGCTCACTACACATGTACCTATGAAGATATCTCACATGAGGGCCCTTTATGGTGTAATGCGAATTTCCACAGCCGTAACAAACTGTTTCTGCTGCCATTACCTTTGCAGGGAGACTCTTGCCTTACTACCTCCAACTTTTCTTATTTACTCTGAAACTGTGGCCCCTGGTCCAGCCAAGGTCCATTCTGCTAAAAAAAAAAAAACCTGCACTTTTGTCAATATCCTTCATTATCTGAAACTTCTCCATCACATCCTCATGGCTTTACGACCCACCCTGTTGCTGTCAGTCTGTTTTTCTGCTGCCTTCTTTGTGAAGTCTTATTCTCTGCCAGGTTGATCTTGCATGAACCTCAATCGTTTTAAAGAAAGAAAAAAATCTATCCGTGATTAACACAGATTCAAGGCCTATGGTGGCTCTTGTGCTCAAATTGCATTCAAAGCTTTGGTAGACAATTTTTAAATGCATTGCAAGGAGATTAGTTGACAGTTGTCAAATTCCCAAAATTCATGAGATTTGAACCTGGGCACACAATCTCGGATATTACAGACATCATGTTGTTGTTCGTCTTTCGGCTGCTCCCATTAGGGGTCGCCACAGCGGATCATCCATTATGATCCGCATACTGATTTGGCATAGGTTTTACGCCGGATGCCCTTCCTGACGCAACCCTGGTCGCCTCTTACGACACAGGGATAAGGATTGGGTTTCGCCATGATTCCGGGCTGCCCTACACCCTCTCATTGCACGGCCCAGTGCAGAGCTCCTGTCTTCAAGCGATCCTCCAACCCAAGCCTCCGAGTAGCCGGATTACAGGCGCACGCCACTACGCCCGGTATATATTACAGACATCATGAGACAGAAGTAAATGGCAACACGAAAACATGCAGGACACCCAAAATATATTTCAATTAAAAATGTTTAATGCACTCACATGCAAATGTTTGGCACGTTTTAAACTTGAAAATGGTCATGTTAAATCTGTCTTGACTTGAGATCAAATAAGTTTCCCCCAACCTCTTGTGTATTAAAGTTCCATAGCATATTTCACTTGCTGCTTAATTAAACACACAATATGCAAATTGTCATTATTTTACCATTTATCATATTTTGATAGCAATTAGAATGCCTTTTACAATTTCAAATCTTTGCAATGGCTGGGGGTATCTCCATATTACGTACACAAAAACTGCAATTACTTCCCCAACCCCCCCTCTTTCCCCCCCCAAAAAGCACCTCATTTCAAATACTTCTCTCCTTCCCCCTTTTCTTTTAACTCACCACATATTTTCCTCCATTCCCCATCTCAACTACCTTTCCCATTAGCTTCAATGTCAATTGCCCTATAAAAGACCCATTCAAATTGAAAAATAAACATCCTTTTACCCAACTCTTCATAAAGCAAAAACTAAAATAAAATGCTGCAATTGGGCCCAATTGGGATCATCCACTGGCACTATATAGAGTTGTGCCAAATCTCAATCATCTACCCCTACAAACCCTACAAAAAAAAAATGTAGATTCCAACCCTCCCCCCCCCCCCCCCACAAAACGGGTATATAACAAGAAATATAATTAATGTTTCTAGGTATTTCGATAGACAAAAATAACCTTCAACTTACATTTACTTTGACAAATAAAAAATAAAAGTTACATGACGATGACACAATGTTTAGATAAAACAAATGTAAACTGTACACACTCATACATTCAACCATAAAATTTCAAACAGCACAATGGTTAAAATCATGCCCACATACCAATTTACACCATTCATACTGGTAAACAGAATGTAAATGTTTCACAATAAGTTACAAAGAGCAGGGAAAGATCCTCCAAAAAAAGGAGGCAAAAAACACAAAAACACAAGACCAGGTGCACAAGATCCAAGATGAAACACCTGATCAAAATATTGCATTTTGAGTTCCTGATAAAGTACAGGTCCAAAGGAAGGTAGACATGGTCCATCAGTGCTGAGTTTTTGTTTTTAAATAATCTTGTCTTAACAACAGTTGGCATAAAAATAATCTTGCTCCGACGTTTGAAATTAGGGCACTGGTGAAATCCCACAACATGGGAAAAAGCAGCGGCGAGAATGCGAAGCTTCAGCATCTCAGAGTAAGATCTGGGCAACATGAGGAGAATGCGTGGAAGCTACAGCTGTAAGCAGAGGAAGATCACTCGCCTCGATCCTGCAATGCACAACATATCCTGACTGACGGAAGACAGACAAGATTTCCCATCAATACAAGTACATTGTTAGATGCAGAGAAATGAGATATCACCAAAAAATTGCACCTTACTTAACCTCAGGACTTGTGTGCGTAATGTACAAATCGTAAAACATGCAATTTATCTGCAACAAAAAAAAAACGAAGAAGTGATTGCATCATGTGTGCATCATGGTTTTATGGAACAAGTAAATCCAATTCTCGATGCATGAGGCCCAACAGCAACAGTACTTGTTTACAACTGCATGTTAGAACAAAGGGAAAACTGAATACTCCCTGATGAAGGCCACTGTTCTGTTCCTGTTACTTGGGAGCAAGGTACCAAGTTCAAATTGTTTTGCGGTGTGGAAAACACCACCACCACTTATATTCTTCGTCAAATGTTGCCCGAAAATAATTTGTGATGTTTCAGCATGAATGGTGATAATTGTGTGAAGATTGGTCGACAGAGAACACAGTCTTACATAGAAGCATATTCTTCATAATTCAAGACAAGAGATGAAATAAAAATACCCCCAAGAGGGAGTGCCGGTCATCTCTGCCAGAGGTCGAAAGTAACTCTGTGCCAGACTGGAATAGGGGCAGTTCATAAAGTACGTACGCTCTACTTCCAGGTTCCAAAACCACCCACCCCCCTCTGTATGCAGGCTAGTGACCACCCACCCACCCCCTCATACATCGCTAATCGCTTGCAAAGCCAGCAGTTCCTTATGAACCGATGTTTGTAAGCCATGACGATGCAGTCCCTAGCGGTGTAATTTACCTTTTTCTTTTAATATCACAGCACGTCAATTTTGAAAATAAAAGTACAAATTGACATTCAAAACAATGTTGATGTCATAAATGAAAGTAAGTGTGCATATAAACTTGTATTCCATTGTCTTCGTTAAATCTGACAAAAGCTTCAAATGTAATATTTGTCTCGGAGAGTTCCGGTTCTTAATTTTTTAATACCTTTTTTCTATATGTACGTACTTTATGAACGGCCCATACGGGGAATCAGAACGAAGTTCGAAGGGCTATAAAATCGGAACGAGAGCAAATTTCAAAAAAGTGGCTCGTGTTGTTCTAGATAATAGTCCATAGTATCTGAATCACAAATAACATTTGATCTCTCTTGATAAATGAGGGAGGAGATACGATTTGAAATCGACGATTTTCGCAACTTTGACAGCCTCGTGACGTTGACCTCGACATTGGACGACCTAGAAAGTTATATCGTTGTGCACGTCTCATCGACCTCTATCCATTCCACTATTGGTTATTTGTCTCCACTCGGTTTGATTGTGGATGGACGGACGGCCGGACAGATGGACGGACGGACTTTGAGACTGGGGTTATTAGGTCATCTCTACTGAGATGATAGAGATGACCTAAAAAGCACTGCCCAAATCCAAATTCAATCTGATCCAATCCACCATACTCTATGTAACAGAGCATTAGCTCAGCCAAAGCAGCTTCTTGGCAAAGTGATGTTGGGTGGTTTACCATCCCTCTCCTAGCAGTCGTCACAGGGCAGGAATTTGCAATTTGTTCATGGTGCTCGCGATAGCTCACCTACTCCTCACGAAGGGCACTGTGGGATCTTTAACATCCATCAACTAATGCCGGCAGATGGGACGTCCAGTTTTAGCATCGATGCGAGGGATGGCACACAAACTGATGAATCACCCTGCCTGTGAAACACCGGGATAATAGTTTATAGCTGGTTAGGTATGGGAACATGCGCCGAAGCAGTGTGTTGCTGCGTCCACTTTCCGCCGATTCCAGGGGCCTCCGTCTGGCCATCCCCCAGGAAGATTCCTGGTGCATCCTGATCTCGAGATGCCGATAAACATGCTGCAGCCAGGAGGCACATGTTCGGCTTGTTGGCCTCCTGCACTCACAACATTCCCTCGCTGAGAGAATCTGGTGAGCAGGATCAGTGTCAGGAAAATGAGCCACATGTCCATACAGCCACAGCTGATGCTCACAGCCAACACAGGAAACAAATCTCATCCGAGTCTCTCCTAGCAACCGCTCGTTCGACACAAATTCTGACCAGCGCTAGCCAAGGATTCTCCGAAGAGACCTGATACCGAAGGAGTTAAGTCTCCATCTCAGATCCTTGGTCAGTCCAAGTCTCACATCCTTGGATCAAGACTGGAAGCACCAAGGACTTAAAGACTCAGACGTCTGTCCTTCTGCATAGGTACCGACAGTGCCACACCCCCATGATCCTGTGAATCCATGCATTGTCCAAATCCAGAAGAAAAAAAAAGCTGGGCAGACATTAAAATATATATTAGAAAGCTTTGAGGTGAGTTTGGGTAACTCCAGGCCTTCCTATCGGCCTCGAAATTCAATATACATTTTAAAATATGCATGCACACAAACATCAAAAAAGAAGAAGAGGAAAAAAATAAAGAAAAAGAGGAGAGCAGTCACGAAGCACTATGTTTGGTATGTTGGGCTATGAGAGATTCAGAAAGCAATGGAACTAGAAAAGGATATTCCTCCCAAAGAGCTTCTCAACACAAACTTGCAGAAATAATGGTATCAGTCATCCGTGGTGCAAGCTGCTAACCAAACCAACTCTGTCAACTATTGCCCCATCCCTACGAGCAATTTCTTAATTTTTCCATTGCAGACGAAAGGTCCTCGTTCCCAGTAGCACGTCAGAAACAGTGTGACCACTACTCATTTTCATAAATGCCAAGGTGAGCCAATGAAAAAAGCCAAGAATTCACAAGGTTTCGGAAAAGCGATGATAATAGAAAACCGAAACGCCAAGAAAACCTATAGAAAACCAAGACGCCAAGGTGAACAACGAATCGCCAATATCTTGTGAAAAAAGCAAAGGAGTGGTCACACTGGTCAGAAACGTAACACAGATGCTGTTATTCCTGTTCTGTTGTAACATTTAACTGCTGTACATGGACATGGTTTGAGTTGCAATGTATGCTGAAAATGAAATAAATAAATAAATAACGAAAAGGCACACCCACAACACCTTTTGTTCACACAAACTATTACAACTCTGAAACCAAAAACCAGGTGCAGGTACTGCATTCGTGGAACTCTACTAGTCGAGTCTCGGGTGTACTTCTTGAGTTGTACAAACTTTGGGCGCAACAGGTCAAAGCATTAAATTCTCAGCATGTGGCAGGCAGTCATGAGTAATGTCAGCCTATTTTGTTTTCTTGTAGCCTGCCAACATAGGGCACCACAGCCAAGTGGCCAAATGAGGAAATGCATGCAATGAGATACGACATGTTATTAAAACCAACTTAAGGCAAAGACCTGATGGCACTTCAATCCAATGCAAGCTTAGTAAAGTAAAGCTAATGGCTTTTGCAGGTTTGTCAATATGGCAGGTTCACTTTTGAATTTGCAGCTCAACCCAAAGTAAAGATACAACACAAACTGGGTGGGCACAGCATAAACTTGCGAGTGGAGACACCACATACAGCAGTACCAAAGTGTTTGGGTGTGGTCGTGTTCATGAGTCTTCAAAATATGACATTCTTTCATTGTAAAATGCTGAAAACATAATAAAGGGCTTTGTTACAATGGTCTTTTGGCCTTTGCAGGGTTGACACAGCCAAAAAAAAGGGAAAAAAACAAATTCAGGCTTTTCCAAGGCAAACTAGGCCTTTTTTTGAGTGCTTCCCCGACAGTAAATGACCCATTTTCAAGGATATATTTGAAAAATAGAAATAAAAAGAGAATTCAGTTGTGCTGCTACCTTTCAAAAAAAAAAAAAAAAACATTACACCAACATATTTCACAATGTTACGAACAAACTGTTCAAGCAGAAATAACTTCAATCCAGAAATTCAATCAGAATTGTAAAATAAACAAGAAGCAAATACTTCGATATGAAGCATGGCGAGGGGCAGTAAAAGGTTAAGAATGATGAAACAATTTTGCAGTTATAAAATTAAAATGTAGACAGTGAATTAGCATGCATGATGGGAAAAGTTGTGACGTTGGACAAATTTCTATTTATAGCCATCAGATCAAAGGGACATACGCGGCCATAAGTGTGACAGAAGACATGACAGAAGACACAGGACAGAATAGCCAATTACATAACAGCGCGATGTAGCCGCGCTGTAATAACCACTTCTGTCATCATAAAAGAGGAAGAAATCACCTCCACAAGACGTTTTAAAAACACTTCTGGTGAAAAACAATGAAGAACGAGAGTTACAACGCTGCGCGTCAACAACTAACGGAACAGGAAGATTATCACTTCCTGCTCAGAAAATCAACTTCCGGCATCACACAGAAAACGATTCAGCACAAAAAACGTCGCTCTACCACATTAACCCAGCCCACAATTCACCCAGCAATCTCCACCCACAATCCACCCGGCAATCTCCGCCCACATCACACCCAACAATAAGTGTGACAGAAGACACAGGACAGAATAGCCAATTATATAACAGCACGATGTCGCCGCGCTGTAATAAAAAAAGAATGTACCCTGCAAAGGCAAACATTTCGTACCACTGCATCACGTGAAAAAAGGTGATCTTACATTTCTAAGCTACTAGCAGGGGTACCCGGCATTGCCCCGTATATTTTTTGTGGGGACGGGGCACAAGGCACTCGGTCTGGGCGAAGGAGAACGAGGAACTCGCTCAGGGCGACGGGGAACGAGGTACCCGCTCGGGGCGACGGGGAACGAGGCACTCGGTCGGGGCGACGGGGAACGAGGCACTCGCTCGGGGCGACGGGGAATGAGTAACTCGCTCGGGGCGGCGGGGAACGAGGCACTCGCTCGAGGCGACGGGGAACGAGGCACTCGCTCGGGGCGACGGGGAACGAGGCACTCGCTCGGGGCGACGGGGAACGAGGCACTCGCTCGGGGCGACGGGGAACGAGGAACTCGCTCGGGGCGACGGGGAACGAGGCACTCGCTTGGGGCGACGGGGAACGAGGCACTCGCTTGGGGCGACGGGGCACGAGGCACTCGCTTGGGGCGACGGGGCAGAAGGAACTCGCTCGGGGCGACGGGGAACGAGGCACTCGCTTGGGGCGACGGGGAACGAGGAACTCGCTCGGGGTGACGGGGAACGAGGCACCCGCTCAGGGCGACGGGGAACGAGGCACTCCCTCAGGGCGACGGGGAACGAGGCACTCGCTCAGGGAGACGGGGAACAAGGAACTCGCTCGGGGTGACGGGGAACGAGGAACTCGCTCAGCGTGACGGGGAATGAGGAACTCGCTCGGGGCGCCGGGGCACTCAGCACTCGCTCGGGGCGACGGGGCACGAGGCACTCGCTTGGGGCGACGGGGACCGACGAACTCGCTCGGGGTGATGGGGATACGATATGAATGATTTAGCGTATAATTGGTCATTTAAAATTAACCTAGAATACCTGGAACAATTAAATCAGTCTCGTAAGGAAGAATATTATCCACTTGGTGCCGAGAATTAGTTTTGTGGAAGCACCATGAGCAAACAACAAATAAAAGAATTTAATAAGGGTAAAATCAATAATGGTTTTGCCATAGTTTATAATTTATATCATGAAAACACAAAGAACAGGATTATATATAAAAGTAAGGAAATACAAAATTATTTAACTATGGGAAGATGGGGAGGTATTTCCTGTCATTATATTAATCTGTCATATCTTCTATCTATAATTCCAGCAATCTCTGTGTGTGTGTTTGTGTGTGTGTGTGTGTGTGTGTGTGTGTGTGACCGCTGTTTCTCGACAACCTCTGGTTCGATCTAATTGAAACTTGCCAGGTATATTGCTGGGGACCTGAGGATGTGCCTTTTTAAGGTTTGCTATTAATCGGACAAGTGCTTCCCAAGTTATGGCCATTTATTTACCAAACCAATGGGAAGACACGTTGTTTGCCTGGGCGTGGCCGATGGGGAAGGGAAGCACAGCCACGTTCCCCATTACGGGTTACAACGTACGGGCTTCCGGAGAGTGATGACTTCGTGTATTCTAATAATTTCTCGATTTCTTATGCGCATTTATAGATAAACAGAATGGCCCAAGTTATGATCGTTTTCATATTAGACGGTGTATAAATTTCGGGAACATCAGAGTGCTGGTATGCTCCGAACCAGGAAGTAAATTTTTCTCTCTCTTCTCTTTTTGTTTTTCCTTGCCACATTGCGAATAATCGTAACTGCGAATAATATCGAACTTCCGGGTCACGCACGTGCGGGCACGTGAGAGCGAAGAAACAGCCTGTGTGGTTTATTTATTTATTTATTTATTATTATTATTTTTTTTTTTTACGGGCACGTACTAATATTTCTAATACATAAATGACAGCAAGAAGGCTTCAAGAAAATTATCATTTCTGTGTCCAAGCATACCTTCAAGAAAAGGGTATTCGGTATTTTAATAAATACGTTCTGCAACATAAGAATGAGGTATTTTGAATAAAACATTGGTTTTATACTGATGTTAATAAACCAACAACTTTGGATTTAACTAAAATGTTAAAAGTTAAGAAAACGCAAGGCTCTTTTAGAAATGCAGAAGAAATTTTATTGGTTTCCTGTTGTAAAAATTTTTTATTTTGGATGCAGGAATAACAAGAAATCCTGATGAATATATGTATGATATTCTATGGGTTGAAAGTCATTCAACGATAGTAAGGGATGAGGAAGGAGTTGAAGAAACTGAGACAAAGGAGGAGAAGGAGAAGAGAGAGGAGGAGAACAGAGAGAAGGAGGCAAGGGAGAAGAGAGAGAAGGAGGCAAGGGAGAAGAGAGAGAAGGAAGCAAGGGAGAAGAGAGAGAAGGAGGCAAGGGAGAAGAGAGAGAAGGAGGCAAGGGAGAAGAGAGAGAAGGAGGCAAGGGAGAAGAGAGAGAAGGAGGCAAGGGAGAAGAGAGAGAAGGAGGCAAGGGAGAAGAGAGAGAAGGAGGCAAGGGAGAAGAGAGAGAGAAGGAGGCAAGGGAGAGGCAGAGGGAGGAAAGAGAGAGAATAAATAAATATAAAAATATGGAAACCAGTGAGATTTTAAAAAAGATCGAAGGTATTACAGAAAATAAATCAATCTCAAAGGAGGAAAACAAAGAATTGGCAAGTCTATTAGAAATATTTGTGTCAAGACTATCAACCGATTTCAGGGAGAGGATATAAACGAGAAAGTGGGGATAAAGAAGAGAAAGAAGGAAAAGTTTATATTATTGATGATGTTGGTGTGATTGACTTACATGAAAGTTTTTCCTTTTTTTTCTTAAATAAATGGAGGAGAGAATGAAAACATTTCTGAGGATTTTTTATGTTTTAAAAATTAAGATTCAAATGTGCATGTTGGAAACTAAAAAGGTTTTCGCACTCAAGGAATTTTTCTCATGAATAAATGAGTTATTGTCTCAAATGTAAAAAGAAAACTAATAATAAAAATATCTCATATTTTAAAAGTAAAAATGACAGGGTTATACAAAATGGCATATGTTCGGTGTGTGGCTCTAAAAAGAGTAAATTTATCTCCAAACACAAACGGGGAGATATACAAAAGTTTTTATCAGGAAGTAAATTTACAACTACTGGAATACCAGGGGAATTACATCTACCAGGGTATTCTTTCTGTGGTCCAGGAAAAAACTTGAAAAAAGATTAGATGAGGCTGACAATCCTAAATCGTGAAGCAAACCTATCAATAAGGTTGATGAAGTGTGCCATGAGGCACAATATCGATTATGGAAATATCACAACTTTGGAAGAAAAACATGAAGTCGATAGAGAAATGTTGTATAATTTGTCTCTGATACAAAATCCAACCTTGAGAGAAAAAGTTGATAGGTTCATCGTGAAGAAGATGATCAGTGCTAATTTGAAACTTGAGCTTGAAAATTCAAAAAACTTATAGGCTCTAATGATGTCATTAAGATTGAAGAGCAATTGGCTGATTAATTACATGAACCAGCAATCACAAAGTTTCATAGAAGGAAGGTTTATTTCAAGGAATTTGATTATATCTGGTCCGCTGAACTCAATTATGATAAGGGGTGTAAGTATGCTTTAACCGTTATTGATTTGAAGAGTAGATATGTGTGGGTAGTCCCTTTGAAAAACAAAACCGGGAATGCACTCATGTTAGCCTTCCAACAGATATTGAATAAAAGTAAGCGAAAACCTATAAAATTGTGGACTGATGAGGGTACAGAGTTCTACAACAAAACATTTATGAATTTTCTTTAAAATAACATTATATTATGCAGCACCTTTGATGAAGGAAAAGCGGTTGTTATTGAGCGATTCGATTGCACTTTACAAGAGAGACTATATAAAAAATTCACTCAACTCGGTTCTCAACAATGGTTATCTTTAATTCAGGATATTGTAGATAAGTATAATGATACAATTCATACCTCAATGAATACCAAACCATCAGAAACATTTACAAAATTAGAATATCAAAAAGAGATTAATGTCAGAAAGCCTAAGTTCAAAGTTGGTGATATAGTAAGAATATATAGGAGGATATCTCATTTTGAAAAAGGTTATACAAAGCGATGGATAAATGAACTTTTTAAAATTGTTGATGTAATAGATACAGTTCCTTGGACTTATAAGGTATATGATTTAGAAGGGGAAGAGATTTTAGGTTGATTTTATTCACATGAATTACAAAAGACAAAGATAAATTTAATTTTTTTGACTCCGCCCCTTTTTGACTCCGCCTTCACAAGCCCCACCCACACAAACCCCACCCACACAAACTCCACCACACAAAACACATCCACACAAGCCCCACTCACAAAAGCCACATCCACATAAGCCCCGCCCACACAAGCCCCACCCACCCACACAAGCCCCACCCACCCACACAAGCTCCACCCACTCAAACCAAACCCACATAAGCCACATCCACATTCATCATATCCACATAATTAGAGATTCGTAAATTAGTTCCCCACACACATTAATTTAATTAAAAAAATTGCTCTACCCACACAAACCACATTCACACAAGCCCCACCCCCCTGTGCACCCCCACCTCTGACCCACCACCCCCCTCATCCCACCCCACCCTTCCCCACACACACACGGAGAGGGGAGGGGGGTGGGATGAGGGGGGTGGTGGGTCGTTGGGGGAGCGCATCTACCCCACCTCCTTTGCACTTCCTTTATTTTTTTTTATAATTAAGAATTAAATAATTGAAAGCAAAGCAAATATAATTAATCAAGATTGAAAATATTAAACATTTTTCTTTGGGTAAATATTTAGTTGCGAGAATGGACGATCTTTCCCAGCTGTCTGCTTCAGATGTCTTGTGATTTTGAAACTCGATCAACATATTCTGTTCAAAACAAAGAGTGAAGAACAATTAGGGTATATAAATATGATTATATTATGATATTGTTGTGGTTACCAAATTCGCAAACCACCATTCAGGTCCCTTAGGTGAGATATCTCGGTAAGTATATGTGTAGTTAGGCCCAAACCCGTTGTCTAGTGGGAATACATGTCATTTATGCGTGCTGCGACTCTTCAGGATAGCCGTTTTTCTTTTACTATCTTTATTTTGGACCAACCGCCATTGTTACCACCGCCAACCGCGTCTCAACAGTCGTCACAACATCAACCACCCACCACAACGCCGCGTCACCACAACAGCCACGACCTATCCCGTCACACCTCGCAACCGTCGCATCGCCACCGTTCTTGCGCCGCTTGTGGGTGCCGGTATTGGACTCGTGCAGGGCACGCGCCGAACAGCGTGTACAAAACCACGGATTTTCCGCTCCAAAAACGGATCAAAAACGACACACGCCCACTTTTGTGCCGTCCAATCAGTGAGCGAGGGGCGATTTGGCCCCGCCTCCAGGGCGTTGGAGGGCGGTCGCTATATGCAAATTTATGGATCAAAAAGCATTCACGCCCACTTTTTCTCGGGCCAATGGGGAGCGAGGTGAAAGGTCGAAGGCAGGGGGTCAAAGATGAGAGAGCGAAGCCACGGGGCTTATATAAGCGACCGCGTTCGTCAGTCGAGTGAGTTAAGACTTCGCAGTCGGTGGAGTTGGGAAGAGGAAGAATTGGTTGTTGGTCGCCGTCGTCGTCGTCGTCGTGTGCGTTGGAGTCGGAGCGAAGAGGACGGAGCTGTGGAGAGGCGGCGAAGGCAGACGAGGGGGTGCTCGCGTCGTGCCGGGAGCTGCACACCAGGGAGGCCGACGGCGCGACCTGGCCGAGGTGGAGACGCTTGTCGCGGGACTCGAGGCAGAGTAAAAATCCTCCTTACCCCGAGCATCAGCAACCCCCTCCTGTTTCCCCCCGCGCTGAGATAGTGCGACCAAGGGGGCCCCTTTCCCACCCCCTACCAGACACTGCCCGCAAGGCCCGCGGAGTTGAGGCACCATCGCCGCTCCGCGTCTCATCACCAGACGGGTAGGCCCGACCCGGTCTCGGCCTCAGGCCCGCCTCATCCTTGAGGGTGTTCTTTTTCTTGGTTTTGGATATGTGTTGTCGGCGCCGTCTGTGAAGTAAAATTGTATAAGTGTTGCAGTGTGCTCGCGTAATCGGTATTAGATCTGCATTGTCGCATTTGCTTTTTGTGTAAAATTGCATTGTGTTTCTTTTCCTTTTCTATGTGCTTTTGGTGGAATTGAATATGTGTGCTTTCCGTTCATCGCGAATAAATGTGCTTTGTGTTGAACTGTTTCCCGCTTCGCTTCGTCATTTCCTTCATTGAATCCCCATCTTACTTCACGTAAAAGGGTTGGTAGTGGGCTGAATACGCCCGACAATTAATCGAACCGTCGAGGCCGACGATAACACCGCTCGGTTATCCCGATAGTACGGAACGGGTCGCTTAAGTGGCCCGTGTCCGAAGTCGACCTGCGGCGAGGTGCGATCGCCCGGTCTACCCTCCGTGTGGGTACTTAGGTAGGTCGAATTTGGCGAGCAACCCTATCCCACGCGGGGGCTGATTGGCTCGATCGCGGTGAGACCGAAAGGTCCACCCGTGACTGGTTCCCGGCGTTAGTCCGAGAGGGTCACGACTGGATTGTCCGTCCGGTGGGCGACGTGCCGCGATTCGAGTTACGTGGCCGTCAGCACGCCGGCGGGCGCGAATCCGTAACACTGGTGTCAGGAGTGGGATACAAATCCATCGCCCTCCTCGCGGCACTGGTATCGGAGAACGGGAAAACGGGCTGTCCTGGCTCCAGCTAAATTCACGGGAATCGGTCCAGGGGTGAGAGAAGCGACCCCCGATTCCCTCCAAATTACGAGCGAGCGAAATTAACCCTTTAAGAGAAGCAAGATGGCGTCTCAAGGCGAGCGGGAGCCGGGGGTATTAGAAATGGATGTAGAATGTGTAGAATCCATGGCTCAGGATGGAATCCCCGTGCAGGAAATGTTGATTGTGCAGGAACACGGACTCGCCCAACTGAACCCAGAGGCCGAAATAGGTGCGGCAGCGGCCGCGGTGTATGACACCTCCCCTCCCCCCCTCCACCAAAACCCTTCCCCGATCCCTGCCGAAACGGCTCACCCAAGTGCACCCGACATGGCCCAGCTATGCGCCATACTGGCGGCAATGACAGCGAGAATGGATGCGAATACACAACAAATGAACGAAAAGATGGATGCGAATACACAAAAAATGGATGCGAATACACAAAAAATAGATGCGAATACACAACAAATGAACGAAAAGATGGATGCGAATACACGAAAATTGGATGCGAATACACAACAAATAAACGAAAAGATGGATACAAACACAAACAAAATGAACAAGCAAATGAGGGAAGAAATGAAAGAGCTACGGGGTGAGACGCAGAACATGGGCCGATGCCTGCAGGCGGGCATGAAGGCCGTGACCAGGGAGATAGGAATGGCGACTCCACGTGTGGAAGCAAACGAGCTGGAAGGGGGTGCAACGGCTGACAGGCCCGCGGTGGAGGCGGGTAAAAAAATAATTCGGGGGGCGTGTTGGGCGAGGGTCGTGACAGAGGAATCGACGGTGACCGAAAGGGAAAAATTAAATGGGGATACCAAAACGTGCGAGACGAGACACGAGGTGACGACGACAGAAACTTATAAATGTATAGAGACACGGGAGACAGAAAAAATAGAGGAGAGACAACACGATGAAGACGGGGTAAGTGACGCACACACACACACGGAGGTAGTGGAGGATAGTGAGGTTGAGCTCGCGGAGCGTGTAGGGACCCAGTGCGAGCACCTGGATGGCCTCCTCCAGGAACGAGGGGAGGGAGTATGCCCCCTTGAGGCGAGTCACGACCAGGTGAGTTCGGTCGTGCTTTGCGAGGTTGAGAGGAGGAGTGCTGTGGACGAGTGCACGGAGAGCTTGGGGGGTATAGAGGCCCCGGAGACCCTTGTGGGGACACGAATCCCCAGTGTGGTTGTCCCTGTGTGTGTGGTGCAAGGTGTGAGTGCGTCCCCGTGTGTGGAAGCGACCCCGTGTGCGAGTGGTGTGGTGGCGATGGTGCCAGAGTACGTGCTTCCCAGCACGCCGTGTGTGGGTGAGGCACCGTGTGTGAGTGAGGCCGTGTGTGTGGATGGAACGGCCAGTGTGGATGAAACACCGCGGTTGAGTGCCCCCGCGTGTGTGGATGAGGCACCGCGGGTGAGTGCCCCCGCGTGTGTGAGTGAGGCACGGTGTGTGAGTGAGGCACCGCGGGTGAGTGCCCCCGCGGGTGTGAGTGGAGTGGTTTGTATGAATGGAGCACCACGTGTGAGTGGTATGGGTTATGCAAGGGAGACCGTGTGTGTGAGAGAGCGGTATGTGAGGGAGATGTCGGTTGGCATGCGGGAGCACGCAGCCGCGTCTCCCGGGGTGAATGTGATGGAATGGAGTGTGAGCGTCGTAACACGCAGGTGTGCGTGGGTTGAATGGCGACGACGAAGGCGAAAGAAGAAAGAAAGCCGAGTAGCGGCTGTAGTTGTTTCGGGGACCGTGCCGGGTTCACCCAGCAGTGAGCACGCGGTCCGTGCTGTGCAACGCACGAGACCGCCACGTGCTCGCTTGCGAGAGTGAAGTCCCGGTCCGGAAACGCACGCGGTGGATTTGCCGATCCCGCGGACGGACAAAGTTTAGGCAGGATTTCGGATTTGGACCGGACGGGTTCTCCACGCGATCGTGTGTGTTAAGCTCCAACGGGCAAAGCACATGTGTTCGCGTGGGGAACCCCTCGAGACGTGGGGCTTGTGTTTTTTTTTTATGCGCACGGTGACGCCATGGCTGCACGTGGGGTGGGAATCCGGCAGGAGGGGTATCTCTGCCGGATGGTCCCGTCCAAGGAGGGACGAGGAACACGTGCAGCTGCATGACGTCACGGGCAGGTGCAAGTGCGCGAGTTGCCGCGCTGGTGATGCGCATGAAAAAAAAAAAAAAGAAAAAAAAGCAAGCCTCACTTTCGGGTGCACAGGATTCCTGGGCAAGGGGTGGAAGACCCCCTTAACCTGGGCACACGATGGAAACTAGTTAGGGGGAAGGGTTAGCTTAGTTAGACCGACTTCATGGGGCAGGGGTAAGTCCTCATGGAGTCCGTGGAATGGATTAGGTAGAGGGATTTAGTGAGCTTTAGGTTGGGAAATAAACGGATTTATCTGGAGACAGTGACAGACTTTTGGATGTGTAGAGGGGACGTAGTTTAGCTACGTAGTGTTAAAAGGAACGTGCTGTAGTATAAGGGACGACGTGGGAGCACGAGTTAGTTAGGGGATGTAGTTAGAAGGATGGCAGAGTTCAGCGGTGAGTGTGTTGAAGAGTTGGTGAGTGAAGTGGAAGCATGTGCTTGGTGAGTGAGGCCAGCGGGTCTGTGTGTATGGAGTGAATGGGGAATGCATGGTGCGATGAGTGATTGGGGGGAGGAGTGACTCCCGCCCAAGGGACCCCGGGGTCAGAGTAAAGTGAGTTAGCTGGGTTAGTCAAATTGAAAAATGGAGGTCGTTTTGCTGTTGGTGGGAAAGTAGGCTCGAGACCCATTTGGAGGGGTGCAGGAGCCCTGTTGACGGGCTTGGGAGCGTGGCTGCGAAAGGTGAGTATCGCTGAGTGGGTACCCCGGGCACCAGGCTAGTCGGCCGTGGTAGGCCAAGGGCCCATGGGGGGCCGGGATAGAGTAGTGGGCACGGGTGCGCCTGCTTGGTGCGGGGGCCCGGGGCGCCATTAGCCGCGTGGGCAGTGTGGTGGGCATGGGTGACCCTCGGAAAGGGGCCCGGGAAGCCAGCCTGCCACGTGTGCGTTTCAGGGGAGGTGCCATGGGGGGCACTCCCCGGTGTTAGGGAGCTGGTAAGCTCGGAGGCAGTGTAGTGCCCGGGGGTGCCATAGCGGGAGAATCGGCAGAGGGTCGTGCCTGCCAAAGGGAGCCACGTGTCCCAGCCATGAGACCGTGTGAGGGCACGGAGAGAAAATTGGGGGGCGAGGCCCGAAATTGTGAGGACACCAACACAGGCGACGGGAATCTGGGTTGTTAGAACCAATAGTTTAAGCGAGAGGCGCTTGTTGAAAGCCCCGGGGTAGTTTAACAGGTTAAATGGTTAGGGTAGATTAGGAGATGTACCCCTCCGCACCATCCATCCCCTCGCTCTCGTTGTGGGCCGCTGGACCCACTTTGGGTTAGATCGCCGAACTCTGGGGAGGCCATTCTGAGGCTTCGTTGGGCCTCGACACAGGACGTTAGCTCTCCCTTATTCCCCTCCGGGAAGGGAACGTAGGGGTTGGGAGTAGGCTAGGTGACAGGATAGGTTAGCCGAACAAGGACGATAAAGGGGGTTAGGGGACGATTTATAGTGGGGAAGTAAACATAAAAATAAAAAATAAGTTGGGGCTAAATTGGGGTTTGACAAATTAAGGGAGTGGGTATGTACAGTGACAGGCAAAGGCGATAGGTGGGAGGGAGACAGGTAGGTAGGTCCGAGCCCGCCTTCTGAGCGGCCAGCACCACCGCACTCCCTCCACCAACCTCCACTGAACGGCGAAGGCTGGCCAGCTTCATCTGCTGGCTGTTTTCTTCAAGGCCTGTGCCGGCCCACTTCATCTTCCGGCTGGCTGTTTTCTTCAAGGCCTGTGCCGGCCAGTTCGTCTGCCGGCTGTGTTTGCCTGCAGCGGCCTTCTTCTGCGGGCTGTGTTGCCTGCACCTTTGCCATGCCATGCCCACTGCCCACGTTCACCAGCCCCGTTCAATTTTTGCGTTGCCCCCCCCCCCTGTTCATTGCCATGTGCGCCAGGATCAAGGCAACAGTTTGCAAGCTGCAAGAACTGCCCTGTTGGCAGCTACAACACGGGCCTGCAGTGGCGGCCCGTGCACCGTGTTTGTGTTCATCCATCCATTCGTTGTGTTCATTGCGTGTGCCACTTGAGCTGGCACGGAGACTACGTTGTGCAGCCCATGCACCGTTGTGGTTCACTGCGTTCAGTTCAAAAGGGAAGGCCTTGGACTGCGTGTGAGTAGCCGGCCACGTTCCCTGTCACCTGCATTGTTTTGAGCCAGAGACTGCATGTGGGCAGCCTGGCTCCCTGCTGACTGCTTTCTTTTTGCAGAGTTCATTGATCCTGGGCCATGGTTTAGTGTAAAATTTGTAAGTTAAGGTTAAGATGTACTGTAAATATGAGTGCGCCCCCGGCATGTCTGTCCTAGCGCCGGCAATTTTATTTAAGTCGTCCGTGTGAGTGAGTTTGTTTAGGTAGTTACGCAGCCCTCAGGTTATTTATTTTGGGGACACGAATACCATGAATGTCGCACTCAGGGATCCGTAGGTAAAATGTACTAGGGGAAAACTACACATGATGGCACACGAAAATTTGACGACTCGGGACGAGTCTGTAAAAAGGGGAGGGGGTAGTGTTGTGGTTACCAAATTCGCAAACCACCATTCAGGTCCCTTAGGTGAGATATCTCGGTAAGTATATGTGTAGTTAGGCCCAAACCCGTTGTCTAGTGGGAATACATGTCATTTATGCGTGCTGCGACTCTTCAGGATAGCCGTTTTTCTTTTACTATCTTTATTTTGGACCAACCGCCATTGTTACCACCGCCAACCGCGTCTCAACAGTAGTCACAACATCAACCACCCACCACAACGCCGCTTCACCACAACAGCCACGACCTATCCCGTCACACCTCGCAACCGTCGCATCGCCACCGTTCTTGCGCCGCTTGTGGGTGCCGGTATTGGACTCGTGCAGGGCGCGCGCCGAACAGCGTGTACAAAACCACGGATTTTCCGCTCCAAAAACGGATCAAAAACGACACACGCCCACTTTTGTGCCGTCCAATCGGTGAGCGAGGGGCGATTTGGCCCCGCCTCCAGGGCGTTGGAGGGCGGTCGCTATATGCAAAGTTATGGATCAAAAAGCATTCACGCCCACTTTTTCTCGGGCCAATGGGGAGCGAGGTGAAAGGTCGAAGGCAGGGGGTCAAAGATGAGAGAGCGAAGCCACGGGGCTTATATAAGCGACCGCGTTCGTCAGTCGAGTGAGTTAAGACTTCGCAGTCGGTGGAGTTGGGAAGAGGAAGAATTGGTTGTTGGTCGTCGTCGTCGTCGTGTGCGTTGGAGTCGGAGCGAAGAGGACGGAGCTGCACACCAGGGAGGCCGACGGCGCGACCTGGCCGAGGTGGAGACGCTCGTCGCGGGACTCGAGGCAGAGTAAAAATCCTCCTTACCCCGAGCATCAGCAACCCCCTCCTGTTTCCCCCCGCGCTGAGATAGTGCGACCAAGGGGGCCCCTTTCCCACCCCCTACCAGACACTGCCCGCAAGGCCCGCGGAGTTGAGGCACCATCGCCGCTCCGCGTCTCATCACCAGACGGGTAGGCCCGACCCGGTCTCGGCCTCAGGCCCGCCTCATCCTTGAGGGTGTTCTTTTTCTTGGTTTTGGATATGTGTTGTCGGCGCCGTCTGTGAAGTAAAATTGTATAAGTGTTGCCGTTTGCTCGCGTAATCGGTATTAGATATGCATTGTCGCATTTGCTTTTTGTGTAAAATTGCATTGTGTTTCTTTTCCTTTTCTATGTGCTTTTGGTGGAATTGAATATGTGTGCTTTCCGTTCATCGCGAATAAATGTGCTTTGTGTTGAACTGTTTCCCGCTTCGCTTCGTCATTTCTTTCATTGAATCCTCATCTTGCTTCACGTTAAGGGTTGGTAGTGGGCTGAATACGCCCGACAATTAATCGAACCGTCGAGGCCGACGATAACACCGCTCGGTTATCCCGATAGTACGGAACGGGTCGCTTAAGTGGCCCGTGTCCGAAGTCGACCTGCGGCGAGGTGCGATCGCCCGGTCTACCCTCCGTGTGGGTACTTAGGTAGGTCGAATTTGGCGAGCAACCCTATCCCACGCGGGGGCTGATTGGCTCGATCGCGGTGAGACCGAAAGGTCCACCCGTGACTGGTTCCCGGCGTTAGTCCGAGAGGGTCACGACTGGATTGTCCGTCCGGTGGGCGACGTGCCGCGATTCGAGTTACGTGGCCGTCAGCACGCCGGCGGGCGCGAATCCGTAACAATATTAATAAAATAATAAATTAAACATTTACCTCCAGAAGATCAAGTTTTGCGTCCATTTCATCCAGATGAGCATTTAAACTGGAACAAGTTGGAAATTAATTATCACCCGTGGAATTTCAACATTTTCCCATTCAAGGTTGCGAAATTCATTCGTTTCACCACCCATGTACGATTCAGTTTTAATGCTGAAAATAAAAAGCAAGTAGTCAAAATTACCACCAAGTTGTGGTATTGCTTTTAAATTAATTAATTACCACCATGCCAAATAAAAGGTTGTGTAAAGGAGAACAGAAAAAGAAAGACAGACAGATAGAGAGAGAGACAGAGACAAACAGATAGAAAGACAGAGACAGAAAGACAAACAGATAGAGAGACAGAGACAGAGACAGAGACAGAGACAGAGACAGAGACAGAGACAGAGACAGAGACAGAGACAGAGACAGAGACAGAGACAGAGACAGAGACAGAGAGAGAGAGAGAGAGAGAGAGAGAGAGAGAGAGAGAGAGAGAGAGAGAGAGAGAGAGAGAGACAGAGAGAGAGAGACAGAGACAAACAGAGACAGATAGATAGAGAGAGAGACAAACAGAGAGAGATAGAGAGACACAGACAAACAGAGACAGAAAGACATAGACAAAGACAGAAAAAACAGACAGAAAGATAGAGACAAAGATAGAGACAAAGACAGAGACAGAGACAGAGACACACACACACACACACACACACACACACACACACACACACACACACACACACACACGAAGACAGAGAATGATAATTCCTCACCTTGAACTCGGGATCAAAGGACGTGAGAGAATTTCTTTCCAGCCAACAATAATATCATTCACTTCTTTTCGAAACGAATAAATGTCTTCAAGAAAGTCGTTCATTTTTATCCATTCCTCGTGATATTCAAATAACTCATTTTCAACATCAGTTATCAACGATATTCTTATTGGGGACAACCTGTTAGAAAAATACAATAATTATATTTATTAGTCGTATAGTGATTTAATTCCGTTTTAAACAACAAATAATGAATTGGGTTGAGAAATCTCACCTGTCATCTTGTGAAAACGATTGATCTGCAAGGTTGTAGTAAAAATCTGAATGCTCCATATTCAAAATAAAATACGTTCAGCACAAGTTGGTTGAAACGAGCAACTTGATGACGTAATGGGAGATTTCACAACCATGGATTTTTTCAGGGTGTGTTCCCACATAGGAAATGACTTCGGAATTTTTTGGCTTGGTTCGGGCGAGGCAGCTTGGCTGACTCCAAAATGACTCATTTTAACACAAAAATGAAACATCTTGCTTTAGATGATTTTGAAAAAAATCTATGTTTGAAAGCTGTTTTTAGCTAAACTTTGTTCTGTTAGTGTTCTGATGATTTAAAATATAACCACGAGACAAGGGCACAGAATACTTCATTTTCACGGCACAACTGTGTTCTAAAAACACTTTCCCATTTTACAAAACTCACCCTAACAGCCCTTTCTTTCGTGCTTGAAGAGATGAAGTGAATATAATAGAAAAATTAAGTTATTCCCGAAAGGAGAAAATGGACAAATATTCATTGGTTTGCTCTTTGAGTGGAATGAAAATATGAAATGAAAGAAATGCTTTAATCAGTGTCTCCATTTTACGTTTGCTTGCATGGGAGGGGGAGAAAATCAGTCTCCTATTTTGGGCTTTTGGGGCTTGAGTCAGAAAGTTTTTCCCTTTCCCCCATTCATTTGAATGGCTGCCTCAGAAGCCCCATTTATCCTCTACTGGCCCAGATCGCAAGGGCCACATGGCATACGGACAAAGCAAGCACATTGACCAACGCTGACCGCGGGTTGCCGGGGGTGTCCGGGCGTGCATGCAGGACTGACGTGACCCTCGGCCGGTCGCCGGTGCATGGCCTGGGAGTTCGATGTAGGGCGATTCATGTCACCGTGTTCGGAGCGATACGATTGCACAGCTCGGAATCGTCTTGCCGAATGTAAAGTAAGGCCGCTTCCGGCCATAGCGGTTGGGTCGTGTGCTGGCCGGGGCCAAATGGGAGTGCCCAATTCGGGTGATGACGCATCGCTTCGGGGCGGCGCCCCACCCTGCACCGCAGGATCTATAAAGGACAGGTCAAGAGGCCATCTGCTCTCCTGCTCGTCGCTCCTGCTCCTACTCGTCGTTCCTGCTCGTCTTTCTGTCTGGCCTGGGATTGATCTTCACAAACTCGCTGCTGACTCCCCCCTTCTCCACCCACTCGCCTGCTGACTCCCACCCTTCTCCACCCACTCGCCTGCTGACTCCCCCCTTCTCCACCCACTCGCCTGCTGACTCCCCCCTTCTCCACTCACTCGCCTGCTGACTCCCCCCTTCTCCACCCACTCGCCTGCTGACTCCCACCCTTCTCCACCCACTCGCCTGCTGACTCCCCCTTCTCCACCCACTCGCCTGCTGACTCTGCCCTTTTCCACCCACTTGCCTGCTGACTCCGCCCTCCTCCACGGCCTCGCCTGCTGACTCCGCCCTTCTCCACTGCCTTACCTGCTGACTCCGCACTTCTCCACCGCCTCACCTGCTGACTCCGCCCTTCTCCACCGCCTCGCCTGCTGACTCCGCCCTTCTCCACCACCTCGCCTGCTGACTCCGCCCTTCACCACCTCGCCTGCTGACTCCGCCCTTCTCCACCACCTCGCCTGCTGACTCCGCCCTTCTCCACAACCTCGCCTGCTGACTCCGCTGTTCTCCACCGCCTCGCCTGCTGACTCTACCCACCCACTTGATCCTGTCTGCCACTCTGCCCACTCGCTATAGACTCCGCCCACCCACTTGATCCTGTCTGCCACTCTGCCCACTCGCTCTAGACTCCGCCCACCCACTTGATCCTGTCTGCCACTCTTCCCACTCGCTCTAGACTCCACCCACCCACTCGCTGCTGGCTCTACCCAAAGTCCCTCCTTCACGCCTGACGGTCGCGCCCCTTCTCCGAATCGACGCTAAGCAGCACGACGCACCACGAAGCAGGAGACGATGCACCATCTGTCTGGGAGGGATTGTCCAGCAGAGCATCCCACCAAAAACGTACCGGGTCAATCGTGCAAGGTATTGCGAGACCGTTAGCCTCATCTACTCTCCTTTTTCTCCTCATTAACTCTTCTTCATCGGGGTGTGTGTGTGTGTGTGTGTGTGTGTGTGTGTGTGTGTGTGTGTGTGTGTGTGTGTGTGTGTGTGTGTGTGTGTGTGTGTGTGTGTGTGTGTGTTTCATGGCACCTGTCCTCGCTTAAGTTAAGATTGCAGAAGGTATATAGGGATAACTCTGCTCTGTGTCTGCTTTTGTAAGTTGCTTGTTTTATTGTTGCATCACACTTTTCTTCCGATCTCTGCTTACATCCAACAATAAACTCAATTAATCGTGCCACATATTTTTTCTCGCCTGCCTGTAATAAATCCTTTGAAGAAATGTTCCCAGCTCGTTTTTGTCTTTTCCTTCATTGATCCAGCATGGTCCGTATTCTAGCCTAGTCGGGACTTTATTCCCAACGATCCGTTCCTTTTAGCCAGTACATCCTTGGCAGTGTCGCTCGACTGCATCTGATCCAGTTCGGACAAGGCGTACCGAGGGCGTGTCCCTTGATAATTAGGTCACGTGATTATTTTAGGTAACCGATATTAGACGGTGGACCCTAAGTCACGTGGTTGAGTTATTGGCGTTCACAGTCGGTAAGCGACCCCCGAGTCACAGAGTTATCTGTGTGCGACGGCCTGCGATTCCGGGTAGTCTGATGGGTACCCGAGGTAGGCTGCCCCCCCCCGCCCCCGGTGGTCTCCCGGCCCACAACAACATATATATATATATATATACATATATATATACATATACATATACATATACATATATATATATATATATACATATATATATATACATATACATATATATATACATATACATATATATATATACATATATATACATATACATATACATATACATATACATATAATATATATATATATATATATATATATATATATATATATATATATATATATATATTCACTGCTATTTTCACTGTATTCCCCGGTTAAAATAGGTGTACCATATCCCTGTGTCATAAGAGGCGACCAGGGTTGCGTCAGGAAGGGCATCCGGCGTTAAACATGTGCCAAATCACTATGCGGATCATACGGATGATCCGCTGTGGCGACCCCGAACGGGAGTAGCCGAAAGAAGAAGAAGATATATTCACTGCTATTGTATGCAGAATCATTTTGATGCAAGTGCCATTCGTAATTAACACTCCACCGCATGTCTGCCTTCCCTTCTCCCACCCCCACTCACTTTCCCTCCCTCCTTGCTCCCACACCCCTCCTCTCTCTTTTCCCCTACCCTATTTCCCTCCCCCCAGATCCTTCCTCCCCCCACCCCTCATCCGCCCTCTCCCCCCCACCCCTATCTATCTCTCTACCACCAAACCCCTCATTTACTCCCCCACCCCACCCCCTCTTATTTCCATCAGCGAAGTGATGAGTAGTATTTGCTAGGAGGAAATATTTTCTGTTGTATCTTTTGCTTGCTTATAAATATGATACTCACTTTAATGATTGCTTGCATTGTGAATAAAGTGCTGTCAATAATGTGCTTTTCACCATTGCTTAGTACATTAATAATAGTTGATATTTATAGTTATTGAATAATAGTTGAATAATAGTTGTGCATTTTTCATCTGCTTCGCTCTTGTCCTTTCCTTCACTGGTGTAGCAAATTGTGTGTTATCGATCGCCGGGACATTCTACCCCACTGATTTGAGACACTAGATAGCCAATAGCTAGCCATGGTTCGCTCGTCCATACTTGAATTAATAGATAGGTGGCTGTTGAGGGAGTAGCTCCCAGCTAGGTTGCCGTGCCAACAGAAAGGTAATATGTAACAGCAGAACGTAAACCTGCTAGGCCAGTCCAAGTCAAGTGGCTACGTAACATTCTCAGCCCGTCAGACCGTAGGGTTATCTGCAGCTGGTGGCCTCAGGGCTGGAGGTCAGAGAGATAAGTCCGAGGACCCCCCCCCTCCCCCCCCCCGTGGTATATTCTCTCGGTGCTATAACTATATATTTGTGTGCTCCTCCCATGCCCTTATAAATGGTTCCTGCTGTCACAGAAAAATAAATGTTGCTGTTGAACTGACTACATTAAAGCTTGAGGCCCTGCTTCTTCTTCCTCAATCATGAAAAACAGGCAATTTGTGATTAAACAAACACATTTTTGTTTGAAGTAAATGGATTATTACCTTTCCAACAGTACCATTTGTATGATGCTACGACAGCAGAAACTCATTAGAATAGTGTTACGGATGGAGAAACTCAGCTACTATTATGTAAAGACTATATACACAGTGTGAGACAACTTTCACTGGTAGGTTTGTTTGTTTTCCAAAAGTAAACCGGTCTTTTCATTCCATGTCTGCCTTGTGTTGAGCTACATCATTACTTGTAAGAAAGGCAACTTTTGTCACAGGCCCTTGAAAGAGCTGAACACCCTGTGCAAGATGAAGTGTGACATAAGAGGATCAGAAGAAAGCATTTTCCAAAGGGAATGATTTAGTTTGCATTTCTTAAATATCAATACTCCATAACTTGACACAATTATCTTTCACCAAGTATCAAAATATTTTTGCTTGCATTTATCAAGTTTTGTTCTACAGGCTTATTAAACAACTGATAATAGTGAGGAAAGAACTTGCTCACAAATTCTGCCTCAAGCTGTAAACATCCATTATATTCTGTCTACATACCCAAGCACAGCACCAAGTTCTTTCACTCGCACACGCTCGTTGCCCTTGAGGTACTCTGCCAGCATTTGGCTCTTGCGAAATATTTCCTGCAGTTGGTCCTCAAGGTGCATGACACACTGGTAAAGGGGAACAAAAAATACAAGACAACACAGTATACCACAAATATCTCTTCTGCAACAAACCTTTCACGAAATGGATTGCTGTTATGGTGAAAAAGCCTTGAACACTAAGCCCAGGGCACTGAACCTGCCACAATTGTGTCCAGTAATAATGTACTGTAGAATAATATACTATAGAATACATCATATATCTGGTCAAGTCAGTCTCTAGTTTGCTCTATTGATATCCAGGAGAACAAAAAAAAATGCATATTACAACTAGAACAGCACTCGGTGGAGGTGCAGACCTCCTGCAAGGCTGAACAGTTTATGCTTTGTCTCCCACTGATATGTCGGATCTACATCTGGACCTAAACCAAAATCTAATCGGCTTGTTCTCATCACCTACCCAACTCATCCACCAAGTTTTGTCATAATCTGCCCACAACGTTTTGAAATAGTGCTATATATAATTTTTGACCTGATCTCTCAATGGTAAAGAATCACTGCGACACTGCTGATTTGGATTTGATTAAATGCTGGTCTGATAAATGGAACATGTCCTTCAATCCTTGAAAAAAATCTCAGCGTCTCACCCTGTCACTCCAGAATGATCATCAAACTAGCCCACTTGTCTGTTTCCATGGTGAGCCACTGGAAGAGGTTCAGTCTTTTGAACTTACAGGCATCACCATCAGCTATGACCTCTCATGGACCAACCACATAGCAAAGCCAGCCACAGACTTGGCATCCTCTATCAATCAGTCTTTTCTTGGAAAAATCAGAGATACTCACACTCTCTGAACCCTTTGTCCATAGCTCACTGGAGTCCCGTTGTCTGCTATGGGTTGGTTCCCCAGAATCAGATCTGTCTCTCCTGAATTCTGTGGAATCTAAAATTCCCAACATTATTGGAATCTCCCACAACAAAATCAAAGCACAAGGTCTGTTTTCACATCAAAAGGCAAGTCTGTTATCTCTGTTTTGTTTGTTTTAATCCACCTCTTCTCTGATATTGCTCCCTCTGCTCTCTGCCCTCCGACCTTCTCGAGAAACTCCAGAATATATGCGTTCTTCCAATAACCCCCTTCTGGTTAAACCTCCAAAACTCAGACCGACTGCCCCTCCTCGAAGCCATCATTTTCCACTCTTTCCTCCAAAGCTTCAAGCAGGCAGTGCCCTGCCACCTCATCACCCCTCCCCCCCCACTCCATCTTTACCCAAAATAATTATAATCCTTAAAGACCCTTCCTAACCCATCTTAAAAGCTCATTTTAGTGTTTCCTCCCCTCCATTCTCTCTTTTCCGTTACTGATCGTTCATTCATTGCCTTCCTGGTTGTGCCCAGTTAATAACCCACTCTCCCCACTGTCAATTCAACCTCCTCTTCCATGAGCCTCACTCTTGTCGAGAAAAAAAAAACAAAAAAAACTAAACACCACTTACGAAGTCTGCTGGGAGGCCAAGCTTCCACAGCTGGAGTGTGGAATGAAGGATGTGGGACACTAGGCTCGACACCAATACATCCTTTGTCAGGCGCTGCGTATCGAGGCCTCGGCGCTGGCTCGACAGTAACTGCACAGTCCAGCGTTCAGAATCCGCCAACACACACACCGCCTCCGCAACTGGCTCCTCTAAGACGGGGTGCTGCACATAAAACATAATTGATGCTAAAGGAAGGGTGTCAACATGTGCTATTGTTTGCATTCTGTCTTCTCTTGCCTTCATGCTATATCCAGAGCTTCAATTTTCTTTCAAAATTGTAAGTAAAAGAAAAACATAGCACATAATTCAATTAAAATAATTTGAATCAAACATATTTCCAAAGCATATGAGAGCTATAAACAAGGAAAATGGGACATTTTGCTTTTTCTTCCTTTCATAATAATGCAAAAAAACCAAATCATTGTAGAGGGTGGCCTTAAAGTTACTTTACCCCTCTCCAGTAAAGCTTTCGTTCTTAAAATCCCTTAATATACAGGTTTTATTGTGCAGTGCAGTAAACCCTCCAATACCGTGGGGGTTAGATTCATGGAAAATGCCATGATAGTTAAAACCATGATCGTGGAAACCAAGGGCCAATGCAAAGAGGGGGGTTCGTTCCTGGACTTCGAGAAAATATCAAGGAAGATCGATGGCAGCCAGAAAAGCACACATATATATATATATATATATATATATATATATATATATATATATATATATATATATATATATGTATATATATTTATATATAGCTATATATATCTATATATCTATATATATATATATATATATATATATTTCTATATTTATATATATCTGTATATATTGTTGCGGTTTTCGCGCCCGCCGGCGTGCGACGGCCACGTAACTCGAATCGCGGCACGTCGCCCACCGGACGGACAATCCAGTCGTGACCCTCTCGGACTAACGCCGGGAACCAGTCACGGGTGGACCCTTTCGGTCTCACCGCGATCGAGCCAATCAGCCCCCGCGTGGGATAGGGTTGCTCGCCAAATTCGACCTACCTAAGTACCCACGCGGAGGGTAGACCGGGCGATCGCACCTCGCCGCAGGTCGACTTCGGACACGGGCCACTTAAGCGACCCGTTCCGTACTATCGGAATAACCGAGCGGTGTTATCGTCGACCTCGACGGTTCGATTAATTATCGGGCGTATTCAGCCCACTACCAACCCTTTACGTGAAGCAAGATGGGGATTCAATGGAGGAAAAGACGAAGCGAAGCGGGAGAACAGTTCAACAATAAAACACATTTATTCGCGGCACACGGGAAGCACACAAATACAATTCCACCAAATGCACACAAAAAAAAGAAAACACAATTCCATTTACACAAAAAGCAAACATAAAAGTGAAAACACAGTGCAGAGCTAATACCGACTACCGAGCACACGGCAACACTTATACAATTCTACTTCACAGACGGCGCCGACAACACATACCCAAAACCAAGGAAAAGAAATACCTCAAGAATGAGGCAGGCCTGAGGCCGAGACCGGGTCGGGCCTACCCGTCTGGTGATGAGACGCGGAGCGGCGATGGCCCCGCAACCCGCGGGCCTCGTGGACAGTGCCTGGCAGGGGGTGGGAACGGGGCCCCCTTGGTCGCACTATCTCAGCGCGGGGGGAAACAGGAGGGGGTTGCTGATGCTCGGGGTATAGAGGATCTTTATTATCCCTGGTGTGCGTCTCCACCTCGGCCAGGTCGCGCTGCCGGCCTCCCTCGGGCGTGCAGCTCCTGGCACCGACGCGAGCACCCCCTCGTCCGACTCTCTTCAGCTTCTCCAGCCACTGCAGGCTTCGGGCTCCAGTCTTCCACACTCGTCCCCTCCGTTCCGACTCCTTCTCGTTCTCGACTCCTTCTCGTTCTCGTTTGCGACTCTCTTCTGACTGACGAACACCGTCCTTTTATCCCCCCGTAACTTCGCCTTTGACCCCCTCCCTTCGACCTTTCACCTCGCTCCCCATTGGCCCGAGAAAAAGTGGGCGTGAAGGCTTTTTGATCCACAAATTTGCATATATCGATCGTTCTGGAGGCGGGGCCAAATCGCCCCTCGCTCACCGATTGGACGGCAAAAAGTGGGCGTGTGTCGTTTTTGATCCGTTTTTGAAGCACAAAATCCGTGATTTTGTACACGCTGTTCGACGCGCGTTCTGCATGAGTCCAACACCGGTACCCACAGCGGGGCAAGAACGGTGGCGATGCTATGGTTGCGAGGTGTGACGGGAAGGTCGTGGCGGTTGTGGTGAAGCGGCGTTGTGGTTGGTGGTTGATGTGGTTGTGATCATGGCGGTTGGTCCAAAATAAAGATAGTAAAAGAAAAACGGCTATCCTGAAGAGTCGCAGCACGTATAAATGACATGTATTCCCACTAGACAACGGGTTTGGGCCTAACTACACATGCACTTACCGAGATACCTCACCTAAGGGACCTGAATGGTGGTTTGCGAATCTGGTAACCACAACAATATATATATATATATATATATATATATATATATATATATATATATATATATATATATATATATATATATATATATATATATATATATATATATGACACATACATACATACATTATGTAGAGTACCAGTCAAAAGTTTGGACACACCTACTCATTCAAGGGTTTTTCTATATTTTTTACTATTTTCTACATTGTAGAATAATAGTGAAGACATCAAAACTATGAAATAACACATATGGAGTTATGCAGTAACCAAAAAAGTGTTAAAGAAATAAAAATATCTTTTACATTTTAGATTCTTCAAAGTAACCACCCTTTGCCTTGATGACAGCTTTTCACACTCTTGGCATTCTCTCAACCAGCTTCATGAGGTAGTCACCTGGAATGCTTTTCCATCAACAGGTGTGCCTTGTTAAAACTTAATTTAGGGAATTCCTTTCCTTCTTTTAATGCGTTTGACCCAATCAGTTGTGTTGTAACAAGGTAGGGTTGGTATACAGTAAGTAGCTCTATTTGGTAAAATATCATTATTTTGTCTGCACTGTAGTAGTCAATATTATAGCAAGAAAAACTCAACTAAGCAAAGAGAAACGATAGTCCATCATTACTTTAAGACATGAAGGTAAGTCAATCCAGAAAGATTTATTCAAAAAAAAATCTGTGGGATGTGCTGGACCACCCAGATATACTGGACTCATCCCACAGGAAAAAAAAAAAATCAAGAACTTTGAAAGTTTCTTCAAGTGCAGTAGCATCTTGTAGATCTTGTATTACAGCATGTAGTAGATCTAGTATTACAGCATCTCCAAATGTCATTTCCTGTTCAATGACGATTCATTATTAAACTTAGCCTCAATCCCATATGCTGGTATGATTACTGCAATTAACGGTGTGCGAGAAACAAGAAAAGGCTCTAATGAGAGGTAATCATACACGCAGATGCAAACAATGACTAATCTTGGATCAAAAACCGCGAGTGGCCGAAATTAAATACCGCGATAACGAAATTGGAATTTAATAGGTTGCCCATGATTGGTAGAAATCCACGATATTGGAACATGCGATATTTGAGGGTTTACTGTACTTAAAATAATTAATCAGGACACCCTATACAACATCCAAAAAATGAAAAGTAAAAAGGGCATTGGTATAATGATTGTATAAGAAACAAGCCCCAACCTGCACGGCATGATTCAAGTCTTCCAACAAGCGCTCTTGGAGACCAACATCACTTGGAAGTCCTTGCAGCACTAGATCTGGTACATAGCGAGGGCAAAACCCACCGAGCAGGGACTTGCCAAAGCTGCTTAGGTTGTTGGAAGAGTGGGCTTCAACAATATTGCACCTACAGATAAAAGAGAGCAGTGTTAGTGAGTATATGAGAAGGAAGAGGAAAGCATATTCAGCCAGTACACTTGAAATTTGGAAGAACACCAAAAAAGCTTGTATACCTGCCCATAACTTTTTTTTTTAAGGCAGCAGAATTAACAAATGATTTTAAAATCACAAATAAATGAGGGCAATGATCAGATGTCAGAAGGTAATACCTCAAAAAAACCAGAAAGAACTAGAGCAAAGTCAATGACGTGCCATCGCAAATCCTCACCCTTCACACCTAAAGCAAAGTTGAAAGATGGCAAAAAGTTCCACCAGGAATAACCCAATATCAAATTTAGTTCAACATTCCCCCCCCCACCCATGACCCTCAGTTCCCAACCCCTGGAGCATGAACCAAGCGTCAAATAAAAAAAATCGTTACATATTTCATGTGTCCCCCAAGGTTGATTGCACATACAAAGTTTGATTTAAAAAAAAAAAAAAAGAAGTTCTAAAATGTGCTCATAATTGCATTTTTTGGAATTCGTGTTTTTGACCCCGCCCCGGGGGGAGAGGGGATGGAGCCAAACATTATACTGCTCTTGCACCTTCGTGCCATGTGGTCATCATAACTACCAAGCTTGGTGAATATCTGTACAACCATTTAATTTTAGAAGAGAGCGTGACAGACGGACAAAGAGACAGAGCCAAATAAAACATCCTCACACTTTTTTCAAAAATTGTGAGGATAATAAGGATTGTATGTCAGGTCAGGCCAGAATAGATCTGTGACTTGCTACAGGTATCATGTAAACCTGTACTAACCTGTTCCATAGTCGGATTGTCAGCGACTAAACCATCTCCCCCACCAAGCTTTTTGGTGAGGAGGGTGTTTGGATATGGACACCCAGCAGGATTAAAAACAAAACCTGTCAAAGGGCGGAGGAGCTCCTTGTGAGGCAACGGCCATCCATATCTTGTGCCCAACTGTGTCTGCGGACGTCCTCCTGCAGTTTGGTTACATTTTATTAGGAGGTTGGTGGCAGGATTTGCACTCCGGCCACCGTAAAACCCTTCATTCGGCAAAACACAAAAACACAAAGAAATCTGAAAACCCACTCCGTGGGAGTACCTCCTGTGCAGCTTCCCTTCGCAGGGCAGCTCACCAGATGACGGGATTGGGGCAAAGCCTTCGGGACCCTCAATCTTTGACGATAGGAGGGAAACCACGGAGTAATATTCCTGGGTCAGATTGCGGGAGAGTGTGGCGGAGTAGTGCTGAGGTGTCGTCCATCAGACGACGGTCTCCTTGGGTTAACCTGAGGCTGTCCCTTCGGGTGGGTGCCTGGAATGTCCTATCCCTAAGAGAGGATGATCACCTGTTTCTGTTATCATCTGAGCTCAAGCGTTTGGACATCGGCATTGCAGCACTCTGATGTTCGGAGACCGGATTGCGGCGAGATCATGGTGGGAGGTTATACCTACAATTGGTCTAGTCGCTCTGATAGTTACCATACCCAAGGAGTTGCTGTAGCTGTGTCCAATAAGCTAAACCCAATGATAATTGAGATAACACCGGTCAACGAGCGTATTATGAGACTAAGGATTCGTCACTCCTTAGGTGTCATTTCCCTGGTTTCTGTCTATGCTCCGACTGAGGTGAGTGATCTCACCGTGAAGGATGCATTCTACTCCACGCTCGAGTCTGTGGTTGATCAGTGCCCCAGACGAGATACACTTCTAGTCTTGAGGGATTTCAATGCATCGACTGGAACTGACAGGGATGGTTATGAGACATGTGTTGGTCCCCATGGGTCAGGAACTATGAACCAGAAAAGCACCTCGTTCCTTGACTTTGCAAGAAGTCAAGGAATTAGGATGGCCGGTTCATGGTTTCAGCGCCCACAAGCTGATCGCTAGACTTGGTACCCCAACGCTGGCGGTGTGGCAAAGGAGATTGACCATGTCCTCATTGATGGTCGCTGGAGCATGATCCATAACTGCAGGGTCTACCGGAGTGCTCAGTTCCTCAATACTGACCACCGGCTTGTTGTAGCAACTCTGAAGCTGCACCTTAAATCCGGGAGAATGGTACCGTCCCAGCCTTGGCTGAATGTTGGCAAGCTCAAGGATGAGAGGGTAGCTGAGGAGCTTGCGAACAGGCTGAGTGGAGATTGGGGGGGGGGGGGGTGGGTGCTTTGGGGGGTCCTGGAGAGTTGTGGAGTGCCTTCAAGACCACCCTCCTTGATGTTGCCGGTGGATCTCTTGGAACTCACCCAGAGCAAAGAAGAATTTTGTCTCTCAAGGGGCACTGGATACCATTTCCCAGAGTTGCAGGGCCAGGCTGAATGGCAGAGCTGAGATGTTCAGGGAGCTGAAGCATAAAACTGTACGTGCCCTAAGGGTGGACAAGGAGGCCTATATGCGAGGAATCTGTGAGAGGGTACAGCATCACCTGTGGACAGATGGTTCTCGTCCTGATACAGGAGAATTCGCGCATTGCGTTCATCCTAGCCCACCCGTCGGTGCACTGCAGTTAGAGTAAAGGGTGGTAGGCTCTTGACAGAGGAGTCCGAAGTGAAGGCCTGCTGGGCCGGTTACTTTGAGCGGTTGCACCAGGCTGATCCACCAACTGTCGAGTTGTACGTCAGGGGTGTTGCAATCCCTGTTGCTGACACTCCAATCAACTGTGGTCCACCTTCGCTTGTGGAAACACGGGCTGCGGTAAACTGGTTGAAACGGGGTAAAGCTCCAGGGATCTGTGGCATCCATGCTGAACTTCAAGGCTGGTGGAAATGCTGCACTTGTGTCGTTGCATGTAGTGCCGTGCTCTTTTTGGAACACAGGCATCATCCCAACTGACTGGAAGAGGGGCTTGTTGTCCCGCTCTGGAAAGGGAAGGGTGATTACCAGAACTGCAATAACTACCGAGGGGTGACGCTGCTCTCAGTGCCGGGCCAGGTCTTTGCTCGGATAATTCTTGATAGGGTTCGCCACCATCTGCTTGAGCACCAGCATCCAGAGCAGTCAGGCTTTACACCAAAGTGGTCAACGATTGACCGTATCCTTGCTCTTTGTGTCCTCACCAAACGCAGACGAGAGTTTCGGGAGGGCTGCTTGCAGCCTATGTTGATCTCAGTAAAGCGTTCAATGCAGTGAATCGGGATGTAGTGCTGCAGAATGGTGGAAGTATTGTGCACCTTTGGTGAAAAGCATGAAACTTTGCACAGTTGTAGTGTTTTACCTACTGAACAATATTACATATGGGGCCAACTGAATTTTTTCCAAGATGGCGGTCATTTTGAAAATGAACGCCACCATGGGCGAAATTACCGATACAACCATATAAATGAATATATTTCCTATGATTGTTTGGAAAATTGACCAGAAATGTGAAATGTCACTAACTTTTCCCTTACGTTTCACATGTTCTTCATTTCTTAACCAAGATGGCTTTCAAATACGAAATGGCTGCCAAATTCAAAATGGCTGCTTCATGATAAAATGGTGACAAACATATGAACGTGTAATGTGGTAATTATACCATGCATCACAGTTAACGTTCTTCCAGTTAATCTGTGTATATCACACGCATTCATCCATTCATTCATCCTTCATATTCTTCTTTCAGATCAGCATCTCCACATCACAGTGCACGTGATATGTTGTTGCTGTTGCTGTTGGTGTTATGCTGTTGTTAGTCGTCAAAGCTGTGGTGGTGGTGTCGTCATCAAAATACCAACAATGGCTAAATCCTTCAAGAATTTAGACCCCAGACAACGTCCAGTAACTCCTTCAACATCTGAATCATTAGCATCGCCGATAGATTGGACAAAATGCATTTTGTGTCAAGAGATATCAAAAGAACCACTGCGATTCCCAGCTGATTCAAAGAGGACTGATATTGACATTGGTACACTTTATGATAATCTTGCAGGTAATTTGATGAGATTCAAAGAGTTTCAGAGTCTTCCAGATAATATAAACTTCTCAAGGTTAGACAATGGAACAGGAGTTGCTTCAGCTCTAAAGTTGAATGTAGCTAAATGGCACAAAAAATGCAAGGATAAGTACAACAATATCAAACTTCAACGGGTAGAAAACAGGAAAAGAGATGAGTGTGAAACCAACAGTGACTCACCAAAAAAGAAAGTCACTCGCTACAGCAGTGGTGGTGCAGCCAGAACATCGCAAGACACTTGCTTCTTTTGTGGTCAGAAATCAGATAAACTCCAAAAGGCATCGACGGAGAAACTAGACAGAAATCTTAGGCAATGTGCAGAAATTGTGCAAGACCATATGTTACTTGCCAAATTGAGCGTTGGAGATATGATGTCTCAAGATGCAATGTACCACAGAAATTGCTTAAAAACACTCTACAAGAAAGCAGAGTCAGTGAATTGCTCTGACAGCGGAGAAAGTTCTTCTGATAAACAACTGCACAGCATTGGCCTGGCGGAGCTGCTTTCGTATATTGAAGACTGTCGTGCAGAAAGCATGAAGAATGAGTAGCACCAGTGTATAAACTAGCAGATTTAAATCAGATGTACACTTCAAGACTAAATGACCTGGGAGCAGACACATCTACTCGAGAACACTCGACCAGACTGAAAGAACTAATATTAGCCAAATACCAGATTTACAAGCCCATAAGCAAGGCAGGAATGTTCTTCTTGCTTTTCAGGATGACATCGGACTGGCACTAAAGAGGGCATTTGAAAGTGACTTTGATGAGGAGGCTATCGTGTTGGCAAAGGCAGCTGAAATCATTCGTAAGGACATTCTGAAGGTTGAAAAGTCTGTATTTATGGGGAAATTCTCCAAGGAGTGTCAGCACCAATCAGTTTCTAAGTCTCTGATGACCCTCGTTGGGATGATAATGGGTGGATCAGACATAGTGCAGCAATGAAGCAATGCCGCTGATACCCAGGCGATACTAACTGTCTCGCAGCTTATACGCCAAAATGTCATAATTCGACATCATGAAGGATCCACCTCTCACTACCACAGTGTGGATCGTGAGACACCCCTGCCTACTTATGTTGGACTCCTCATCCATGCCAGGACAAGAAAGCACGAGTTAATTGACAGAATGTATGACCTTGTGCTCTCCGTATCATATGACAGAGTACTTACCGTTTCAAAGGATTTGGGTAATGAAGTTTGTGCAAGATATGAAGCAGAACATGTTGTTTGTCCTGCAAACTTACGCCATGGTCTATTCACCACAAGTGCAGTTGATAACATAGACCACAATCCTACTTCCATGACTGCTCAAGGGGAATATCATGGCACAGGAATATCCCTCTTTCAGCACCTGAACAACGATGTCCATGGAGTAGAGATAGACACAGAGATCCTCCAGCAAAGTGAGTCTAAAGAGAAGACCTTATCAGAATTGCCAGAGGAATACACCAGCATAACACCGGCTTCCCTACATACAAAAGAACCAACAGTACCAGAAGTTTCGGTTCTCCCGCCTGCTTCATATGAAGGAATGTATGCAGCACTGCAGGACAATGCCAGGTGAGTTCAATATGTTCTAGTAGTAGGACCTTGCTTATTGTGCATCTGCCAACTCTTATATACATACATACATATATATATATATATATATATATATATATATATATATATATATATATATATATATATATATATATATATATATATAAATATATATATATATATATCTATATATATATATTTATATTTCGAATACTAGTAGATTATTGTGAATGTGAACACTGAACTGTCGCACTGTTTGTGCCTATATGCTTATTTCTTGTTGCTTTATAGGTGGCTCAGTCATGTGAAAGACATAGTTGAGTCTCATGATAACACTGTGCAAGATATGGAGGGAGATCTCCTCAACTGCTTCAGCATGGTGGCCATCTTGGATTTTTGTGCCATTTTTAAAATTGTTGCAATGTTGAAATATGCAAACATCAATATAGAAACTAACTATGCAATATCATGGTTAAAGAGCATGAAAAATATGAAATTGGTACATTTGAATATTACAAACAAGAAAGCAGTTTTTTACTCAGTGGCGGCCATTTTGAATTTGGCGGCCATCTTGGAAAGAAACTGAAATGGCCCCATATCTCGAAATGTTCAGCACATTAAAAGCTACATCGGTGCCAATTTTCGTGATTATCACCCAAAATGCACAATTGGTCTGTCATGTGGCACCATTCTGCAGCACTAATGCCCTCTGGAGGATTATTGGTCTTCGTGGGGTGCCACCAAAACTGATCGATCTGATGTCTGAACTCTACTCTGGTACTGAGAGTGCTGTGAGATGTGGTGGTACCATCTCTGACTTATTTCCAGTTGTTACTGGAGTTCGTCAGGGGTGTGTACTGGCCCCCACACTTTTCAGCACTTGTATGGACTGGATTTTAGGGAGGATGTCAGAGAGATCAAGCTAAGGTGCATCGTTTGGGAATGTCAAGATTACTGACCTTGATTTTCCAGATGATGGTCATCTTTGTGGAAACTTGAGATATCCTTTTGGGGGGCCTCGAGGTGCTGAATGAGGAGTCGGAGCCGCTGGGATTCCGGGTTTCCTGGGTCAAAACCAAGATCCAGGCTTTCAATGACATGTTGGATGCTGCTGTCCTGTCTGTGCCTGTTTGTGGTGAGGATGTTGAGGTCGTGGAGAGATTCACTTACCTTGGCAGTGATATTCATGTCTCTGCTGGCTGAGTCAGAGGTCAATAGACGTCTGGGTCGGGACTGGGGAGTCATGGATTCACTGGATCATGGGGTGTGGTGCTGTCGGTAACTGTGCGGGAGGACGAAAGTCTGAGTCTTCAGGTCCTTGGTGCTTCCAGTCTTGCTCTTTGGATGCGAGACTTGTACTCTGACCAAGGATCTGAGATGGAGACTTAATTCGTTTGGTACCAGGTCTCTTCAGAGAATCCTTGGCTATCGCTGGTCGGACTTTGTGTCCAACGAGTGGTTGCTGAGGGAGACTCGGATGAGATTTGTTACCTGCATAGTCCGTGAGTGTCAGCTGCGGCTGTATGGACATGTGGCTCATTTTCCTGACGCTGATCCAGCTCACCCGATTCTCTCAGCGAGGGAGTCTCGTGAGTGAAGGAGGCAAATGGGCCGACCACGTGCCTCATGGTTGCAGCAGGTTGACCAGCATCTCAAGGAGATGGGGATGGGCCTGGCATCTGCCTGGGGGATGGCCAGACAGAGGCCCCTGGAGTACCGGTGGAAAGTAGACGCAGCGACGCGCTGCTCTGACACATGCTCCCATACCTGACCTGAATACCTCAAAAAAACCAGAAAGATCGAGAGCAAAGTCAATGATGTGCCATCGCAAATGCTCACCCTTCACACCTAAAGCAAAATTGAAAGATGGCAAAAAGTTCCACCAGGAATAACCCAATATCAAATTTAGTTCAAAATTTTTCCCCCCCATGACCCTCAGTCCCCAACCCCTGGAGCATGAACCAAGGGTCAAATCAAAAAAAATCATTACATATTTCATGTGTCCCCCAAGGTTGATTGCACATGCAAAGTTTGATTTAAAAAAAAACAAAAAAAAGTTTTAAAATGTGCTCATAATTGCATTTTTTGGAATTCGTGTTTTTGACCCTGCCCCGGGGGGAGAGGGGATGGAGCCAAACATTATACTGCTCTTGCACTTTCGTGCCATGTGGTGATCATAACTACCAAGCTTGGTGAATATCTGTACAATCATTTAATTTTCGACAGACGGACAAACAGACAGAGCCAAATAAAACATCCTCTCATTTTTTCAAAAAGCGTGAGGATAATAAGGATGAAAGCGATAACGATGGTGAAACATTTGAACAGAAGAATGAAAGATTACAGCAAAAGGAAATATAATGGGGGAACCACAGATGGAAAAAGGTTGTTTTTTTTTAAGAAAATAAAAAAAAATGATGTTTTCAAAGAAAACAAATGAAGAATGAAACGTATGAATAAAATACAACAAAAAAAATTTTCTTGAAAAATTTCTTTTCCAAATAAATCTACAAAAATATATTGAAAAACAAAAATACGACTAAATACCGTCACAAAAGGAAAAGTAAACAACTAGGACGGCACATGGGAGAGCGCATATCTCCACCATGCTGAATAGTTTACGTTTTGTATGTCACTTATAGGCTGGATCTGCATTCAGACTTGAACCAAAATCTAATTGGCTTGTTCTTGTAACTTACCCAACTCATCCACCAAGTTTCGGCTGAATCCGTCCAGAACTTTTTCAAATATTGTGCAATTTATCGTTTTTGGGGCTCTCAAATATTGTGCAATATATCGTTTTTGGGGCTCTCAATGGTGAATAATCTCTTGTAAAATTAATAAAATTTTCAGATCCAGATCTTCACCAAATCCGAATAAATTCGTCCTCATCACATACCCAACCTGTCCACCAAGTTTCGTCTGAATGAGTTGACAGCTTTTTGAGACAGACAGAGACAGAGAAACAGGGGTGAAAACATAAGCAACAGAAAAAAAAATACAAGTAACATTACTTTTGGAGTTGCTCTCAATATTTGCATAACAATCATTCAACAAGGAATTGCAAATGAAAAAAAACATTTCTAATCACACAAACTCCTCTACCTTGGTAATGGGAGTTCCACTTGTTGCGGAGAAACGTGTCTACGATTCCTGCAAGACACCCGCTCTTCACCATCACTGTCCCCAAGAGCACTGTCCGAGCTCTCATTGCGGGGAATTTCTATGTCCAAAGATCGTTCATCTTCCAAACCGAGCTTAGGTGCATTGACCGGCTCTGGTGTCCTTTGGTTCAAGTGTGGGTCAAAGCTAGTGCAATTGTTGGTGGTTTTTACAGTTGGTTCAAAACAGGCCTCAGAGTCATCTGCCGGTATAAGAGCAGATTGAGGAATCTCCAAGCAAGTTGTACCAACAGGACCAGGTTTCACTGCCTCACAGCAATGCTGCTCTATCGGAATGTCACCAAAAGTTTTTCTTTCAAGATCACCACCATCACCATCATCATCAACATTAAAGTACTCGTCAAACAAGCTGTTATCTCCAACAAAAGATGGCAGTCTACGAATCAGGTTACAGCTCTTCGTCTTGGGCTGGTCTGTTGTGCACACGTTTTCATCAAATTCATTTCTCTCCTGCTGCACTGTGCTGCGATATCCATTGGTATCTTCCTTGAAACTTAGGGGCCGCAAAGACTCTTCCAGGCGTTGAGTGCGAGATTCCATGTCAGAATCTGGTGATAGCGAACAGCCAATAAGAAACTTAACTTTGCGGCTGCCTTGAGGGCTGTTTCTGCGTTTTACAGAAATTGCTTCAGTTAGTGACAGTTTGTCAACTTGATGGTTTGGCAATGAAGAGCAGGAAACTTCTCCAGATTCCACAAAAGATTGATAAACAGCACAAGCCTCGTTTTCTTTGTCACACAAGGCTGGGACGGAATACTGGGGGACAGATTCAAGTGTGACTGTTGCTTTTTCCCTCTTAGGTTCAGCTGAAACAGCTCCAAGATCATGCAGCATCTGCTTTATGGGAGCTCCTGTAGTCATTGAGGAAGATTTTATTGACAGGGAGTTTGTATCAGAACCTGAGCTGCTCATTGTATCCCAGCCTGTGGTACGATCTTCTGTACAACCACAAGCTGAATTGCAATGGAGGCCATCAGCCAATCTTGAGTCTAAGCCTGTCTGTGGCTTTGCATTTGTTTTTCTCGTGTGAAGAGCTAAATTTTGATGAGAAGAAGATTCAAGATGCCGCTGTAGTGTCACAACTACATACTCTGATTGCTCAACCTCACCAGGCTCAAAACTTGTGATGATGTTTGAACAGTAATCATCAGGATCCAACAACCCAGGCCCCTGTAACTCCAGCTTGTTCTCCTTCACTTCAGAACAGCGAATAAAGTAGGACAATGTATAAAGCACATGTTGCACCACGTCCTGCTGCCTGCCAATGACGACGACACGTGCCATCTTGAAAGGACAACCCAAACATCCATATAGATCTCCTGCATCAGACAATTAATTTAGAAATTAGAGTTTATACCATGACAGCATTTCCTCTCTTAAAACGAGCTTTGCATTTACAACTCACCAAGCTGGGCCCAGAGAGGGTTGTAAGGATGAGATCTCGCCAACATGTCAAGGGCTTGAGATGAGTGCTTCTGTGTAAAATTGGAAAATGGGACGTGTCCAGAAGGCATAACAGTTGACACCCATGCCAGATGATGCGTCAATACTGCTGACAGTAAAGCTGGGAGGAATCTATAATAAGAAATAAACATCGACAATTATTATCGAACAAAATTTATAAACCAAAAATGTAAATATGTACTGTTTGTTCATGAGCTATATCAATTAAAAAAAAGAGGAAACTATAAATCCTATTACTAAAAGGAAGAGACAGAGACAGACACAGAGAGAAAGAGAGAAAGAGACAGAGACAGACACAGAGAGAAAGAGAGAAAGAGAGAAAGAGAGAAAGAGACAGACACAGAGAGAAAGAGACAGACACAGAGAGAAAGAGAGAAAGAGAGAAAGAGAGAAAGAGACAGACACAGAGAGAAAGAGAGAAAGAGAGAAAGAGAGAAAGAGACAGACACAGAGAGAAAGAGAGAAAGAGAGAGACAAAGAGAGAAAGAGAGAAAGAGACAGACAAAGAGAGAAAGAGAGAAAGAGACAGACAAAGAGAGAAAGAGACAGAAAGAGAGAAAGAGACAGAGAAAGAGAGAAAGAGACAGAAAGAGAGAAAGAGACAGAAAGAGAGAAAGAGACAGAAAGAGAGAAAGAGACAGAGAAAGAGAGAAAGAGAGAAAGAGAGAAAGAGACAGACAAAGAGAGAGAGAGACAGACAAAGAGAGAAAGACAGAAACAGACAGACAAAGAGAGAAAGAGAGAAAGAGACAGACAA
>NC_140978.1:45000-70000 GCF_056783735.1 Eptatretus burgeri
ACAAAATATCATTTTTTATGCGTTTTACTTCATTTTACATCCTCGATTGACACTCACAGATAGACATGCAATATATTTGTGGAATGCAACATGTTGTCTTTTGATTAAAGCCATCAGCAGTGATGGGTATGGATGCCTAGTACATAAAATAAAGAGCAAAACAAAAGGCAGTCAAAGTGAGGAAGCAAAGGATAGAGGGTAAGGTATGAGATTTGAGGTGAGTCACTATATCATGCAGTAAAGGATGAAATAAGTCATTATATCCCTCACTGATTGTGAGAAAGCTCCAAGGTCGCATCAAGGCTCTGCAGCAAGTGTAGGCAGATCTGGCTCTTGTGTGAGCATGTGGAACTCATTGCAAGCCAGGCAGGTTGAGCGAGTCGTGGCTGCACATACAGGTCTGTAACAGAACATCTGTAAGATAAAATTCACAACAAGAGTAATTTTCAGCAAACCCATCCACAAAATATTATAAATGTACTTTGAAGGATATGTGAGGATTTATATTAAAAAAAACAACATGCATGTACATGTGTGCAAATACAATGAAAGTACAAAAATAATAATAATAAAAAAAAGACTACAAGTTCCGGCAGAAAAGGAAGAGATGGGGTAGGGGCAAAGGAGGAGTTGAAGATGGCTGAATCTTAATACTTACTAGCCGAACACCAGTCACAGACGGATTCTGTTCCATGAGCCCAATATGACAACCAGTGGTGGCTCTTGTAAGAGCCGGATCCCATTCGATGTACTCCATGGCCTTACCTAATGAGGCCTACAAAACGTCCTTGTACATGACATTTTTGGTGTACACTACTCCTTGTGAAGAAGTCCCCTGATTTGTGCACATGTCTACTTTGACGTACAAACACCGTGTCAAAACTTCTCAGGTCACAGTACCGAGAAAAACGTGATGCGACCGCTAGGAGGAGCACAAAATTGGTCCTTCAGTATTACTATATAGAAGATACAATGTTTCTTGTTACATTTTTTGTGTCAAATTCACATTCTGAGGTATTCAGCATGTGCAGAAGAGGGTTTTACATTGCAGACGCTATTTTCGAGGAGTGGAATTACACCTCTCAGCGATGATGGTCTGTCGACGACAGACGTAATGACACCAGCGAATGACCGATGATGTCATGACGTCCTTACGCCTCTCAGCGGTGACGTCACACATCGCCATGTAAACGAATGTAAAACGAAAAGTGTTTATTCTGCTTCAGAGTTGAAAGTTGACTATTGCCACTATGTGCGATGCACTCTTACAGGTATGCAGTTTCTTTCAGTCCAGGTCACAGTACCGAGAAAAACGTGACGCGACCACTAGTAGGAGCACAAAATTGGTACTCCAGTATTAATATATAGATACTCAGTTGCATCACATTCATGATGCTAGACCACACTCACAAACAAGACATTGCTATGGAGAGGGACACAAATCAAGGGGAAGGTCAGGCCAGAACAGATCGGTGACTTGCTACAGGTACAATGTAATTATTTTCCTCCTCTTTAACAAATAAACAAACAAACAACAACTAGACGGGCACTCGGTAGAGCGCATACCTCCATCACGCAATGCCTGATCCACGAGAACATATCGGGCCCAATACATTTTTGAGATATCGTGCTATATATCGTTTTTGGCCCTATCGCTCAATGGTGAAGAATCACTTAAAAAAAAAAATCTCGCATCCAGATCCAGATCTTCACCATAATCGAACCATTTTGTCCTTGCCACACACCAAACATGTCCACCAAGCATCGTCCACAACCTTTTGAGATATCCTGCACACAAAGACAAACAAACAAAGACAAAAAGTGAAAACATAACCTCCTTCACACCTTCGGTGGCAGAGGTTAAAAAAACCCAGACTTTTCCTTACAACAACAAAAAAACCTTTTCCTCCTCACCTTATACCTCACATAACCACATGACTTCCTGTACAGACTCTTCTTCCTTCTGCCGATATACCATTTTCCTTCTACTTTTGCTGACTCACATTCACCATACACCATAACGATTTTTTTCTTCAATCTAACCTTTACCTAATCTTCGCATCTTTGAAAAAAAAAATCAAAAAATATTCCGTTATTCATTTTACTTCTCACCTTACACCTCCCATAACCACGTGATTTCTCTACCCCCTCTTCCTCTAACTTTTGCTGATCTACAATCTTCCTTCTATTTTAGCTGATCCAACTTCACCACACACCTTCATGTTTTCTTCTTCAACCTTCCCTTTACCTACCCTGTCTAATCTTTATCAAAAAACACCCCCATAAATAGTCTCTTAAAATGTTTCAATTTCCTCTTTCACATGTTTGGTTCCCTGGATTGTATCATAATTCACTTTTCTTCTTCTTTCAAAGAATGTTTTCAATTCGACCTTTCCTTCATCCCATGCCTAAGTCCCACTATTACATTTCTCGTCTCCATTCTTTTATTTCACCTTCATTGCATCCTTCACGTAATGTCTTTAATCGTATTTCTGACTTTAAAATTTCAAAAACTCCAGTTTGCAATGCATGATCATGTTCCATCAATCGTCCCTTTTTTCCAACTTCAGTGGCAATTCACCCCACCTCCTTGCATCGACCTCCTCCTAACCCCTCACCTGTTATACCCCTCCTTACCCCTCATCCTACCTCCACTCTTCGCACCTCTTCACTGTCTTCTGCTTTAGTATGAGCTCCAACTCTGATGTTCCAAACTGTGTGTTCTAACATCTGTGGGCTCCATTCAAACTGAACAGATATTACACTCTCTCAATCAGTACACTCAACATTTCAAACATGCTCTTTCTTTCAGCTCACACCTCCTCCTCTTCCCAACCCCTCAAATATTGTACCTCCCCCTGTCTGCTCCCTTCTTCACCATACCACTGCAAAGTCTCATCCTTCCCCTCTCCCCAACTCTCCCATCACCCTCGTGCCTACTCTCATTGTCTCCCCTCCCCCCTCAAAGAAACATTCACACACTTCCCCTTCCCCCTCCAAGCTTCCCTCTCACCTTTCTCAAAAACTCCCCCTCACCCTTCTCAAAGTTGCCACCCCATCACATCACAAAGCTGCCTCCTTCCGCCTGCCCTCTCTCTTCCATCTCATCAATCCATCTCCTCCAATCTTAAACTTCCCTCTGCCCCTTCTCTCATTACTCCCCACTGTTCCTCATCCCATCACCACTGAGCCTTTTCTCCTCAACCGGCCCCCTCTCCAAGCTCTTCTGCAATCTAATACACATTGTCAACAACTCTCCCTTCTTCCTCCTCTCCTCCCTCGTCCTACCCTCCCCCTTCCTTAACAGTGTGAACCTCAAATATCTGAGGCCTTTGTTTAACAAAAACTTTCCTCCTTCAAGATGTCTCTGACTCCCTAGTATCTTTCCCTGGTTACTCCCTCCTCCGGTATGACAGACCAAGCCTCATCCTGGCGGCAGAGTTGCTCTCCATGAAAAACTCTATTCCTCACTTTCCATGCACTGCCCTCACTCCCCCACACCCCCAGGAACACCTCTGGCTATGGCTTCCCCTGCACTCCCACCTCATGTTTATGTGTGTGTGTTGTACCATCCACCAAACAGCGATTCCATTTAAAACTCGCTCACAGAAAACACCTTACACCAAAAACAAGGACCAACTTCTATCCTCTCATCACGACACTATCTTCCTCATATGTGGTAACTTAAATTGCTATCATGCCAGTTGGCTGGGTGTGGGTACCTCCCTCACCTGCCATGGCTCTTCAGGAAAAGACATCTGCGACTCATTGGAACCGACACAATCTGTCAACTTCCAGACCCGGATCACAACCAAAGGTACTCCATCTCTTATGGATCTGATTTTGACCAATTTCCCTGAAAACTTCTGCCGTTCTTCCTCTGACCACATGCTTGTCAAAGTAAACATCTCTGGCTGTTATTAGAGAACCACCTCAGCACAGTCAAGTCTGGCATTTCACTCAAACTGACTGGAAAGGTCTTCAAACAGCCATCAAACTTCTAGACTGGTCTCGCATCATTCCATTCTCCGACATCAACTTATTCTGGGAATTCTTTCAAAGAATCTATCTCTATCTCTCTATCTCTCTATATCTCTCTCTCTCTCTATATATCTCTCTATATCTCTCTCTCTCTCTATATATCTCTATATATCTCTCTCTCTCTCTATATATCTCTATATATCTCTCTCTCTCTCTATATATATCTATCTCTCTCTCTCTATATATATATATATATATATATATATATATCTCTCTCTCTCTCTCTCTCTCTCTCTCTCTCTCTCTCTCTCTCTCTCTCTCTCTCTCTCTCTCTCTCTCTCTCTCTCTCTCTCTCTCTCTCTCTCTCTCTCTCTCTCTCTCTCTCTCTCTCTCTCTCTCTCTCTCTCTCTCTCTCTCTCTCTCTCTCTCTCTCTCTCTCTCTCTCTCTCTCTCTCTCTCTCTCTCTCTCTCTCTCTCTCTCTCTCTCTCTCTCTCTCTCTCTCTCTCTCTCTCTCTCTCTCTCTTCTCTCACACACAAGCACAGATTTATCCTATCTCATGTTCAGTTGTCCGACCCTTCCTCCCGCAAATGGTACACTGAAGCTTGTGGCGAGGCAGTTATCCTGAAACAACTTGTTCCTGAAGGTAATCTTAGTTCCTTCCACAAAGCTCAGAAGTGTGTGTTTACCCTGATGAGAGCCAGGAAACATCATCTTTCTAATCTCAAGTCTGAACTTGCAAACCTGTCTCCCACCTCCAAATCCTGGTGGTGGCTCGTTAAGTCTGTTTCTGGTATATATTCCCCCTCCATCCCCTCCCTCACCTCAAATGGCCACACAGCTGACACTGAATGTGAAAGGGCTGAATGCCTAAACTCTGTTTGCTTCTAAACCTTGTGCCCCAAACCCATCGCTTTCTGCACCCACCTTAATCACACTACACCCAGTCACACCCAGCAGTTCCTGGATTCTGTGTCATTTTCTCCTGATAAAGTGGCGAGCTTGTTGTCAAGACTCGACTCCGATTCTGCACCCAGTTCAGACAGCATCAGCTCAAGTGTTCTAAAAATCTGCTCTTACTCACACTCTCTCTGTTCTATTCACCCTCTCATTTGCTCAAGGTCATCTGCCTTCTGCTTGGAAATCAGCAAACATTACCGCTCTGCATAAAAAGGTGCAAAAACAGATCCCAATCAGCAAGGTTATGAATCTGTCACCGCTTCTGACATTAAATACTTCCTCTTCTCTAATGGCCTGATTTCCAATCATCTATTTGGACTCAGACCTGATCACTATACCATGGACCACTGTTCCTGCTTTCCCAACAATGGATGGAGGTCCTCAATGCCAGACATGAGATCACAACCATCTCCCTAGACATATCACATGCTTTCGATACGGTCTGGAACCCCACCCTGCTCACCAAACTCTCTTCCTATGGTATCCAAGGCAATCTCCACTCTTGGCTCACAGACTTCCTCTGCTATCGCAGTGAACATGTCCACATGCTCAATGGAATTCTCTCATCCCCTCTTCCTGTCCAGGCTGGAGTTCCTCAAGGCAGTGTGCCCAGTGCTTTTTCTCGTTTTCATCAATGATCTCTCCGACTCCCTGGAAAATCCTCATTATGTCTTCGCTGATGACTCCACCCTCTGCCGTACCATCTGTCATCCCTCAGATTGTCAATCAGCAACCTCTTCACTCTCTGCAGATCTGGATAAAATCACAAGCTGGTCCAACACGTGAAACATGTCTTTCAATCCTGACAAATTTCACACTCTCACTTTCTCTCAGAAAGGACCGTATGGAATTGTACATTTAAAAAATAAATAAATAAAACCTGTACTAACCTGTTTCATCATCAGGTTGTTGGTGACTAAATAGACTCCCCAACCACATTTCCTGGTGAGGGTGTATGGATATGGACACCCAGTGGGATGAAAAACAAAACTGATCAAAGGACGGAGGAGCTCCTAGTGAGCAAACGGCCATCCATATCTGGTACCAAACTGTGAAAACATCCTCCTGCAGTTGGGTTGCCATTTCTCAGAGGTTGGTGTCCAACCATCATAAAACACTTCATTCCATGGGTGTCCCTCCTGTGCAGCTGCCTTGCACAGGGCAGCTCACCGAATGATGGGGAAAAGCCTTCAGGACCTCCATTTCTTGATGATGGGGGAGTGGGGGGGGGGAGAAACCATGGGCCAACCCTGCTGGGTCAGGTTGTGGCGATTTGTGTTGAGGTGGTTCTGAGATGTCTACCAGACAGCACTCCTCCAGTTAGCCTGAGGTGGTCTCTTTGGTGGGTACCTGGAATAATCCTCTTGAAGAGGGGATGATCACCCATGTCTGTTGTCATCTGAGCTCCAATTTCTGGACATCAGTAATGCAACACTTTCCGAGGTTCGGAAATAGAATAGTCCTGAGATCATTGTGGGTGATTACACTTACTACTGGTCTGGTTGCTCTAATGGTTACCATTCGTCTGGTAATCGAGGTAACACTGGTCAATGAGTGTATGAAGAGACTTCCCTTTGTGTACAGCCTTTTTGGCTGCTGGATGCACCATTGGTTAGGGGCACAGCTATGTCGCTGATGCAGTGCCCCTATTACCAGTTTTCCGGTGCTCATTTCGCCGACCTCGGAAGGATAACAGGCTGAGTTAACCCCCTGGTATTAATTCAGCAGACAATGGGGCTCAAACTCAGGACCCTAGGATCCCAAGCCACCACCCTAACCGCTAAGCCAACGCCAGGCTATTAAGAGACGAGGATTTGTCACTCTCTGGGTGTCATTTCCCTAGTCTCTGTATATGCTCTGACTGATGTGTATGATCACTCAGGAGACATTTTATGGCATGCTTGAGTCAGTGGTTGATCGGTGCCCCAGGCGAGATACTCTAGTCTTGGGGGTTTTCAGTGCATTGAATGGCACAAATAGGGGTGGTTATGAGACACGTGTTGATCACCATGGGTCTGTAACCAGGAACCAGAAGAGCACTAAGTTCCTCAACTTCTCCAGATGTCGTGGACTTAGGGTGGCTGGTTCATAGTTTCAGTGCCCACGACCACATCGCTGGACTTGGTAATCCAATGCTGGTGGTGTGGCAAAGGAGATTGACCATGTTCTCATTGATGGTCGCAGGAGCTTACTCCAGAAATGCAAGGTCTACCAGAGTGCTCAGTTCCTCAGCCCTGATCACAGACTTGTAACGACTCCAAAAATGCGGCTCAAATCCAAGAGAATGGTACCATCCTAGCCTAGGCTGGATGTTGGCATACTCACGGATGAAATGGTGGCTGAGGCGTTTGCAAAGAGGTTGAGTAGTGGTCTAAGCAGTGTTCGTGTATTAGGGGACCGTGAAGAGTTGTGGAGTACCATCTTTGATGTTTCAAGTTGGAGTCTTAGAACCCACTGTCGGGCGAAGAGGAAATTTGTCTTCCAAGGGACACTGTATACCATTGACCGGTGTCGCAGGGACAAACTTGGTGGCAGAACTGAGCTGTTCGGGTGCTAAGGTGTAAAACTGTATGTTCGCTGATGGCAGACAAAGCAGCTTATGTGCTAGGAATCTGTGAAAAGGTAGAGCATCATCTGTAGTCAAGTGATTCTCATGCTGCTTAAAGAGGAATTAGTGCATTGCGTTCCTCCAAGGCTGACCCTCAGTGTCCTTCAGTTAGAACGGAGGGTGGTGGGCTTTTGACAGAGGAGGCTGAAGTGAAGGCCCACTGGGCCGGTTACTTTGAGCAGCTTTACCAGGCTGACCCACTAGCTGTTGAGTTGGATCACAAGGGTGTTACTATCCCCATCGCTGACCCTTCAATCAACTGTGAACCACGTTAGTTTGTGGAAACACAGGCTGCGGTAAACCGGTTGAAAAGGGGCAAAACTCCTGGGATTTGTGACGTCCATGCTGAATTTCTCAAGGCTAGTGGAAATGCTACACTCGTTTTGGTGCATGTAGTGCCGTGCTCTTTTTGGAACACAGGCATCATCCCAACTGACTGGAAGAGGGGCTTGTTGTCCCGCTCTGGAAAGGGAAGGGTGATTGCCAGAACTGCAATAACTACCGAGGGGTGACACTGCTCTCAGTGCCGGGCAAGGTCTTTGCTTGGATACATATTGATATGGTTCGCCACCATCTGCTTGAGCATCAACACCCAAAGCAGTCTGGCTTGACACCAAAGAGGTCAACGATTGGCCATATCCTTGCTCTTGGGTCCTCACCGAACACAGGCGAGTTTCAGCATGGAATCCTCGGTCTTCATGGGATCCCACCAAAGCTGATTGATCTGATGTCTGAACAAAACTGTACTGTAGTACTGAGAGTGAGGCGAGGTGTGGTGTGGTGGTTCCATCTCTGACTTATCTCCATGCTTTTTCCCTCCAGTTTTACTGGAGTTTGTCAGGAATGTGTCCTGGCCCCAACATTTTTCAGTGCTTGTATGGACTGCATTCTGGGAAGGAAGTCAGAGATCTTGCTGTGGTGCATCATTTGAGAATGTCAAGATCTCTGATCTTGATTTTGCAGATGATGCAGTCATCTTTGCAGAGAATCTGGACATCCTTACGGGAGCCCTCAATGCGCTGAATGAGGAGTCGGAGCCACTGGGATTACGGGTCTCCTGGCTCAAGACTAAGATCCTGTCTGTGGGGAGGATGTTGAGATCACAGAGAGATTTGCTTACCTAAGCAGTGATATTCAGGTCTCCGCATGTTGTGAGCTAAAAGGCAATGGACGGGCTTAGGGAGCTTTGGATTCACTAGGACTACACCATGGGGCATGATGCTGTCACACTAATGCAGGACGAGCAAAAACTGAGTCCAAATCATTGGTGCTTCCAGTCTTGGTCTACGGATATGAGACAGACTTAAAACTCCTTCGGTACAGGTCTCTTCAGAGAATCCTTCATGATTGCTGAATGTACTTTATGTCTAATGAGCATTTGTTGAGAGAGAATTAGATGAGATTCGTTACCTGAATAGTCCGTGAGCATCAGCTGTGGTTGTATGGATAAGTGGCTAGTTATACTGACGCTGATCCTGCTCACAAGATTCTCTCAACGAGAGAGCCTCATGAGTGGAAGAGGCCAACGGGCTGATCATGTGCCTCATGGTTACAACAGGTTGATCGGTATCTCAAGGAGATGGGGATTGGCCAGGCATCTGTCTGGGGGATGGCCAGATGGAGGCCCCTGGAATACCAACAGAAAGTGGATGTGGCAACCTGCTGCTTGGCGCATGCTGCCATATGTGACCTCCTTTGGTACAGATGATGCATGATCACTATGGAAAGTTTCAGATGGATATCATTAATGTTACCAATTTTATTGTTAGAGTACATGCTCCAGATGTTGGCCTTTGCACTGCAGGCACACTTGTAGACGACGAGGAAAATTATTACCCCGACACATTCAGCTACATTAAATGAATGGATTTTGTCAAGTGTTATCAATGCGAGGCATTGCTGTTTTGAGATAATCTTTGGATTGTGGCCTTCCTCCGTAGACGTCGTTAAGCATCTAACCCTGAACTCGGTTTGAGTTCTCAGTTAGATTTTGACTGAAAACTATTTTTCTTTCGTTGTTCATGGCATGTTGAAACTGGAGTTCATAGAATACCTTTCCCTGTGCAGTCTTGAGAAAAAGGATGTGGGAAGGGTATTTTCATTGTATGATTTGCTTTTCCGACCACAATCTATATTTCTCATGAGCCGTCATTTTGTCTGTATCTTGATATTCTGCAATGTTGAGGGCACGAGCAGAAAATATGATTTGTCGAGATGGCGTAATATTTTGTCCAAGTACTGCAAAATTGGAGCTTTTGGGAAGTGCCAACAAGGCGATTTGTGTTCTACAGTGTTCAAGTATCTATCAATAATTCCAGCAGTGTGTGTGTGTGTGTGTGTGTGTGTGTGTGTGTGTGTGTGTGTGTGTGTGTGTGTGTGTGTGTGTGTGTGTCTGCGACCGCAGTTTCTCGACGACCGCCGGTCCGATCGGGTTGACACTGGCCAGGAATATAGCCGGGGCCCCGCGGATGTGCCTTTTCGAGGTTTGATGTCAATCAGACGAGTGGTTCCCAAGTTACGGCAATTTATCTGTCGACCAATGACAAGACACGGTGCTATGACATCACGAGTGATGTCACAATTAATGTTTATTTATTTATTTTGCACGATTGACGGTCCGATCTGATTGAAACTTGCCAGGAATATTGCTGGGGACCTGCGGATATGCCTTTTCAAGGTTTGATATTAAGGTTTGAGAGTGGGGGTGAGAGAGAGGGGCGAGAGAGGAGGACGAGAGAAGGGGGGGAGAGGGGGGCAAGAGAGGGGGCAAGAGAGGGGGTGAGAGAGGGGATGGAGAGAGGGGGTGAGAGAGAGGGGAGTGAGAGAGAGGGGGTGAGCAAGAGGTGGCGTCACAATTCAAGAGAGGGCGAGAGAGGAGGGGCGAGAGAGGGGGGTCAGAGTGGCGGGGAGAGGGCGGGGTGAGAGGGGGGCGAGAGAGGGGGGCGAGACTAGGGTGTAGCGAGAGAGAGAGGGGCGTCACAATTCTTCTTCTTCTTCGTTTGATATGACGTCACAATTGACGCTGGGGACCTGAGTATGTTTCCCAGGTGTTTCCCAAGTTATGGCCATTTATGATACGATTGGTCCGATCTAATTGAAAAAATACCCCAATCCAGTCGTCGTTTACGAGAGCGAAGGAACGAAGCTGCACATACTGGCACGCCTCACCCACGAGAGAGGGGGAGAGAGGAGGAGGCGAGAGAGGTGGGAGGGGTGGGTGAAAAAATGGCCCAATACAGTCGTCGTTTACGCACCTACGGGCCCGCACTAGTATGATTAAATTGAAATAAAATAAAGATTTTGAAGGCTATAGAAAAAAAAAACGACATAATTTGCAGTTGCCACATCGACCGATATGCCGAATGCCCACATCAAGTCTTTGCTTTCTCTAACTTTGACCTGAAACCTCAAGACCATTTAACCTCAATATCTAATCTACAAATACATCATGGTACATGTACTTAGTTTATTTCAAATCCCATAGCCAATGGTATCATATCAACAGGATTATTGACACCTCTGACTCTTGGCTTTTTGGTACCAAATATCTATCATAGATGAACACGATGATAGAGGTTTACAAATACTTGTACCAAGTTTGATTAAAATCCATTCAGCTGTTCTCAAGTATCACATTTTTAGCTGACATGACCTTTTGACCTTTGACCACTTGATTACAAAATGTAATCAGTTCATCTTTGCATGATATGATAATATTGTTGCGGTTCTGGGAACCGCATCCATCATACAGTGGTCCCCAGACAGTTATTTCATTAATATACGTACAGATAGACCCTTCCCTCATGTCTAATGGGTCAAACGGGACAAAGTGCGTTGTGTCAATCTCATAGTTAGGTCTGATAATATCTCTAACTTAATTCCTACTCTTTTTCTCTTATTCCTGAGATAAATCCAAGCAACGGCCATGCCCTTCACTGTAAGAATGCGTCCTCGCAGAAGAACAAAAGAAACAGACAACCACCAACACTAAGCTGCACGGAACATGTGCAGCGCAGCGATAATCTCCACCCACTATTCAGGAGAGCACAAGCATCAACAACACGATGGGACAGGTGCAGGAATGCCGTGCTCGAGGGAATAGAAAAACAAACAACCTCATCCCCACTGTACAGGACACACGTGGTGCGCTCTTTTCAATCCAAATATCCATCTAATACTTATATCTATACTCTTTTCAACCCGAATCTACATCGAATAATCCAATCTTTTCCTTCAATTCATGACACAGATCAGGGTTGGCACCGGGCACACTACTGCCATAATAAATAACCACATCTGCCATAGCGGACCCGTGCACACTGTACGGGGCATGCATAGCGCATCTCTTCATTCGGGTCTGCACATGGGGTTACAATAACGTCTTACCGTCGGTTTTTGCTCACCACAAGGGCCACAAATGTCTCCCGCAAACGACAGACATCCTCCCGCACCTCCGCCTCGATATAGCTGCTACCAAGCAGAGGCATGCTGTACGGCCCGGATCGCTAGGGCCGCATGGCATACGGACAAAGCAAGCACATTGACCAGCGCCTGTCTGCCACGCCACCCACTCGCTCTCGACTCCACCTTCTCCACCCACCCACTCACTCTCGACTCCGCCCACCCACTCACTCACCACTGGTTCCACCCAAAGTCCCTCCTTCACGCCTGACAGTCGCGCCCCTTCTCTAGATAGCCAAGCAAGAGACGAGGCGCCAGCTGCTAAAGAGGGATCGTTCAGCGGAGCATCCCCCCAAAAACGTACTGGGTGGCGCGGTCAGTCAATCGTGCAAGGTATTACGAGGCCATTAGCCTCATCTGCTCGCCTCTTTCTTCTCATTAACTCCTCTTCATCGGGGGGTGTGCGTGCGTGCGTCATGGCGCATGTCCTCGCTTAAGTTAAGATTGCAGAAGATAAATCGGGATAGGTCTGCTCTGTCTGCTTTTGTAAGTTGCTCGTTTTATTGTCGCACCTCACATTTCTTGCTATCTCTACTTACACACAATAAACTATTTTTTTTTTTTGTATACCTTGTCGAGGCTCGTATGAGAGCTAACACATAACACACAGCAAGGGGGAATGAGACGAGAGGGCCAGGAGTTGGAAGGACAAAACATTCAGGAACAGAGACATTAGTAGATCTGTGGAAGGAAGAGGAATGGGGTGGGGAACATGGGGGATACAAGATGGACATTACAGGGACTTTCAGGAAGGAAAGCAGGGGATTTGAAAGAGGTTGACTTGGGGTGGATTAACGGGGGTAGAAAAGATCAAGGATTTGGATGAGGGATGATAAGAGGTGGTGGTGATGATAAGAGGGGACAGCATTGTGGATATGAGGGTAGGGGCAGCTTTGAGAATGGGGAGAGAGGGGGAGATTTGAAGGGGAAGGGTGAGGGGGGAGAATTGAGGAAGAAGGGTCAGGAGGGAGCTGTTTTGAAGGCCTGGAGGGAAGAATGGGATTGAATAGAGTGAGGGAGTTTATTCCAAAGGCGGGAAAAAAGAGGAATGAAAGAGGGAAAGTGAGCAGAGTATTAATTGTGCCACATATCTTTCCTCGCCTGCCTGCATTAATCCTTTTGTAGAAATGTTCCCAGCTCGTTTTTGTCTTTTTTTTCATTGATCCAGCATGGTCTGTATCCTCGTCTACCCGGGACTTTATTCCCAACAATCCATTCCTTTCAGCCGGTACGTCCTTGGCAGTATCACTCAGCTGCATCTGATCCGGTTAGGACAAGGCGTACCGAGGGTGTGTCCCCCGGTAATTAGGTCAAGTGATTATTTTTAGGTAACCGGATAAACTGTAGATGAAGGACCCCAAGTCATGTGGCTGAGTTATTGGCATACATTGTCGGTTAATGACCTGCTGCGTCAAGGAGTTATCCGTGTGTGACGGCCTGCGATTCCTGGGAGTCTGGTGGGAACCCGAGATAGCTTCTCTCCCTCGTGGTCTTCTCACCCAGACCCGCGGCCCGCAACAATATATATACATACACCAAGTCTGGTCAAAATACCATCACTGGTTCACAAGTTAGCATGGAAACAGATATTTTAACCAAACGGGACCTCTGACCTTTGACTCCATAATCATAGCAGTTTAACTTTACATCATTATGCATACTTGTACCAAGTTGAACTTGGATCCCTTCAGCTGTTCTTAAGTTATCATGGCAATGAAAATTCATGAAGGACACATGGACAGACGGATGGACAGACAACACAAAAACATAATTCCTCCGGCAATCATCAGTGGAGGTATAAAAATTTAACCCCCGTTAGCACACTGGTCACTTGTATTCAGGATGGAGTCCAGACGTGGAACTCCAAGTTTAATACACCTTTCTCATCTCTATGAGACTGATGTTCTTATAAGTGGGTGGTTCTTCCACTTGGGTCTTCACCTACTCATTGAATGACAAAGCACATCTAAACATTGTAGACCAAGGAGTGGAAAACTGTTTTCCTAACTAAACACATGGGTCCATCCCCAAGTCCCCTTTTCATTTCTCTTCACCACACTGCTCCTTTGGCACTTCATTACTTGGCATCCTCATGCCCAACTTCACAATTTCCTAAACTCTTGCCCTCTTGGCATTTACAAACGACATCCCTACCCTCCATCTCAACCCCACTGCCCCTGGCTCTGGATTATCAGACAATGTTATTTCCCCCTTCATAACTTGTATCACCATTGAACCACAACACTTCCAACTTATTGCATGAACTAAACCCCTATGACAACAGTACTTTAGCCTGTGCCACCCAGTGTTCACACCAGTGGCCATCACCTCCTCACCATGTTCCAGTAATATCCTCAAACAGACCGATATTCAAACTCTAAAATGTCACACATCTATTCTGCAAGTCCGACATGACCTTTCTACCAACGTCCCATCATCACTACCCAACTCAGTCATAATCTATATACCATGACTGCACTCTCTCTTGCTTCTAAGTGCAACCTGGGCCTGTTAATATTGCCCAATAGTGGCTCACACTTTCCTACAAGGTGCGTAGGCCCGGCACAGCTACCTGTAAATCTAAATATCTGTCTGTCTCTGTGTCTGTCACTCTATCTATCCATCCATCCATCAATCCATACCTTGTACTTCTTCCTTATCTACACAGATACACACGAGATGTAGTCGGATACACAGAAGGAGAAAAACGGTTAGGAGATGCATAGAGGATATATTTAAAAGAACAACAACAAAAAAAAATGGGACGGCTCAGGTCTGATCGAGCTGAACGTAGCACCTTTGCCTACATTCAGTGGGACAAGCAGGCATCTATTTTCTCCACACACGTCATGCTGTGTCGTGAGCCTCTGTCCAATCCGGGTTAACTTGGATCATGGGACCAGTTTCCCCTTTCATTGTGGTATCTCAAAGAACTCCCGGCGATGCTCTGGTAGGAAGTCCAGCTGAGGACTTACACGGAGAGGCTGAAAGAATCCGCACATGCTCCTGTGAATGTTCCTGGCTCAACTGCTCTGACATGGACCTCGCTCAACTGCCTTGACACAGACCTCACTCAGGATTCCCGGCTCAACTGCTGTGATATGGAACTTTCAGGATTCCCAGCTCAACTGCTGTGATATGGAACTTTCAGGATTCCTGACTCAACTGCCAATTCTCAGCCAAAAAAACAGTTCAAACCAGTTCCTCGCATGCCGTCAGGCACATTCATTGTCGCCTGGCTCGATTCAATATAACATGCTTCATTAGGCTCCATAGCAGTTAATCACGAGGCCTATGAGGAGAAAGGGGAAAACTTTTTTTGAATACGATGTCGAGACTCGTATAAGAGCTAACACACAGAATGTATAACAAAGGGAGCAGGAGATAAGAGGGGCGGGAGAGGGAAGCACAAAACAGTGGGGAACAGAGACATTAGGAGATCTGTGGAAGGGAGAGGGATGGGGTGGGGTATACGTGGTAAACAAGAAGGGCACTACAGGGACTTTCAGGAACGAAAGCAGGGAATTTGAAGGAGGTGGGTTTTGGGTGGATTTACAGGGGTAGAAACGATCATGGTTGTAGATGGGAACATAAGAGATTGTGGTGAACAGCTGTTTTGAAGACCTGGAGGGAGGAGTGGGATTGAAGAGAATGTGGGAGTTAGCTCCAGAGGTGGGAAAAAAGAGGAATGAAAGAGAAGCTGAGCAGCGATTCTAGATTTTGGCATTTCGGACCACTATCCATTGTTGGGAAAGCAGAAGCAGCATGTGCAGGGTTGAGTGACCTGGTCTAAATCCAAATTGATGGTCGGAAATTAAGCCAGTGGAGAAGAGGAAGAATTTGATGTTAGAAGTAATGATGGATTCCATGACATTGCTGATGACTGGGAGTAGGCTGATTGATCTATAGTTGCAGGGATCAGTTTTTGCACCTTTTTTATGCAGAGCAGTAATGTTTGCTGATTTCCAAGCAGATGGCAGATGACCTTGAGTAAAGGAGTAGATGAATAGAACAGAAAGAGGGTGAGCGAGAGGAGCAGAGCAGCTTATTAGAACAAGAGGGCTGATGCATGGAGAGATCAGTCAGGTTTGAGCAAAGGCCTCAGATATTTGAGGTCCACACTGTTAAGGAAGAGGGAGAGGGAGGGGGAGTGTCGGATGAGGGAGGAGAGGTGGAAGAAGGGAGAGTTATTGACAATGTGTAGGAGATTGCAGAAGAGCTTGGGGAGAGGGTAAGATTGGGAGGAGGCCAAAGGGCTCGGTGGTGAAGAGATGAGTCGCAGTGGGGAGTAATAAGACAGAGGGCAAAGGGAAGTAGGAGATTGTAAGAGGTGTGGAATGAGTTGGAAGAGAGAGGGTGGGGGAAGGGGGCAGCATTGTGGTTATGAGGGTAGGGGCAGCTTTGAGAATGGGGAGAGAGGGGGAGATTTGAAGGGGAAGGGTGAGGGGGGAGAATTGAGGGAGAAGGGTCAGGAGGGAGCTGTTGAGAAGGGTGAGGTCCTTGGTCAGAGTCCAAGTCTCACATCCATAGAGCAAGACTGGAAGCACCAAGGACCTGAAGACTTGGACTTTCGTCCTCCCGCAAGGGTACCGGCAGCGCCAAACACCATGATCCAGTGAATCCATGACTCCCCAGGCCCGACCCAGAGGTCTGTTAACCTCTGGCTCACAGCCAGCAAAGACGTGAATATCACTGCCAAGATAAGTGAATCTCTCCATGACCTCAATATCCTCACCACAAACAGGTACAGACAGGATAGCAGCATCCAAGATGTCATTGAAAGCCTGGAACTTAGTTTTGACCCAGGAAACCCATAATCCCAGCGGCTCAGACTCCTCATTCAGCACCTCAAGGGCCCCCAAAAGGATATCTTGAGTTTCCACAAAGATGACTCCGCAGCCCATCAGTGGGATACAAAACGTAAACTGTTCAGCCTGGCGGAGGCATGCGCTCTGCCGAGTACCATCTTACTTTGTTTTGTTTTGCCAAGTGTCGCTGTATGAGTGATTTTTCATTACTTGGCAAAAAAAAATATTTATTTTGACAAGTTTGTTGATCACCTCCATTTGTTTGAGTGTTTGTTTGTTCGTCTGTCTGCTCACCTCCAGCCCAAACCGCTCAAACAATCGTTCTGAAATTTTCAGAGATTAATATCGCCAACCCTGCGATTGCCCGCATTGAAGTTTCGTAAAATTTGGTGGACCAGAAAGGTCTACATAGGCCAATAGCCCAATTTGAGCCAAATATTCGAAAACCCTCAAATTTCATCCGATTTATTTGAAATTTGAAAAGAATTTGCATATCTCCGATTGCCCTTTTTCTTGTTTTTGTGTCTACCGGTGTCTAAGGGATGGGGGGACTAAGGGTGATAAGGAGAAAAAACAACAAACAGATCGTGCACACAGGCGGGAAGAAGGGTTGGCCTCAAGGAAACCCGATATGAAAGGACGATGAATACTCACCAATTAGCACAAGTTTTAACACAAGACCGAAATAGAAAAACACAGTAAGCACAGAGATAACAAAATAACAGTAAAAACGCGACAGGAAAACTTATCTAAGAAAGTCGGAAGAGACCCTGAAGAGGAACCGCCAATGTCGCTCAAGAACCGGAACCGGAAGTACAAATCAAATAAATAAATAAATGAGAAATAAACACATTTTAGTGAAAATGATAAAGGGACATAGGGGAGACAAAGGTTCGACGAAACACCATCCTGGAAGGCCTAAATTGGGGTTTACAATAAAGTTACTCGAAACATGGTAATTACAATATGTAATGAACACCTACATCTCAGAGTCCATTTTCAGTACAGTACGTACGTACGCACGCACGCACGCACACATGCACACACCAAGATTTTGAAAGAAAAAAAAAAGAAAAAAAGAAGTATGCATCACGAGGTAAAATAAGAACATGGCTGTACCAAACACAATTGTCTCAATTTGTAACCATATGACCAATTTTAGCTTACCTGGACTTTCTAGTCAGTGAGCTTATGTGATTGATCAGTGTGCATAGGTGAATGAGTGAGTGAGTGAGTGAGTGAGTGAGTCAACAATCCAGTCATTATCACTTGAACGAAACAAGCGATTTTGAGGAAACTTGGCCACAAGCTTCATATCTGATGCCTAACGAAGGTGCATCAACCACATCAAAACCTGCACTCATTAAAGGTGTCTACAGGGGGGAAGGGGAGTTTGACCCCCCAAAATAGGTATTGTCTCTACTCTGAAACTACACACACACAAATTCAATGAAAGTTGACCACAATCTTCATCATCCATGATCTTGCAAAGTTTGTTCACAGCATTAATTTAAAAAAACAAAACAGCATCAAAGGGGGTTTTGAGTGACTGTTGCTCCTGATCCAGGTGAGCTTCAGGAAGCACGGTCCTATTTTATTGGTCAATCTTTCACTAAAAATATTGGTACAAATCCAATAGAAATGAAATAAATGTCTTTTACAAATCCAGAATAGAAAATTCTCGCAAAAACAATACTCTTCCCATCCTTCTGCATAGTCTATAGTCCACCCCACTTCAATAGTCCATAGTCTAAATGCTCAGGTGCACAAGTGAAGTAAAACTTGTTGGATTTAGAGAATAGGTATTTAAAAACTCATCCCATACAGTTGATTTATGTCCTACCTGAACTGGTACAAGGCATCCATTATTTTCTGGAGATGCATTTGAGAGCACTGCATTGGAACCCGAATTTTCCTGCAGTTCAGAATGGCCTGAAATAAAAATGTGTACTGTGAATGTAAATAACTGCATCGCACAGCTGGCCACCTGTCTTAATTCATCCTGGTGAAAACAAACAAACAAACAAAAACAACTCTACTGTTTGCAAATGTATGTGCATTAAAGGCATGATATGAACATTGACAGTCTGTTCTCTCGCATACAAAAAGCACACGGCCACTGAATATGCAGATCTTTGTGTTTGCATCACGTTTGTGGCATTAAAAACCACAAAAGGCCACTGAAACAAACACCAGGTGCAGTATTTTGGTTTTATGGCACAGAAATCAAAAACGTTACACAAAACAAGAAAAAGGGCAATCAGATTGCAGACCCTCACCAGGACTTGTTTTGTGTGGCATTTGTGTAGTTTTGTGTGACACGTAATTAATAAGAGACTTAACTAGAACTGCCATTTTATAACTGCTGGCAGTGATGACTGGGTACCAAGACATCCCTCTTTGATCAGACACCTGACCCTGACCCTGACCCATGACGATTTTTTATTAATATTCAATTGAATTTAGAATGGGATTTAAATTAATTAAATTCAAATCAAATGGAAGACAAAATAGTTACAGTCCTGCATTGGAGTATTCAAAAGAATCCCAAACAAGCAAAAAGCAAAGATGAAGTCATCAGGAGGAACCTGGATGGGATTTGCATTTCAGCTGTTACTCTACCCTCAACCCATTCAGTCACAGCCAAGTGAGGCATATTCAAAAAAATATAAAATAATAAGTAAATAAATATTTTAAAAAAGAACCCAGATCAAAAATATTAAATAATTCTGGCTGTCAGACCAGAAATCCGATCAGGTTGAAATTTAAAACATATATTCCCGATCACGACTAGATCATAACTGTGAAGTTTCACATCGATCAATTAAGCAGTTCAAGAGAAAGAACTTTAAGATTTTCCCTCAAGCCAATATGACTGCCAGATCATGTGACTTAACAATTATTCATGAATATTCTAGTATCCACAAGGCTTGGGGAACATTTATGTGAAGTTTGCCCTCGACTTATCTAGCCATTCTGGGGAAGATTTTTTTTCTAAGCTTTCGGGTAAATCCAATATGGCTGCCAAACAATGTGACCGATGACATCATATGTGTGAACATTTTGTTCCTCATGTATAGGCGGTCGTACATGTAAAACTTTGCCTCGATTTGTTCAGCTTCAGAGAGGAAGATTTTTGAAGGTTGTTTTTCTTATTTTTTCAAACAATATGGCTGCCAAATCACGTAACCGATGACATCAAATTATTTTCAGCAGACCATTTTATCCCTAGATGACCCTCAAAATTTTTCATACTAATCTAATCAGATGTAGCGTTCTACATATGCAATTATGACGTCATAACAAAGGCACCTATTATATAATTTAAAATAAAGAAATAAAGAAATAAACCACTTTTCCCCATAAGGAGTACTTGCCAAATGCCAAGTTTCACTTTTTTCGTTGGTGAGGTTTCAAAGATACAGACTTTTTTTCCAACATTGTTGCCACAGCGATTCGTAGGTATCGATATGAGTGAGGAAAGTGAAAAAAGAAACAAAAGAAAATATCGTTAAGAAATTGTCGCAGCATGTTCCAAGTCAAGGCATTGTTGATCAGGCCGAACAAAGTGGTAAATTAAGACCCCAGCGAGTAAACAGAGGATGCGCCATAAGACCGCCCATCGAGAACAAGGTGGCTGAGGATGCACCCAATAAAGGATATATTTGAATAAGGTCACTAATTGTCTTCAAAAAGGGGCGTTTTAATTAACAGCAACACCCAATTTTGACTCATACACTCCCATGGAGTTCCCTTAGTATGCATGCAATGTTTCAGGCTGCTAGGTATCATGACTTTGCAATTATGGACACACACACACACACACACACACAGTAGATCATAAAAGCAGTGTGTGCTTAAATAATTAGTCACAAAAGAGTGGGTAAATTATTCAAATCTCAGAGCATTAAAGGACAAACCATGACAACAGCATAAAAACTTTGCACAATGAAAAAAACCTGTGCACAATAGCACACAAAATTGTCTACCATCTGCTCCAAAAAATTTTATACTCTATCTGGGTATTTTAAATCCATTAACATAAGCTACAATACAGGTTGTTCATCTCCCCCCTCTCCCAGTCCTTACTTGCTCAACTGCAGCTCTAAGGCAGTTCAGGTGACCCTCAATGAGAAGAAAGTGAGAAAAGAAAAATTCTTCAAATTTCCGACCCTCTTCTTGTGACTCACTTAGTGAGAATATGATACCAATGGCAATCCTCTTCTGACGAACACGTGAGGGATTAGCCCCACAGGAGCCATCAGACGTGAAGAAGTTCTCCTCAGTCGACCTGTACAAAGAGGAAGTGTGTCCAATATGATGCCAATGCAAAAATATAAACTTCTGCCAGCATTGTCAGTCACCCAGATCATCCCTCCAACCAACACCCCACTCCACCCCTCACAATGGCAAATAGGTTTCATAACAAGCTGTAATTCTGCACACAATATGGGACTATCAAAATGATGCAATCCACCCCAGAATGCTCAGGGCACAGGTGCCAAACTCCTCAGCAGCAATGTTGATCAGTGCACGTTTACATACATTGTGTGGGAGATAAAGATTGTTTGTGTGGGAGATAAAGATTGTGGGAGATAAAGAACCAAACATGACTCACAAAGCTTCTATGAATGAGGTGACCATTTTGTTTCTGACCAATACTGACATGGAGTGTCCGATAGCAAATCTAATCAAATTACATAGAACAAAACAAATACCAAGAAAAGGAAAAAACACAAAAACAAAAGTACCTTTTTGAAATAAGAGCACTGTTGAGACTCATATTCTGGCTACGGATGAAACGACGGTTGAAGGAACCAATGTTTGGGAGGGATGAGCTTGGACTGCCAACCTTAAGGCTGGTTAGTGATGCTGAAAAGATATCAGAATTTTGTTGTGCATAATTGAACAACATGCACAGCAGGACCAAATATATATTTCTTCTGCACGACTTGTTGCACATAACATTTTTAGTACATAATAATGCTGTCCTTTTAATGAACTTTGTTTTATGAAAATAAAAAAAAGTTATATGGAATGGTGAGCAAGGTGGATTGTACACATCTGCTTTGTCAAACTGGCACACAGACATTCATTGCAGTGTGCTTATCAGAGAAATGCTATGTTGCAAGACAGGTTACATTCCCACATACTCAACAAATGGTGTAACACTGCATCCCATAAGCATTTCAATAAAATGAAAAATATCGGTGCGAGATTGCCTTCGAGGGGGTAACTTTCAACGGTGTAATGAGTCATTTCCCTTTGTGCATGTATTGGCTTGAGCATACGGTAAAAAGTCTAGATGACAGGAAATGTGGCGTTATTTGTGTAGCAAGCTTCTGTCAGCCCTCCCCACATGTGCATGTCTAAAACCTTTTCACATGTTCTATCCCTCTGTAATCTGTCTTGTATATCTGTTCCTTTTAAAAATAAACCTTGCCGCAGACAAGAGTTTTGGTGGGAAACCTAACCACCCCCACCCCCCCCCCCACTAGCATCATCTCTCTGGGTGAGAGGTAACAGTGGGATGTCCTACCCAAAAACTGGGCTAGCCAGCCAATAACAGCCGTGTGGGGAAGGGACAGACATCATGGGATGAGGCGCAAGACAATAATAAGGCACACCGAAACGTGGAGGAGATGACATGCGCTTGGACCTAACGGGGGAAGCTGTGGGGGGTTTTGCTGCGTGTTCCGCCAGCACGACCGACATGCCCAGCCTGCAGCAACTGCCCCCCCCCCACCCATTCCCTTCAACTGGAATCCCCACAATACACAAACATACGTATACACATACACATACACACAGCACACAGCACCAACCACGCACAGGACGTGCCTCCCCTCCATGCCAGCGAGCGATGTAGTACACTTGCAAGCATGACCTGTTCTCACACCGGGCAAGACATCTCCCCTTAAGACAGGCAAGATAAAGAGATACTGCTCATACAATTCTCGGGGCATGTTAAGGGGTTTTTATTGTAGAAATAATTTATTGCCTTGTATTTCCACCCTTGTTATTGTTTCAATACACCTTCATAAATTCACTTGGTCTCGGAGTGATTTGAGTTTTGATCAGGAGCCAAATTGGCTATAAACATCCGTAAAGGACCGATTGGGTTCCTGGCAGTTAGTGCTGAGTGCAAAATGTATCTGCATCCAAGTGTGACCACCGCTCAGGTCACTCATTTGGAAACCAGGTGCATGATATTCCCAGCAGGTCACCCAACTGATTTGGGTGTTCCACTGCAGCAGGTAATATGGCAAATAGGCTTGAGACCCAACTCAGAGCACCAGAAGGAGTTGCTCGGGGTGACCACTTTGATCACGGTTCGTCAGGATTCGGACCTGGAAACTGGGCTGAATCTGGCAACTAACAATATACTGTATTTACCCTCAAAAAGGAGAGAGTGTATTGCATTTGGATCTGTTTGTTTATCTGTCTGTACCGACTGTACTATGTGCTGACATTGGCCACAGACACCACCTGGTGGTAGCCAGTATTAAAAGTTCCACCCCCCCCCCCCCCCGAGCACATTTATAAAGTACCTATTGGGAATGTGTTTTTTTTCCTATAAAGTATGTACTATTGGAAAGTGCATAGGTCTATAAAGTACATATTATTGGAGCAACAATCTATAAAATAAAACTGAAAAGATCTGTTTGTCTGCTGTACGAACATAAACCTACTGTACATTGTCAATGATTAATTTACACAACACACAAATCGTTTACACATCACACCATGGCAAATGTAAAAAACAAAACTTCACAACACTGCTTCGGTCAAATACAACTTCATTCGCACCCACTACATCCTGTGCATTACAATAATCCCAATTGGATACCTGGTTTATTAAGTTAAGACAAAACATAAAAGGAAGCAGTCATAACAGGTGATGTGCAAAAGTTAAAATTACCAAAGCGAGCAATTCCGCTATCACCATCTTCTCTGCCACTGCGGCTGGGCATGTCCAGCGGAGAGCTCTGGGCTGTGCACATACAGCAGAAATATTAACCACACAAATACAAGCATGGAATTAAAAGATTATAGCAAGTTTTATTGAAAAACACTCAAGATCTTGCCAAATATACTTTCGCCATAGCGTTTGTTGCATAACTGCGAGATTGAGAATCTCCATACTACAAGAAAATGTTTGTACATTTCAATATAAATCAGCAAGACAAAGTACAGGAAGACACAAAGATTGAAGTTATGTAAATTTAAAACATTTGCATCGCTTCAATGTTTGTATATAAATCGGTGATATGGAGCACCAATGGTATGCACAAAACATGAACAAAAGATGCAAGGAAGACATGGGAAAAAAAATTTTTTACTCAAAAGGCAAGTATCATGATATAGGTCATTTTTTAGTGTTTATGTGGATCCCAATGGGAAATATTTTTCCAACGGAGTAATGTTAATGAAGTCACGTTTGAGTTTGAATATATAAATGGTACAAAATCTCCAAATGTCAACCATGATGAAAAGGCTAACAATGATGGAGGGCGAGGAGTATAGTTCAAACATGCAATTCTCAGAGCAACACAGAATGAACTAATTGCAGAAGACGAAGGCTTTTTTGTCGACTTATCCGATCCCTTTGTTAAAATGCAGCCATACCAATTCCAGATCGGGGCGTTACACCCTGCTATCCCGGACAGCAGAATAATGTACTCTCACTTTGTTGCCAGACTGTGGAGGGGAGTTACAGAATGTTGGGACAATAAATCAAAATAGAGGAAAGGAAATAAATTGGATAACTTGAAACTGAAAACAAAAAGGAAATTGGATGTACTGGCATACATGAAAATGGGAAAAGGAACTGGTACATAATACAAAAAGTTAAAATTAACCCCCGAACCCGAGTGACCTGATTATCCAGCCAGTGGAAGAGTCAAGCAACACACACAACTATTTGGAAAGTGGTTTAAAAATTAAAAATAAAACACAACAAACAAACAAAAAAACTCTGCCCCATGTGAATCATGCAAATTTGCTCTTTTTGTTCTGACAAAGGGTTCATGCCGACAACAATAGCTCGTCCTTGCTTCCCCTGGCATTTAGCATACCTCAAAGCAACGTTCTGTTGATTTCATCCATTAAACACAATGTGTGATGGAGATAACAATTAAAACAAGCAGGTGAACAAGAGGAAGGTCAGAAGAAGAAATAAT
>NC_140978.1:80000-162500 GCF_056783735.1 Eptatretus burgeri
TTTTTTTGGTTTTTTTAATCCACATTTTGAGATTTGCTTTTTCATGAAAAGTACAAATTGCATTTGAGCTAGTATCCTAAAGTACTACGTGTTTCAAATTGTACAAACAAAATAATCATTAATTTTAAAAAAAATAAACAAATAAAATTAAAAAAATTAGTTTACAGACAAACAAGGAGCAGACAATTAAGAAAGAAAAAAATCATGCCAAAGAGCAATTTTGTTCCAAATGCAGGCAAAAGAGTAAAAATCTCCATGCACTTTATAAAAAGTCCTCATGCACACACTTGGTAGGGCAGTGCAGATTTGCAGGCAAATATTATGCCCTCCCACCCCCACCCAATCGCAAAACCCCAATCACCTTCCTTTCACTGCAAACACATTAAGAAAGGTTATTTGTGCTCTGCTAAACTCAAGGCCCTCCCTCTACACTAACAAACCTGCAAAGAAAGATGCACTTCGAACCAGACCAAGAGAAACGGCCTGCAGGGCCTGGACTGAGCTGCATTTCCTACCACAGGAAAATGAGAGAAACCCTACAGGATAAGGGATGAAGGGCAAGGATAATACAAACATTATACAAGTAACGCCACAGAAATCCGGGAGTTAGCAGGTTGCTGCAAAGAAATGAAGATTAGGAAGAAAAAGAGGAATAATAATGTGATTGCAAATATATATATATATTTTTTTTTTTTTTTTAGGATTTTAATCGGCTTTTAATAGCAGCCAAATGAGTGACTCAGAAATAAACCAATGTCACCCACAGGGTGACCCGTATCTTGCCAAAAGGTGACCACGTGTGACTTCTTTAAGGTCACACTGAGGTGAATAGAGCTGCTATCCACCAGGAGCGACTCCTTGAGGAATATCTGCCTACGAGAGATTCCAATGAGAATCGTTCTACAGAGTAACCATGAAAAATATGCTTTTGCCTCATAACGTCACCAAATGATGTCATAATGTCTCAAGCTTGACATATCTAGAAAGTACTCATCGAGGTGTTCAATTTGAGGTATGACACGATATGGTTCCTAAAACTTGAAAATTTGACCTTGGGGTCAAATATGTTTGACCTGAGGCGCTAACCATGAAGGTCAAGGCCAATCGCCACCAAAAATTAATCAGCTGAGTGCCAGACCATGAACTATATTCCCATGAAGTTTGAAGACGATCCGATCAAAATTACTCAAAAAATAAGGGTTTCGTCGACTCCCCTGATTGCGCCAAAGTGACCTTGACCTTTGACCTTGACCTTCAAAATTTTGTGCACTGAAAGGGACCTCTATAGGCCTCTGATATGCGAAGTTACAAAAATTTCCGATGATAACTGTGCTCTGCAGAATTTTTTATACGTGATTACAGACAAAAAAAAAAAAACAAGCTGACTAACATATCGCAAAAACTTCGTTTTGGCAAGATAAAAAACAAAAAAAAACATATAAGCTGACTAACATATCTTGCAAAAACTTCGTTTTGGCAAGATATATATATATATATATATATATATATATATATATATATATATATATATATATATATATATGCTAAAGCCCATGGAGAGCGATGTCTGCCAAATGATCGTCAAAGTTCAAATAGTCATTTTATTTAAAATTCAAATTACCCATCTATGGTACCCAAGACAGCTATTAGGGAGAAAGAAAAAAAACAGAAGAGCAAAGAACAAGTGTGCAATGTAGCACGTAGAGTGAGATGTACCTTTTAAGACGTGGCACAACCAATAATCCACTGGATCTATTATATAATGTGAACTGTGGTATCTGTCCATGTGTTTGTCTGTCTAACGTATTTAATATGGTGACCGCTTCCTGCACTGCATTTGAAAAGCTGCTCACGCAGGTAAGGCTCAGCATTCAACCAGGAAAAGAGCATGATGCCAAAAGAGATACATTTTAAACGTACAAATAAAACATTGAATCAGTTTTATTCCCTCTGCCACAGAAGGTGGAAGGAGGTTATGTTTTCATCCATCTGTGTATGTGTGCAGGATATCTCAAAAAGTTGTGGACGGATCCGGATGAAATTTGGTGGACAGGTTGTGTGTGACAAGGACGAACTCATTAGATTTTGATGAAGATCCGGAACCAGATCCGGCTACGAGAATTTTTTAAGTGATTCTTCACCATTGAGTGATCGGGCTAAACTGATATCTCAAAAAGTTGTGGACAGATTCGGATGAAACGTGGTGGACAGGTTGGGTGTGTGACAAGGACGAATTGATTCAATTTTGGTGAAGATCCAAATCCAGATCCAGATACGAGACTTATTTAATTTTTAAAGCGATTCTTTACCATTGAGAGCTGGAGCCAAAAATGATATATAGCATGATATTTCAAAAATGTATTCAGCCCAATATGTTCTTGTGATCAGGAATTCCGTGGCAGAGGTATGCGCTCCACCGAGTGCCCTTCTAATTTACATTGCGTTAAGATGTGATTATCACAAAGTTGAACAAATGCCAGCGTTGTTCACAGTAGCCTGTACTGAAAGTTTTTGAACAAAGGCTGCTGTGCAAGGCAATCATTCCATTTAAGAAAAAACCTCCATTTAGCATTGTGACACAAAAATAACATGTAATAGTGAGCTCCAAAGAGGTCCAAAAAAAACAAATTCAACTCAGTGGACACAATAATGTAATTTCTTCGAGTTAGAGCATCCGTTCTCAGTTGAAGAGGATGTAGTTTTAAACCCTGACCATACCAAGTCATTAGTTATATCAAAGACCAAATGGTGCATGTTGCTTCTTTGCTTAATGCCCAACATTTAAAGGTGATCATATGTATAAAGTTTTGCCTCAATCTGTTCAGCCATTTCAAAGAAGATTTTGAAGGTTTAACAAAAATATATATATATATATATATATATATATATATATATATATATATATATATATATATATATATGGCTGCCAAATCACGTGACAGATGAAGTCATCAAAATTTTGTTTTTGTGGACCATTTTATCCCTGGAAGCCCCTCAAAAATTTTCATACTAATCGGATGCAGTGTTCTGCAGATGCAATTATGACGTCATAACGAGGGCACCTATGACATAAAAAAAAAACATTCCCCATGACTACTTGCTTTGTGCAAAGTTTAAATTTTTCCTTGGTGTCGTTTCGGAGATTTAGAGGTCCAAAGTTTTTCCGTTTTTCCAACATGGGTGCCACACCACACGACCTATGACATAATTATCATGAAAATACTCTCCATTAGTAGTCGCACCAATGTTGAAATTAATCTCAATCCGACAAGCGGTTGTGGAGAAAGACACGAAAGTTATGTGTAGACAAACAAACAAACAGACAAACCCAAATGTAATACCCCGCCTTTGGCGACAGTAACGAGCGCAAATAGACTCTTGGCAATGATCGAATATGTAAGAACAAATAAAAAAGCTATGGCAGACAATGCCACCAGACATACACAACAGGAGGAAAAAAATGCCGATTACCCCCTCTCCCCACCCCAAGTGTGAACAACGCCACCCGCGGCTATGAGTGAAACCAGAATATTTATTCGGAGGTGGCTCAAGTTACCTGTCAAGTATCAGAGGTACAGAAAATACTAGAGCACAAAATCAAGGCCTTGGGTTGTGAGTGTGATTATTAGCATTCTCCACATTATCCATAAGGCCAAAAATAATAATAATAAAATACCAGTTGATCATCCAAGCATGCTTCCTGCATTTTTTTGTTATTTGTTATTTTGTCAAACATCCTAGGGAAAATAATAAATAAATAAATAAATAATAAAATTAACGCACCCATGTTTAAAGGAAGCTATGCAGACTGCAGTGAAGCATCTGCACCACTTAAGAAGTAGCCCGTGGGGGACCGACGGTTACTTCAACAGGTGAGGTGACCTTACTGTCCTGATGCAAATAAACAACACAAAAAACTAAACACAAGAATGAAACACGGTGGGTTAGAAAGGTTCTTCTTCTTCTTCATGTTCGACCGATGGATGTAAGGAAGGACATACCAAATAATGAAGCAGTTTTTGCACCATTTTTAAAATCCACATCTTCGTGTATGACACTTGCACCATTCATTGAATTGATAATTTTCACAATTTCAATCTTAAGTTTTTATAGCTTATCTCTAGCCACAGCACCGAGAGCTGTACTGCTGCCTTTTGTTCATTGTTGCTTTCAGTTTCCGTGCATGATATGTGAGAAATACATTCTGGTCTGTGCACGTCTAAGTACATAAGTTCCATCACAGCCGTTGCAGTAAAATTCAGTGCACGCATCCGATTAAAGTGATGTAAAATACGTCTGGTTTTAAAACTAGCAAACTACATGACGAATTAGTCAATTTGATGTTTCTATTTTTTCAATACCAAATCTAGAAATGTCCTTTCCTATGAATTTTTTTATGTTTATTTGGAATCATATGAGGTCCCAGAACAATTCGAGCTTGGTTGCCCAAATGGCAACTTTGGGCAATTCTGGTAATTTGCATAATCCAAGATGGCTACCAATCACCATCTCGATAATTTAATTTTTTACACCCTTGTAATAAAATGGTGTGCAATACCTCTTTTCAGGTTTTTTAATGTATGTAGAATCCATTTCTGATGTTATTCCTTTGATTACAGGTCCATCTCACGCGTTGAAGGTCAGATAAAGGTTAAATTTGATCTCGGGGTGGACAGCGAATTGAATCAACTTGATGAACATTAACGATTCACTTTATTCATGTTTTCTTAATGTGAAAAAATATCACTAACATGTCAAAAAGCTGGTATTCACAATTACATAAGTGTAAAATTATACAATAAGATGATAATTGTCATCTTCCTCAACTGAATCAAATTTCTGTATGCTCCCACTCATAATCGGAATCAGAAAGACCATCCTCATCCTCCTGGCCTTCGCTCTCCTGATCGGCACCCTCATCAAAATTATCTTTCCCAACATCCTGATCTCCATCATCCTCCTGATCTATGTCATCCTCATATCGACGTACTCATCTGTAGTTTGAACATCTCGTCTCTGAGTGTGGATTGCAGCAGCCATCTTCACCAGAGCAGTTACAGTATGACGTACATGAAATATGTTCTTTGTGGCAGCCACACGTCTCAGTGATGCACTTCTTACTCTGTGCCCTATATTGACACCGGATCACGTCAATTAGCTCTGGCGGTGCCGGGTCACCCTTAGCAGTGACAGGAACAGGGATATTATCCTGAATCTCCCATCCAAATTTTGTGAGATCAGCTGAATCATCGGGTGGAGCTTAGTGGTCTTCCGCTTTCCACAACATCACTTGTAAATGAGCCCTCAACACGCGTTGTAACAAGTTGGTCGTTGTTGGAGGAAGGGCCATCACTTTGGGACTTTTCTTATTTTTGGTGAATAGCGTAAAGCGAGCAGATTCCATAGAAGTTCCCGGTACCTGACCATACAGAGCGAGAAAGAAAGGTTTTGCTGCTTCCAGCAAATCAGTTTCTGTGGTGCCCACCTCACCCAGAAAATCAGCCAAGCCCGGGAAGTTCCTTGCCAGCAAAGTTTTTAGTGCGCCAATCTTTCCTTTGCCATATGGATATGAGGTTGTGTCGTACCCACTGAGGGCGTGCACGCCAAAGAGTTGCAAACATTTTGGCCCTAGGTCAGCACAGGTTGCATTGATATCTAGGACTGTACTGTCCCAATGCTCCATTTGTACTTTGCACTGTAGGTCTGCCCGATACACCCAATACACCAACAGAACAAACACATCAGTGTCATCACTAAGCACGCATACCACACCCGTTCCAGAGGTGGCTGCCACAAGGACATAGGAAATCATGGTGATGTCTGCTTCGTCATGACCAAATGCACCATCGTCGCGAGTATCCATCGTTACATTATCGTCAACAGTGAAGGTGTACAACATGCTCGCCAGCCTCCATTTGTTGCTGTTGCTCTTTAGGATGACATCTTGTTTGGGTAAAGGACTGGCAATGGAGAGCTCATAGTCGATGATAATATCACCAGCCCGGCACATTCAATCATGGTCCTTCGCAGAGACATCTTGGTACTTGTCAAAGACCACAATCTTCTCAGTGGCAGCTGGGTAGTGTATCAAACGACCCTGGATCGATCACATCACCACAATAAGTGACCAGCTTGGTGAGCATTTGCTTCCATGTCAACAAACCACCATGACTCACATATTTGTCATACAGTTCAATGGATGTCCAAGTACATAGTTTTCTATTAGTGTACATTTCATTGATAAGCAGGTTCAAAGTGGCATCATCAATCGTGGGGCTCTGGACAGCATGCACAGGAATTTTCTTAAATTCATCATAACAGCGAACATGATACTGTGCCTCAGCTGCGGATAAGTCATCTGCGCCGTGACAACGCATAGCAACTTCCGGACTCCACACATCATTTCAATCATCAAAAGAGTGTAATACAACAGCCTTGAAGGGTGGAGCATCCTTGACACCCTTTCTTTCGCACTGTACCAGTCTGTCTCATCTATCGGGATGTTTAGGATTTACAGGCTCACAAGATGCAGCACAAAAGAAACATTGTTTCTTAAAATGAAACTCTTTTACTTGTGATTGTCTGATTCTGGCAGTTGGTGGTTCTTCACTGTCTCTCGAACCCTCCTTCCTCTTCTTATCCACAACTTTTTTGACATGATACTTGGAGGTGAATGAGCAGTAGCAGCCTTGATGAACTTCTACTAATGCCTCATCGCCTTGCGAATCCAAAACATACTGCATTCTAGTAAGGGTTTCATCGTCATGCCGCTCTGTTGCACATTCGATAAGTCTTTTTACTGCTTGTAACTTGAATGTTCTTATTCGTCCAGACTTGCTGCAGGTCGGGAGAAAGCACTTCCCAGCATCAGGCGCTGGATTGGTCATCTCGAATCATGCGAAATAAACACTAAAATTAGGAAGAAAATTGCACAAATGCATGCAAACTTCTAGCTATAACATTAAATATACATATAATATAATATTCTATTATATAATAATATTTTTAGTTGCCATTTCATCGAAACATCCAATAGTTGTCCACACAGAGGTCAAATGTAACCTTGACCTGAACTTTTACATGTGAGATTGACATGCAATCGAAAAAATATCATAAATGGATTCTACACACATGAAAACCCTAAAAAAGATGTATTACACACCATTCTAGGATTAGAGAGTCAGATGCTAAATTATCGAGATACCGTTTGGTGACCATCTTGGATTATGCAAATTACCAGAGTTGCCCAATTTTGCCATTTGGGCAACCAAGCTCAAATTGTTCTAGGTACCCATATAAATATAAATCGACAAAAAAAAAAATAAAATAAAATAAAAAAACTTCATAGGAAAGAGCATTTCACGGTTTAGGAAATGACAAATCGACGAAATATAGAATGCAGACAAATTGCGTGAATGCACGATGCGCCGATCATTTTGATGAGTTAAGTTTCATTTTAGAAGATGGTTTTCATCTGTTTGCAAATTCGGACATGAACTAAAGTCCTGAAGCCGTGGTATGCAGGAACAGTTCTTGATGGGCGATGCTAGCTATGTGATGTTTTTTTTCTGATTTCACTCGTGGGGAGTTAGACCAGGAAGCGCTGGCGAGTCTCCATCCCACGTGCTCTATGTAAATCTGTATATGAAATGTTTACTGTAGATCTATATAGAAAGATGGCATAGCCTATAATTTTAATATGCACGAAGTGTGGAGTTTTTTTGTATTTTGCCACACATTTATGATATATTTGTTAACAACTATGGATTGTATTTTTAATAGGCTGATTGAGTGTATACATGGTGTCAGGTATATGACCAATGTTATATTTGTTTGGGGGTAGAAAACTGACATGTCTGGTACATGACAAGTAAAAAAAAAACTTTTTTTTGGGGGGGGGGGGGGTAGTGAAAAACTGGCTTGTCTGCTACGAAAAGACGGCGGCCATTTTGCCAAAATAAATAAAAACAAAAAGGGCCTCCTTCCTTCAAGAAAATAATAAATAAATAATTCAGACAATCAACTGGTATTTTATTTTCTCATTATTGGGCCAAATAAAGGTTTGTTGAAAATGTGACAAAAGCCGGAATGGCAAAAAGTTATGCCACGGACAATGCACGCACACCAACACGATTGCAAAACCCCATCTCCCACTGCTGCTGTAATCACGTTTGTGGTTAAGGGGGGAGGAAGCTCAGGGCTCAAGCCCCATGAGCCCCCCCCTCCCCTCACCCTTCATTGCACCACTGCCCATGGCAGTGATCTGGCCATTTAAGATAGCCTCCATTCAATTTTTATTTCGTAGACAATTAAAAAAAAAAAATTATGTACCTGGAAGTTTGTAACTAGTTGTAGTAAAGTTAAATCGGCCTTTTTTATTTACATTTTGGTGCCTTGAAGAGATAGACATCATCATTTTCCATGGCCTCCATACTTTACAAAGCCGGCAATATGCCTTAACGGCATCATAAAAACTTCCTCGCGTGCCTTTTCACAAAGCATATATTCCTGTATCAGGCCATTTCCAGTTCCACAAGTTTTCAAATGATTTTATCCATTAAACTTTAGTTGACCTTGTGATCACACTTGACAGGACCATGCCAAGCCATTGACAAAATGGCAGCAAGCAAACTAAGGTTAAGGATGTGTTGCAGGAAGAAAACCTATTTGCTTGCCACCATTTTTTTTTGTCCCATTTCAAACATGACCTTCATACTTACTATTGATGGATGGACAACACCACCCAAGGATTTTTCAAGTTTAGTTATCAATCGAAAGCATGTCTTCTTTATATTCTTAAGAAATATCTTCAAGTATTGCTCATTCTTGTTCGATAGCTCTCTGGGCCTTCCAGTCATGGGTTTGTCAATTGCAGATGACGTTTTGCTGTACTTGTTGATTGCGATTCGGATTACCTCACCTTGAGGATCGAGTGATGAGAGCTATTTCACACGACGTTTTTCCTTTTTTAGAGAGAAACAATTCTATGGTGGTATTCTGAAATTTTAGCCATAGATCTGTACTCTGCAGAACAAAAAGTGGGCTTCTAACTTTATGGATGTGAAGAGAGGAACACTTGATGTTAATGAGAAACACCTGACAATGAGTCATTAATTTGATTGATTGGTAAATGTGATAGGCTAACCCCCGCTTTAGTGGGGAAAATGGCCTTTAAATGCTTGTGTGTGTGTGTGGTAAATGTGATGGATTAGTGACAACACTTCATCATTGCTGCTCATGTATAGTTCACTTGAGTTGTTGATTAGCCCTGGTCAGTTTGGCTCGAACAGACCCGCAGCATGTAGATAGCCGATCGATCTCTCAGTTGTGACCCAGAGATATTGTTGATGCTTGCAACATCCATATATTGTAACTCGTGAATGTGTAAGACTTTTGCACAGCAGTGCATATTAAAAACAGTAGAAGATAATGAACAAATCAGAGTGTAAGAGATGTAACCCAAAGACCCCAGCTTTAGAGATTATATGCTGAGCTGGAAATAGATGTTCCCATCAGAACACCTTTCTCCCTGCACAATGGAAGACGATGAAAATTTTGAAGCACGTCAACACCCCAAACTTGTGCAAAATGCAAACTGCTTCACTGAAGGCAGACGAACCACCTGAACAACTGTGGCAAATGTGCTGCATTTTCTCTTGGAGCTTAGGTCCAGAGATGAAGCAAATGTGTTTTCACCACCCCTTCAATAAGTATTCCTTCCAAACTCTTCCATGCACCAACTTAAGAGTCCACACCAAACCACAACAGAAAGTTTCCATTATTTGCTTGTACATATTTTTCACTCATTTTTATGAAGCAAAAACAACACAACATGGAAAAATGCAAAACAAAATAAACACTATTGTTACAACTAATGCCAGCAAACATAAAGTGCTTTGATTGAAGCAAAGGCAAATCAGCACAAAAGACGCTTATGGGAATACGCTTCAAAAATGGGTTAGAAAGTTCAACAGAAAAGCAAAAAGTAAAAATAATATTTTACATATATATATATATATATTTTTTTTTTAAGCATTATACACACCTCGAGTCCTTTCTTGCAACATGGTGTTTGTGTTGAGAACAGGAAAGGAATGCGAGGACGTCAGGCCAGAATTCGTGCACTCAAAGCTCTCGGTGAGTCTGCACACAAGCTCATGCTCTCAGTTATATAATCTACATAAGCACAGATTTTGGCAAGCAGTTTTATGCCTCCATTCCCCATAGGATGCTTGAGTTTATTTGGTAAATGGAAGGAATATAAATTTGTGAAAACCTATGTTTTTTTTTCTTTTTTTTTTGCCAACAAAAATCTTACTCATTGAAAAGTGAGGTAAACACAAGGTGAAAAGGTAACATACAGACAGTGGGGCCACAGTTGAACGCATCAAACAAAGGGATGAACAGAAGAGCAGAGAGAGGTGAGTAAATACCAAACTACAAGAAAGAGGGTTGAGTTAGCTCAGGTAAATGGTTGTAGAAAAGATTACGCAGAGGGATTATGTGGTGCACCATTTGCTTTGTGAAAATATGGATGTTTCATATGAAATGGTCATAAATGTTTGTTGACCATAATCAAGGTTTCATTAGAAGCTGAGTAGAGCACAGTCAGAGTTCCGGCGGCTGCAAAACAGTCTACTTCCAGCTGCTACCAAAGCATCAAGTGGTGCACAAACACAAAATAAAATTCGACTCAATAATTTTGTGCCCAAAATGCCCCTCAATTCAGACAAAGCAAGTTGAAAATAACTCAAATTGTTGGATATGAATGCAAAATTGTTGATACAATAGCAACTCTACTCAAAGTACGGCAAGTACACACAATAGACGTGGATGCACTACTCCATTAATGACTAATTTCACAGCAGACTACATAGGTGGACGGAGTTTAAATCAAATTGTCAGACCAATCATGTTTTATGCAAGACGGTATAGGTGCTGGGCATGGAACAGTTTCACAAGCGATGCCGATGTATTGGCCACACATTGTACCAGTAAGAATTCTGCACTCCAAAAATTTTTGCTGCTGAGCGTGCCATCCACCCGAGCTATGAACAGGGATGTGGGCCCTTCACATGCATGCACAAAGCGAGTCAAGCATTCATGTGGTTTCTACACGTTGTCCGTTTCACTTCTCTCAAAACTAACATCATTTAATTGTAAATTACAGAAAAAAATTGTGATGACAAAGACCAAGTAAAGATCACAGTGCCATTTACAAGACAGCAGCATGCGAAGAGTATGTGAGTTCAAAGGGTAATTAGAAATTAAAGACAGATTTCTGAGGGTGGAGGAAAGCTTTTTGATCTGCCACACAGGCAACATTGGTCCTGTCTAGTCTCAGGATCGGCACATTACACTTGTTGATCACTTGGTAAGCAAGACTGCTGGTGAGCAGTGAGGATGAACATGATATGAGAGGATGCCGAAAGCAGCAGCTGAGTGACAAAGCGAAACATTCAAATGTAAATTCCTGAAAATAAACAGATTATGTTTAAAGGGCTCTATATTTGTGATTTCACAAAGTGATGTTAGATACAATTGCAAATAGTTCATCTGATATAATAACAATAGAGAAAGACATCTACAGAGAGTGAATTTTAAAACTGGGTGAAAGTCTGGTTCATTAGAAAACACACAGACGCTGTTGAACTTACCTACCGCTGCAGAATTATTCTCATCTATCTATAATTCCTGTGTGTGTGTGTGTGTGTGTGTGTGTGTGTGTGTGTGTGTGTGTGTGTGTGTGTGTGTCTGCGGCCACCGTTTCTCGACAACCGCCGGTCCGATCTGATTGAAACTTGCCAGGAATATTGCCGGGGTCCCGCGGATGTGCTTTTTCAAGGTTCGATGTCAATTGGACGAGCGGTTCCAAAGTTACGGCCATTTATCTGTCAACCAATGATAGGACACGGTGCTATGACATCACGAATGACGTCACAATTCATGTTTATTTATTTTGCACGATTGACGGTCCGATCTGATTGAAACTTGCCAGGAATATTGCTGGGGACCCGCGGATGTGCCTTTTCGAGGTTTGATATTAATCGGACGAGCGGTTCCCAAGTTTTGGCCATTTATCTGTTGACCAATGACAAGACACGGTGCAAAGACATCACGAATGACATCACAATTAATGTTTATTTATTTATTTATTTTTGCACGATTCACGGTCCGATCTGATTGAAACTTGCCAGGAATATTGGTGGGGACCTGCGGATGTGCCTTTTCAAGGTTTGATATTAATTGGATAAGCGGTTCCCAAGTTACGACCATTTATCTGTCAACCAATGACAAGACACGGTGCTATGACATCACGTATGACATCACAATTCATGTTTATTTATTATTATTATTTTTTGCACGATTGACATCACAATTCTTCTTCTTCGTTTGGTATGACATCACAATCGACGCTGGGGACGTTAGTATGTGCCTTTTCAAGGTTTGATATCGTTCTTCATCTGTTTCAGCTGTTTCCCAAGTGTTTCCCAAGGTTTAAATTAATTGTTCAAATTATTAATTAATTCTAAGGTTTGAATTTTCCCAAGGGAAACAGCTGTTTCCCAAGGGTTTGAAAGCTGTTTTTTTCCCAAGGTTTGAATTAATTGTTGTGCTTGGTAGACATTTGTGAATACATTTACAGAGAGAGGGGCGAGAGAGGAGGGGCGAGAGAGAGGGGGAGTCACAATTCAAGAGTGGGGGAGAGAGGAGGGGTGAGAGAGGGGGAGAGAGGGGGCGAGAGAGGGGGCGAGAGATAGGGGCGTCACAATTCAAGAGAGGGGGAGAGAGGAGGGGTGAGAGAGGAGGGGGAGTGAGAGTGGGGGCGAGAGAGAGAGGGGCGAGAGAAAGAGGGGCGAGACTAGGGGGGAGAGAGGGGGGCGTCACAATTCTTCTTCTTCGTTTGATATGACGTCACAATTGACGCTGGGGACCTGAGTATGTTTCCCAGATGGTTCCCAAGTTATGGTCATTTATGATATGGTTGGTCCAATCTAATTGAAAAAAATGCCCCAATCCAGTCGTTTACGAGAGCGAAGGAACGAAGCTGCACATACGGGCACGCACCTACAGGCACGCACCTACAGGCACGCACCTACGGGCACGCACTAGTTGTCCAAAAGGCAGGAACAAGCATTTCAGTTGAACAAACTTCATGGGTTCTTATTTGCAAATTATTTTGTATCAAGCGCAGCATTTAATATTACTTTATCAATGGGTAAATATTGTTGTGGTTACCAAATTCGCAAACCACCATTCAGGTCCCTTAGGTGAGATATCTCGGTAAGTATATGTGTAGTTAGGCCCAAACCCGTTGTCTAGTGGGAATACATGTCATTCATGCGTGCTGCGACTCTTCAGGATAGCCGTTTTTCTTTTACTATCTTTATTTTGGACCAACCGCCATTGTTACCACCACCAACCACAACATCAACCACCCACCGCGGCGCCGCTTCACGTCACACCTCGCAACCGTCGCATCGCCACCGTTCTTGCGCCGCTTGTGGGTACCGGTGTTGGACTCGTGCAGGGCGCGCGCCGAACAGCGTGTACAAAACCACGGATTTTCCGCTCCAAAAACGATCAAAAACGACACACGCCCACTTTTTTCCGTCCAATCGGTGAGCGAGGGGCGATTTGGCCCCGCCTCCAGGGCGTTGGAGGGCGGTCGCTATATGCAAATTCATGGATCAAAATGGATTCACGCCCACTTTTTCTCGGGCCAATGGGGAGCGAGGTGAAAGGTCGAAGGCAGGGGGTCAAAGGCGAAGCCACGGGGCTTATATAAGCGACCGCGTTCGTCAGTAGAGCTGAGTTAAGACTTCGCAGTCGGTGGAGTTGGGAAGAGGAAGAATTGGTTGTTGGTCGTCGTCGTCGTCGTGTGCGTTGGAGTCGGAGCGAAGAGGACGGAGCTGTGGAGAGACGGCGAAGGCAGACGAGGGGGTGCTCGCGTCGTGCCGGGAGCTGCACACCAGGGAGGCCGACGGCGCGACCTGGCCGAGGTGGAGACGCTCGTCGCGGGACTCGAGGCAGAGTAAAAATCCTCCTTACCCCGAGCATCAGCAACCCCCTCCTGTTTCCCCCCGCGCTGAGATAGTGCGACCAAGGGGGCCCCTTTTCCCACCCCCTACCAGACACTGTCCGCGAGGCCCGCGGAGTTGAGGCACCATCGCCGCTCCGCGTCTCATCACCAGACGGGTAGGCCCGACCCGGTCTCGGCCTCGGGCCCGCCTCATCCTTGAGGGTGTTCTTTTTCTTGGTTTTGAATATGTGTTGTCGGCGCCGTCTGTGAAGTAAAATTGTATAAGTGTTGCCGTGTGCTCGCGTAATCGGTATTAGATCTGCATTGTCGCATTTGCTTTTTGTCTTCCTCTTTTCTATGTGCTTTTGGTGGAATTGTATATGTGTGCTTTCCGTTCATCGCGAATAAATGTGCTTTATTATTGAACTGTTCTCCCGCTTCGCTTCGTCTTTTCCTCTATTGAATCCCCATCTTACTTCACGTAAAGGGTTGGTAGTGGGCTGAATACGCCCAATAATTAATCGAACCGTCGAGGCCGACGATAACACCGCTCGGTTATCCCGATAGTACGGAACGGGTCGCTTAAGTGGCCCGTGTCCGAAGTCGACCTGCGGCGAGGTGCGATCGCCCGGTCTACCCTCCGTGTGGGTACTTAGGTAGGTCGAATTTGGCGAGCAACCCTATCCCACGCGGGGGCTGATTGGCTCGATCGCGGTGAGACCGAAAGGTCCACCCGTGACTGGTTCCCGGCGTTAGTCCGAGAGGGTCACGACTGGATTGTCCGTCCGGTGGGCGACGTGCCGCGATTCGAGTTACGTGGCCGTCAGCACGCCGGCGGGCGCGAATCCGTAACAATATCATACGTGTCAGATGTATCAGCCGGAAATATTATAAGATGATGAGGTACGCACACTCACCTGACCCATCACTCAGATGGACCTTAAATGGGCATCCATCTGCCAGCATTAGTTGGTGAACATTAGAGATCCTACAGTGTCCTTCGAGAAGAGGATGCGAGTTATCGCCAACACCCTGACCAAATTCCAAATTCCTGCTCTAACCTACAGAGGGCATTGAATCAACAGCACAGCCCCAACCTCACTCAATGATGCAACCCCACAGCCTTATGCTGCATACAAAAGAATACCACTCTCATTGTGTCATGAGAAGTCCCATCTGAAAAGATTGCCTGCACAACCATTAATGGTATAAAGCTTTCCATATCAGTACCTCCCCCTCATCTATTCCTATATGCAAACGTCCTCCAAACCACATCATGTCCCATTCTTCTTCCACCTCTCCACCACTTGTAACTTTGTGATGACCAACTTTCCAGATAATGTCTTATGTTATTCCTCTGCTCCAATTGGTTCATTAGAGAATGTGCTTGTGAGAGTCAATGTCTCTTATCAGAGAGCTTGCAAGTCTGGCAGCTCACTCAGGCTAACTGACAAGGACTGCAAGCTGCCCTCTCACTTCAGAGCTGGTCTACTATTTCCACCACCCCTGGTATTAATGAGGCTGGGGAATTCTTCCACAGAAACCTGCTCTATCTTATGCACAGATTCATCCCATCTCCTCATGTCATCATACCCTCCTGTCCATGGTGCAATTAATCCTGCAGTGAGGCGGGTGCCTTGAAACAACTTGCCTTATATTTCTGGAAGGCAAATCTGACTGAAGACAACCTCAGATCATTCCACAAAATCCACAAGTGCATCCACTCTCAGAATCAGAAAACATCTGGCCAACCTCAACACTGAACTTTCAAACTTGTCTTTTCACTCTAACACCTCGTGCCACCTTGTGAAGTCTGTCTCTGGAGTATGCTCCACCACCATCCCTACCCTCAATTCAAATGGCACCACAGCAGACTCTGTTGATGAAAAGGCCAAATGCCTCAACTCTGTTATCTTCCAAATATTATGGCCACAACCACTCACTCTATGAAGCCACACTACAAAGTTAGACACAATAAAAGGGTACACAAGGAAATTAGATGCACGTGGAGGCCATTCAGCCCATCATGTCAGTACCACATCAAAACAAGAAAAAATGCACAAAATTATATTTAATTTTTTTAAACTGTTTCTTTTCTGTAGTTAAAAAAAAATTCCAGGGGAGGGGGCATGGGCAAAGACGGTCTTGGGTTAAATAAAAAACAAACAAAAAAACCAACAACCACACAACACCCCTTGACGAAAACCCCACAAACGACACTTCACACATGCATAGAATCACCCACAAATGCTCAAGCTACCTGAAAGTCCTGCCAACACCCCTATACCCATCCAGTTACTTCCAGTTACCTATATAATTCCAATTCAAACTTATCCACTGTTTCTGTTGCCACTAACTTTCCAGGGAGACCATTCCATGCATTAATGACTCCGAGCAATTCATCTGCACTTATTTTGTCGAGACCCTTCATTATCTTAAACATCTCTACATCACCTCATAACCAACTCCTTTCTATTGTATACAGCCCTGTCACCTTCAGCCGCTCCTCATAGCTGAGTCCAGCGAGGCTCGGAATCAATCTAGTAGCCCTGTGCTGAACCCTCTCAATGGAAGCTATGTCCTTCCTGAGTTGTGGTGACCAAAACTACACACAATATTACAGATGTGGCCTCACTAAATTCATACACAATGTTAAAACCACCTCTTGATATATAATTGATCCCCCTCCGAATACAACCTCAACCTCCATTTGCTTTACCTATAACTGCCTGGCACTGTGCTGCCTGCTTACCTACCATAGCTATTACCACCCCCAGATCATTCTGTGTGACACACTCCAAAATTGCCCCTTGCATAATGTAATCTCTATTTTCATTATTCTTCCCCCATCTCCAACACCTTACACTTCCTCAGGTTAAATTGCATCTGCCAATCTTTTGCCCAACCTATGCAAGTATCAATACTTTCCTGAATCTGAACACCACCCCCTCTGCTATGCACATTACCTCCAACCTTTGTGATCATCTGCAAATTTGGAGAGCCCACTCTTCATCCCACGATCCAAATCGTTGATGTAAATTATGAATAATAAGTCATAGTACTGATCCCTGAGCTCCACACCACAACTTATATCCTTTCACTCACAGCCACTCTTTGGATTGCAACCTGGCTTAGTGATAGGAAGCAATTACCTCCCTGACCAGCCACTCCACAAGCATGCACCTTGGCTAACAACCTCCAAAGTAGTACCTTATCAAATGCCTTCTTAAAGTCTAGATATACTATGTCCACTGCCTTTCCCTCATCCACCCAATCACACTGCTTCAGAGAACTCTCAAAGATTCGTTGCACAAGACCAACCTTTGGTAAACCCATGCTGACTACCTTTAATTAGTTTGTATTTATTTAAATGGTTCCTCACATGATCCCTAATTAATGTCTCCAACACCTTCCCAACAACTGAAGTCAAACTAACAGGTCTATAGTTCCCCAATTCTTCTCAGGATCCTTTCTTGAATAAAGGTGTTACATTTGCTACTATCCAATCCTCCAGTAGCTGTCCTGACTCCAGTGAGCTGTTGAAAATATCCCTTAACATCTCGCTTACCTGCTCAGCCACCTCCATCAATACTCTCGGTTGCATATTATCTGGACCTGGAGCCTTATCTACTCTTAGATTACCTACCGGTTCCTTTACTTCCACCATTCCAACCTAGATCTTCTGTAAAAGCCCTTCCTCACCTCCTTGATAGATACTCTCAGCTCTTGGTAATTTTCCTGATTGTTCTTGTGTAAAAGTTGAAGCAAAATACCTGTTTAATAAGCCTGCCATCTCACTTTCATCACCAACCACTCTCCCAGTGCTATTCCTCAATGGGCCCACACTGGTCCAAACCTGTTCTTTTCCCCTGATATATTTAAAGATTTCCTTGCTATTATGCTTAATATTCTTAGCCATGTCCTTCTCGCACTGTCTTTTGGCTTGTCGAGTTATTTTCTTAACTTGCCTCTGCTTCCTCAGATACTGATATAAATTTAACTCCAGTCCTGCTCTTTTTATACCCAATAAATTTCTTCTGCTTCTCCTCAATAGCCTTCACCTCACTACTCAACCACCCTGGCCTCTTTCTGCTTCTATTTTTCAACCTCATTGGAATGTACCCACTCTGCATGCTGCAGGTTTTCTCCTTGAAAGCTTCCTATTTCTCTGATGGTAATTGTCCTATTGTTAGATTCAACCAGGGACGTAGGAACATGAAAAGTGAGGGATGTGGGGGAGGAGTGGGGGGATGTTGTAAGATAAATAAATAAATAAATAAATAAAAGTTACTTTCACGTCTATATACGCCACAGGTAAATCTTCTTCTTCTTCTTCTTTCGGCTGCTCCGGTTAGGGGTCGCCACAGCGGATCATCCGTATGATCCGCATTGTGATTTGGCACATGTTTTACGCCGGATGCCCTTCCTGACGCAACCCTGGTCGCCTCTTACGACACAGGGATATGGTACACCTATTTTAACTGGGGTATACACCGGCCCAGTATACTGGTACTCATTTCGCCAACCTCGGAAGGATGACAGGCTGAGTCAACCCCCTGGTGTATTAATTCAGTGGCCCAACGGGGCTTGAACTCAGGACCTTTTGGATCCCAAGCCGCTGCCCTAACCACTGCGCCAACACCAGGATATATACGCCACAGGTAAATCCTTGCTATAATTCACGGACCGGTGTTTGTGTGTTTGTTTGTCACGCTACTCCTCCTACAGTTCTGGGCCAATTACATCCAAACTTGCTAGAGAGGGTCAGCATAACCCCAATTAAAGTATAGGGGTGTTTTGTCTTTGCTCGTGGTCTTTGGGGGGGGGGGGTGAGGAGGGGAACACAAATTCTCTACGTAAATGTGTATCATTTAGCGCGACCTCTAGGTGGGGGAGGGTATTACAAGTCTCCACCATTTACAGTGCAGTATTCCTGTCCCCACATTTTCCAGTGCAGTGAGGTGTTTTGTATTATAAGCAGTAGGTATGTTTTTCTTCAAGCACGTAACCTGGGTTGTTTAAAAAACAAAAATTTGCCGATACACCGCTCAAATAAACTAAAGGTATGTGGCAGAAGAACGCGTGGCATGCTTGGAACAAGATCACACGTAGGGTGGGTACTCTGCGAGTAAGATGTAATTTATTCATTCTTCCATTTTTTTCCTAAGAGACTGCATGTTTACGTGTGTGTGCGTGTGCGTGTGCGTGTGCGTGTGCGTGTGCGTGTGTGTGTGTGTGTGTGTGTGTGTGTGTGTGTGTGTGTGTGTGTGTGTGTGTGTGTGTGTGTGTGTGTGTATATACTGTATTAATTAAGCATCCTTGTCACACACCCAATCTGTCCACAAAGTTTTGTCAGAATTTGGACATAACTGAGGTATCCTGTGAACAGACAGACAATGAAAATAATCTCCATCCACCCTCAATGGTGGAGGTAACAAGGTGCAAAAACTGATTAACTTAACTACAGACCTATCAGCTTCCTTCCAATAATCAATGACATCGTTGAACACATCATCACAGTTAAGATAAAATCCTTCCTTTTCTCCAACAGCCTGATCTAAGACCATCAGTTTGGATACAGACACAGTCACTCCACACTGGAGGTGGTGTTTTTATTCTCCCAACAATGGACTGATGCCATCAATTTCATGCATGAAATTAACACCGTCTCAAGACATATCTCAAGCATTCAATAGTCTGGTACCCCACTTCGCTCACCAAACCTTTGGCCAATGGCAGCCAAGGCCACCTCCACACATGGTTTATTAACTTCCTATACTTACGTAGCAAACAAGTGTCTCTCAACAGGATAATCTCATCTCCCTGTCAATGCTGGAGTACCACACAGCAGTGTCTTGCGCCCAGGCCTTTTCCTAATTGTCATCAACGCTCTGACACTGTGGAAAATCCTCTTCATTCGTTGCTGATGACCCTGCCCTCTGCCGTAACATCCTAATAGCTCAGATAGGTAGAGAGCAGCCTCTTCCCTCCCTGCAGACCTTCAGAGAATCACAAGTTGGTCAAACACTTGGAATGTCTTTCAAATCATGGCAAATCTCACTCTCACTCTGTCTCTCCCAAAAGGCTGTCTGACAAACCCTCCCATCACCTCTTGAAAAACTTCAGTCACTCAAACATTTTGGCCTCTGACAGCCATAATCTTTCTTGGGCAAACAACACATCTAATTTGGCCTCCAAAGCATGTCAACGACTGGGCATCCTCTGTCATGCAAGGTCTTTCCTTGGCACATCTGAACTTTATCTACCTTCAAGGCCTTCATCCACAGCTTGGAGCATTCCTCTCCCCTCTGGGCAGGTGTTCCTGCCTCACCGTGCTCAGCTTTACGCTGTGGAAACCAAGGCCTTCAGAATCATTTGAATCTCCTGTGAAGAAGTGGGTCTCCGGGCCGATCACTACACATCGAAGACAGATCAGTGGTCTATCTTCTGTCCCCCCCCATCCTTTCCATCTGAACAATGCCCCCACCCCCAAAACCATGAATCACTGTTCACCTCCATTCATTCGTTCCTCTTCTTCCCCACCTGTGAAACCAACTTCCTCAATCTCTTCAATCTCATTCTTCCCTCAAGAGCTCCAAGACAACTATTCACTATCATCTCAAATCATCCGCCATCCACAACCATGATCTTTTCTTCCCCATTAACCCTCCCCAATCCCACTACTTTCCAGCATCTCCTTCCATTTCTGCATTTGAAAGTTTGCAGTTGTATCAATCTTGTCACCCCACATCCTCCCCCTGCTCTCATTCTTTCTCACATCCCTCATTTATCCAAGCCTCCCTCTATTTTGTCCTTCAACCCTGCTGCTGGTGGTATGCCCCCATCCCTCTACTGTTCTTTTTGTACTGTTACATCCCGATCTGTTCTGTGATCTAGCTCCTCCATAAGCCTCGACACTGTACATATACAGTAAAAGCCATGTTATCCGGCACTTTACAAACCAGCACATTCTACCAACTGGCACGCGAGGGATCTCAATTAGGTTGTTTCCAGGAGTAGCTCCTGATGCAACTGCTTGTACTCCTTGACCCGTCGATTACCAAGTTCTGAGTGCCAAATAATTTACGAGTAGGCTTGGGTGATTCTCCAAATGTGAGAATCTATTCTGATTCTCAGTTATCTCAATTTCATTACTAATCGATTGATCACATACGGTATATAAAACAATGCAAGTACTGAAGTGTGAGCTTATTAACCAAGTGATATTTTTCAGGACAGTGGAGCATTTTAACATATTTCTGTGTTTATATCTTTTCTAAGTTTAGAGAAATTTCAGTCTGAAGAAAAGAAAATAAAAGTTTGGTTTCTCTTCTTAACAGTCCTTCATTATTATCCCATCAAAACAGAAAAATAAAAAAATTAAAAATAGGACCACTGGACCTGAAGCCTATCTGGGCCCTGGCCTCATGTTCTAACCCAAATTTAGGAGCATTCTGACTGGTGGGTCTGGAGAAGATTTTTGTGCACCATCTTGACTTAGTAGAGTAATTTACTAAGTCCGCCATCATGACCTACTTAGAGTCAGGTGACCAGAACGAGCTTTGCAATCCCCGTTACCAGTCAGGAGCAGAACTTTGTTGCCAAATTTCAGCCAGATTGGCCACAGAAGTCAAAATGGGAGATGGACAGGTGGACGGAGCACGATGACAATACCTTATCTAGAATTGGAATTCCAGATAAGAAAAAAAACGCACTATACAGAATCGACCCTGCCTCAACTGTGAAAAATGTCCTTTCATCACAGCCTGATGGTTCAAGGGTTTCATCCATCCATCATAAATCCACACCAACTGAGATGCCGTGAAAATCTCCGCTTCTCAAAACGTCAGGAATTTACTTCCTTGCTTTTGAAAACCCTTCAGTGATGTTTCACAAGGTTCAACGTATCAAAAAAACAAACGGAAACAAATCCATTTTCCCAACCATCGTCAAGAGGCATCTGGCTATCTCTATCTCTATCTCTCTCTCTCTCTCTCTCCCAAACAACCAATCAAAGGATCTTAGGTAGAACATGTAAGGGAAAACTTGGGAGAATAAGTAGTAGTTCACCTTCCAAAGCACCATGGCTTCTGTTACCCAAGCGAGCAGTACTGGTGGGAAGAACAAGAAGAGCGTTCTCTCACATGTATTTTAATGATTTAAATTTCTATAATGACATCTTTGGATCCAAGGATGCATTTGTAATACTTAAAAATTTCATTAGATGCATCAAGGACACTACAGTATTTAACCAGATAAAAAGCTCATTTGCATAATTCCAACTGACCACCAAATATAATTTGCTTACAATCCATGATATCCGCAATAAAAATGACTGAATCAAAACTAATATTTGGTGGACTCTGGTCAAATTTGAGGTTAATTATGTTATTGTTTCTACATACATCATGATATATGTTGCTATTTTACAATCCCCCTGAGGTACCCCTCACTTAATGGTGCAATCCGGGGGAATCCCTGGGAAATCACTGGGGAATCCCCATGGGAAATCCCCTTTTGGCTGCTCCAATGGAAGTTCCAACATGGATGATATCATCATGTTCTACACAAGAAAGGCAAATTAAGGTGAGTAACCTGTTAAAAACTTGAATATTGTTATAACATTCCTTCAATTAATTACATAGGTTACATCAAATTGACAAATTACCCATTTTCTTTCAGAAATAAGTTATACATATGAGATGCTAAACAAACCAGCTTACCAAGGGGCTCCTAATGGGTGGTTTTAACATGTTTAATATATTAAGTCGGTATACTTGTTATTTATTTCAATTTATAAGTTTATAAAATGTTTTAAGGAGATCTCTCATGGGTGTTTAAATAGAATCAAATATGTTTGCATTCATTGCTAATTTTTGTTTAATTGTTTAATGTTATTATGTTTGCTCTCATACAAATAAAGGTCATATTGTACAAAAGTAAACTACTTTAAAATATAGTTTGAGTGAGACTAATCTTTAACTTGTATGTACTGCTTTGCTAGAAATAATTAATCATAACAATAAAAATCTATTTGCAATTTTGACTAATTTAATATTCCACTAGTTCTCTGTGTAATATATCATCTTTCTTTCAGATAAACCAAAGTTGAATGCTGTGTTATGTATCAACAATAATGGAGAGGTGTTGCATATGTAAAGAAACAACATCTGACACAAGACCGACTGTTGTTCTGCAAACAAAAGGCAGTGATGGGGTGAATCGTGCAAATGAGCAACGTGGGAGTGACTTGAGAACTGTTCCAGGAGAAAAGGTACATGTGGAATGTCGTCGCAGGTACTGTAAAGCCAAGAACATTGCTCGTGACACAGCCTCTCATCAACAACCAATTGAGACATGATGTGATCTGCGTTCAGTAAAAAAAAAACAGTTTTCAAGAGCACTGCATGTTCTGTGGACAACCTGCGAAATATGATAAGAAACGCAGAGAGGCTGATGTATTTCCAGTCAGAACAACAGACTTTCAGGAACACTGTGCTTCAGATTTGCCATTCCAGGAATGACAAGTGGTCTGAAGTGGTATCAGGTAGACTGGCATCAGTGAATGATCTACATGCAGCAGATGCAATATACCATCAGCAGTGCAGTAGTAATTTTAGGACTGGGAAGAATATTCCCAGTAAGCTACCTGTGGATACTGGGGACATAGCAAAAAGGTTCAAAGTTGGAAGACCTGCAACAAATGAGAATACAGAAGCCTTCCTGAAAGTGGTACAGTTTTTGGAAGAAAATGAAGATGAGCAAACAACAATAAAGGAACTTGTTCTGAAAATCACTGAATATCTTGAAGACACAGAGCATGAGCCAGAAACTGCTAAATATATTAAGGCAAAAATACAGCAACACTTTGGTGAAACTACTCGAAACTACTCAAACTCTACCCCCAACCTCAGCAGCTGCAAAGTATCACAGCCTCCGTGTGCATTATCAGATGATGGAGTGGAAAGGAAGAAGCATCAATATGAAGCTTTAGAGTGGGGATGGCACATGGTGGATGGACAATGTTTGCCAATACAAACTGACCAGCTTGCAACACCATCAAAACTACTGGATGTCATCTGCTGTAACTGTAAAACAGACTGTAATACAAAGAGGTGCACATGCAGAAAGTATAGTCTGCATTGCAGTGGTATTTGTGGAGAATGCCGTGGGACAAGTTGTGCCAATTCACAGCTACCAGATTTCACTGATGACTATAATGATGACCTTGATGGGCATCTTCAGTAGGGTATTAATATGCCTGCAATGAAACACTAGCCAAAGAAGTGACTGTCATAAATTTGATCACAAAATATCGATATTTGGTGGCCATATTGGATTCTATTAAATTCATCCATCATTTTATTTAAACCCAACCAAACAAAATATTAAACTATCCCAAATTTAACCTTTGATCCCCTCAAATATTCTAGAAATATAAACCACTCAAACCTGTTGTCTGAGAGTAAATATATGGCAAAATATTGATATTTGGCAGCCATATTGGCTTTATACAAATGAGATGTGTATCAAAATACATCCAAGAAAATTGTAAAATACTCCAAATGCATCCTTGTATGCAAAAGATACATACTAGAAGTTGAAATGGCTCAAACATATCATCCAAGAGCAAAGATGTAACAAAATATTGATATTTGGGGGCCATATTGGATTTATGCAAATGAGATTTTGTTCCAGGGAAGTTGAAAAGTATTCTAAATGCATCCTTGTATACAAAATACCCATTCTAGAAGTTGAAATCACCCAAATATGTCATCGGTGAGCAAAGATATGGCACAATATTGATAATTGGCCACCATATTGGATTTATGCAAATTAGACGTATTTCTGCAACAGGGATTTCTTAGGACTTTTAGTATGGTGTTGTGGGAACTTCATAGAAATGCACTCTGCTAAAAAAAATTATGTTGCAATTTGTTCCCGATCAAACCTTATTTTGCCTGGACTATTAATGTCTGAAGCGATGATGGATTCCATAACCTTACTGCTGATTGGGAGAAGGCTGATTGGTCTGTAGTTGCAGGGACCTGTTTTTGCACCTTTTTTATGCAGAGCAGTAATGTTTGTTGATTTCCAAGCAGATGGCAGATGACCTTGAGCAAATGAGAGGGTGAATAGAACAGAGAGAGGGTGAGCAAGAGCAGAAGAGCAGGTTTTTCGGACACGTGGGCTGAAGCTGTCTGGACCGGTTGCAGAATCCGAGTCGAGGTTTGACAGCAAGCTCTCCACCTTGTCAGGAGAAAAAGGACACAGAGGCCAGGGACAGTTGGGTATGACTGGGTAAGGTGGGTGGAGAAAGCGATGGGTGTAATACAATGTGGCCCATGTGGCCCAGGCACATTTCTTCTCATGCTCCACAAATGCTGATACCATGTCACATCCGGTCATGGCATGGAAGACAGGGAGGACACAAGATTTAGATGCAAACACCGAGTTTAGGCATTCAGCCTTGTCACGTGCGGCATCAGCAGTGCGGCCATTTGAGGTAAGGGAGGGGATGGAGGGAGAACATACACCAGAAACAAATTTGATGAGATGCCACCAGGATTTTGAGGAGGGAGAGAGGTTTGAAAGTTCAGACTTGAGCTTAGAAAGATGTTGTTTTCTGGCTCTCCTGAGGGTAGATACACACTTGTTCCAAGCTTTATGGAAGGAACTGAGATTACCCTCAGTTGGGTTTGCTTTCCATGAGGCAAAGGCAAGTTGTTTCAGGACAACTTCCTCGCCACAAGCTTCAGTGAACCAACGGCGGGAGGAAGGGTAGGACAACTGAAGACGAGAGGGGATAAATCTGCGCATGAGGGAGAGCAAGTTTCTTTGAAAGAATTCCCAGGATGAGTTGATGTTGGAGAAAGTAATGATAGGAGACCAGTCTATAAGTTTGATGGCTGCTTGGAGACCCTGCCAGTCGGCTTGAGTGAAATGCCAGACTCGACGGCGGTGAGGTGGTTCTCTGATAATAGCCAGAGAGATGTCCACTTTGACAAGGACGTGGTCAGAAGAACCGATTGGATCGGCGAAATAGCAGCAGATATTGTCAGGGAAATTTGTCAAAATCAGATCCAGAAGAGATGGAGTACCATTGGTTGAGATCCGGGTCGGGAAATTGACCGATTGAGTCAGTCCCAATGAGTCGCAGAAAGCTTTTGCTGAAGTGCCATGACAGGTCAGAGAGGTACCACACCTAGCCAACTGGCGTGATGACAACTGAAGTCGCCACATATGAAGAAGAGAGAGTTTGGATGAGAAGATAGAAGTTGGTCCATGTTTTCGGATAGTGAGGTGCAGATGGAGTCATCACTGTTAGGTGGACGGTACAGTACACATATAAACATGGGGTGGGAGTGGAGGGGAAGCCACAGCCAGAGGTATTCCTGGGGGTGTGGGGAAGTGAGGGTAGTGCATGGAGAGTGAGGAATAGAGTCTTTGATGAAGAGAGCAACTCCACCAGGACGAGGCTCAGGTCTGTCATACCAGAGGAGGGAGTAACCAGCGAGAGATACTTGGGAATCAGACACGTTTTGGGGGAGGAGAGATTCTGTTGGGCAGACTGATTATGTCCCTAAGTTCCACTGCCCTTAAAAAAGCCTCAATTAATATTATTATTTTTTTATAATATATTATTTTTTATGTCCTCTTTTAACGAGTTAGGCCTAACCGAAAGCAAAAGGAAAACAATTGTCAGTTATTGTGCGCTGAAAAATGTGGTTTTGTCATATAAAAAAAAATTAACCCTTTGGCCGCCGACAAACTGCCGCTTGTAACAATGAAGCCTTCATTACCTTCGCAAACTTTGTTGCGAAGGTTATGTTTTGATCGCTGTGTATTTATTTATTTATTTATTTGAGAATACGTGTCAGGTCAGGTATGGGAGCATGTGCCAGAACAGCACGTCGCTGCGTCCACTTTCCGCCGGTACTCCAGGGGCCTCCGTCTGGCCATCCCCCAGGCAGATGCCAGGCCCATCCCCATCTCCTTGAGATGATGGTCAACCTGCTGCAACCATGGAGGCACGTGGTCGGCCCACTGGCCTCCTCGACTCATGAGACTCCCTCGCTGAGAGAATCTGGTAAGCAGGATCAGCGTCAGGAAAACGAGCCACATGTCCATACAGCCGCAACTGACGCTCACGGACTATGCAGGTAACAAATCTCATCCGAGTCTCTCTCAGCAACCGCTCGTTGGATACAAAATCCGACCAGCGATAGCCAAGGATTCTCCGAAGAGACCTGGTACCAAAGGAATAAAGTCTCCGTCTCAGATCCTTGGTCAGAGTTCAAGTCTCGCACCCATAGAGCAAGACTGGAAGTACCAAGGACCTGAAGACTCGGACTTTCGTCCTCCCGCACAGGTACCGGCAGCACCACACCCCATGATCCAGTGAATCCATGACTCCCCAGGCCCGACCCAGACGTCTATTGACCTCTGACTCGCAGCCAGCAGAGACATGAATTTCACTGCCAAGGTAAGTGAATCTCTCCACGACCTCAACATCCTCACCACAAACAGACACAGACAGGACAGCAGCATCCAAGATGTCACCGAAAGCCTGGATCTTAGTTTTGACCCAATAAACCCGTAATCCCAGCGGCTCCGACTCCTCATTCAGTACCTCGAGGGCCCCCAAAAGGATGTCTAAAGTCTCCGCAAAGATGACTGCATCGTCTGCAAAATCAAGGTCCGAGATCTTGACATTCCCAAACGATGCACCGCAACTTGATCTCTCCGACATCCTCCCTAAAATCCAGTCCATACAAGTGCTGAAAAGTGTAGGGGCAAGTACACATCCCTGACGAACTCCAGTAACAACTGGAAATAAGTCAGAGGTGGTACCACCACACTTCACAGCACTCTCAGTACCAGAGTAGAGTTCAGACATCAGATCGATCAGTTTTGGTGGCACCCCACGAAGACCAAGAATCCTCCAGAGGACATCCCGATTCACTGAATCGAACGCTTTACAGAGATCAACATAGGCTGCAAGCAGCCCCTGCCAAAACTCTCGTCTGCGTTCGGTGAGGACACGAAGTGCAAGGATACGGTCAATCGTTGACCTCTTTGGTGTAAAGCCTGACTGCTCTGGACGCTGGTGCTCAAGCAGATGGTGGCGAACCCTATCAAGAATTATCCGAGCAAAGACCTTGCCCGGCACTGAGAGCAGCGTCACCCCTCGGTAGTTGTTGCAGTCTTGGCGATCACCCTTCCCTTTCCAGAGAAGGACAACAAGGCCCCTCTTCCAGTCAGTTGGGATGATGCCTGTGTTCCAGGCAGAGCACAAAAATGCATGCAACGGCACGAGTGCAGCATTTCCACCAGCCTTGAGAAGTTCGGCATGGATGCCACAGATCCCTGGAGCTTTGCCCTGTTTCAACTGGTTCACCGCAGCCCGTGTTTCCACAAGCGAAGGTGGACCACAGTTGATTTGAGGGTCAGCAACAGGGATTGTAACACCCTTGACGTCCGACTCGACAGCTGGGGGATCAGCCTGGTACAACCGCTCAAAGTAACCGGCCCAGCGGGCCTTCACTTCAGACTCCTCTGTCAAGAGCCGACCACTCTCTGCTCGAACTGCAGTGCTCCGAGGGATGGGCTTGGATGAACGTAATGCGCGAATTCCCCTGTAAGCGGGACGAGAATCACCTGTCCACAGGTGATGCTCTACCCCCTCACAGATTCCTCGCACATAGGCCTCCTTGTCCACCCTCAGTGCACATACAGTTTTACGCCTCAGCTCTCTGAACAGCTCAGCTCTGCCATTCAGCCTGGCCCTGCGACTCTGGTCAATGGTATCCAGTGTCCCTCAAGAGACAAAATTCTTCTTTGCCCTGCGGTGAGTTCCAAGACATCCACCGGCAACATCAAGGACGGTGGTCTTGAAGGCGCTCCACAACTCTTCAGGACCCCCCAAAGCACCCAGACCCCCCAAGTGTCCACTCAGCCTGTTTGCAAACTCCTCAGCTACTCTCTCATCCCTGAGCTTGGCAACATCCAGCCTAGGCTGGGATGGTACCATTCTCCAGGATTTAAGGTGCAGCTTTAGAGTTGCTACAACAAGCCTGTGGTCAGTATTGAGGAACTGAGCACTCCGGTAGACCCTGCAGTTCTGGATCAGCCTCCAACGACCGTCAATGAGGACATGGTCAATCTCCTTTGCCACACCACCAGCGTTGGAATACCAAGTCCAGCGATGAGCTTGTGGGCGCTGAAACCATGAACCAGCCACCCTAAGTCCATGACTTCTTGCAAAGTCAAGGAACTTAGTGCTATTCTGGTTCATAGTTCCTGACCCATGGGGACCAACACACACCTCATAACCATCCCTATCAGTTCCAGTCGATGCATTGAAATCCCCCAAGACTAGAAGTGTATCTCGTCTGGGGCACTGATCAACCACAGACTCGAGTGTGGCGTAGAATGCATCCTTCACGGTGAGATCACTCGCCTCAGTCGGAGCATAAACAGAGACCAGGGAAATGACACCTAAGGAGTGACGAATCCTTAATCTCATAATACGCTCGTTGACCGGTGTTACCTCAATTATCATTGGGGTCAGCTTATTGGACACAGCTACAGCAACTCCTTGGGTATGGTAACCATCAGAGCGACCAGACCAATAGTAGGTGTAACCACCCACCATTATCTCGCCGCAATCCGATCTCCGAACCTCAGAGAGAGCTGCAATCCCGATGTCCAAACGCTTGAGCTCATATGATAAGAGACAGGTGATCATCCTCTCTTAGGGATAGGACATTCCAGGCACCCACCCGAAGGGACCGCCTCAGGTTAACCCAAGGAGACCGCCGTCTGGTGGACGACACCTCAGCACCACTCCGACACACTCTCCCGCAATCTGACCCAGGGATGTTACCCCGTGGTTTCCCTCCGATCAAAGATTGGGGGTCCCGAAGGCTTTGCCCCAATCCCGTCATCCGGTGAGCTGCCCTGCGAAGGGAAGCTGCACAGGAGGTACTCCCACGGAGTGGGTTTTCAGATTTTTTTGCATTTTTACATTTTGCGGAATGAAGGGTTTTATGGTGGCTGGAGTGCAAATCCTGCCACCAACCTCCTAATAAGAAGTAACCCAACTGCAGGAGGACGTCTGCAGACACAGTTGGGCACTAAATATGGATGGCCGTTGGCTCACAAGGAGCTCCTCCGCCCTTTGAATACGTGTGTTTGTTTGTTATTCGCATAACTCCAAAAGTGTTGAACTGAATTGCAGCAAATTTGGTGGGATGATTGGTTATTATCCGAGGACCATTTGATTAGATTTTGGGAGCGATCGGGTCAAAGGTCAAGGTCATGAAAAGGTCAAAATCGTCTTTTTACCATAGTGCGGTCAATTTGTATCCAATTTGCATGCAACTAATGCCAAAATGTTCAGAATTCAATGCCCCATCTTGTGATATGTGACATGACACAATGACATAATAACCCTTATTAGCGGTTGGGAGTCAAAGGTCAGGGGGGTCACGACATTGCAAAATGTGTGGTTTTAGTCATAACACGGTCAATTCTTATCCGATTTGAATGAAACCAACACCAAAATGTTGACTGTTCTGTTCCCCACACTCTAAAACCAATTACAAAATTAAGAGTACAAAGGTCAAGGTCGAGGTCATGAAAAGGTCAAAATCGTCATTTTGCCATAGTGCGGTCGATTTTTATCCAATTTGCATGCAACCAATGCCAAAATGTTGTGAATTCAATGCCCAATATTGTGATATACGATATGACACAATGACGTCATTACCTTTGTTAGCGGTTTGGGTCAAAAGTCAGGGGGGTCAACGACCTTTATTATCATAACGTGGTCAATTCTTATACAATTTGCATGCAAGTAGATTCAAAATGTTTAGAATTCAATTCCCTATCCTGTGATGTGTAATATTTGACAGTGACTTTATTGGTGAGTTTGAAGCATTGGGGGGGGGGGGGGGGTGTCACTGAACTTACAAAATGTGCCTACCTTAGTAACACGTACGCACACTAAACAAAAAAATGTTCCTTTTTATAAATTGGGAGCCAGCTGATGTATTACTTTTGGATTGCGCAACCACAACCAGCTGATGTCAACCATTCTAAAAAAAGCACGATCACCTGATGTGTGCTTCAAATGTGTCATTCTTATGTGCCATGATGCTTTTGGCTGCTGGTGCAATTTGAAGATATTAAAAAATAAAAGATATGCACATTTTACAGTTGTAAGGATGCAAGTAATAAAAACGGATTAGCAGGCAAAAACATAGTTCTCTCCATGCAAACCAATGGGACTTTGGCACCAGGAGAGGCGTATTTCACAACTTATAGTTCTATTTATCGATAGTACTTCAACCCCCTATCGTGCAACTAACTAATGTCAAACGCTCTACATAGAGTACACACAGATGAATTCGTACTTTCAGATGTCATACTTTCTGAAAATGAATGTTTGTTTGTTCACAATAAATAACTTATTTAGAAAAACATAAACTCGTGTGTGCTAAATGCCCCTAAAATGCCAGAAAATAATTTCTTATAATGTGACCAGTTGTCATCAGATTGACTTGACACCGACACCCAAAAAGGTCAGAGAGTTCATACAGAAATTGTACAATGTACGTGAATCGGTGTCAAACAGCAGGAAATTTACTGTTTTTAAGCCATCATAACACATATGAGATGGCAGATATGGTATGGGATTAAATACCCTCACAATCAACGGTTTCTGCGGGGGGGGGGGGGGCAAAATGTAGCGTTGGCGAAGGTATGTGCTCTACTGAATGCCCGTTCCAGTTGCGGTAGTTTGTCACTTGGGGAGTTGTTCAAGTTTGTCGGTGCACAATTGTTTTCCATTGGTTAAATGGTTATCAAAAGTCATGAAAATAACTTTACATTATAAAGAATAATATTAATTGAGGCTTTTTAAGGGCAGTGGAACTTAAAATTTGTTACAAGCTGCTTCGAACACTGGTGTACTAAATTGTTTTTATTTTCTAAAATAAGGGTGATGTCCAATGCTGTGATGTCCACATACAATTTGTGTGGAAAGAATGGGAAGAGACCTTTCCGGAACCTGAATTTTTATAAAGTTGTCAGAGGTAATGAATTCTGCGAAATGACAGTTTATAATGTGCATGACTTGAGCGTAATTCACATTGCAAGTCTTGTTTGATGATCATAAAGCCCAATATATACGAAGTGGAAATTCTTATTATTTTTCAGACAGTACCATGGCCAGTCAGCCAACAGCAATGGAGGCGGCTGTGGACACTGCCATATCACAACATTTGAAATATGCCCCTGATCGGCGGGCAGGTGCGGGCAGGAACAAGCCCTCATCTATCTATAATTCCAGCAATCTCTGTGTCTGTGACCACTGGTCCGATCTAATTGAAACTTGCCAGCTATGTTGTTGGGGACCTGAGCGTGTGCCTTTTCAAGGTTTGATATTAATCGGACAAGTGCCTCCCAAGTTATGGCCATTTATTTACCAAACCAACTGCGTAGGCGTGGCCGATGGGGAAGAAATCCACAGCCACGTTCCCCATTACGGGTTACAACGTACGGACTTCCGAATAGTGATGACTTACTGTTGTTGTTCTTCTTTCGGCTGCTCCCGTTAGGGGTCGCCACATCGGATCAACCGTTATGATCCGCATACTGATTTGGCACAGGTTTTACACCGGATGCTCTTCCTGATGCAACCCTGGTCGCCTCTTGCGACACAGGGACAAGGATTGGGTTTCGCCATAATTCCGGGCTGCCCTACACCCTCTCATAGCGCGGCCCAGCACAGAGCACCTGTCCTCAAGCGATCCTCCAACCCAAGCCTCCGAGTAGCTGGATTACAGGCGCACGCCACTACACCCGGTATAGTGATGACTTACTGTATTCTCATAATTTCTCTATTTCTTATGCGCATTTATAGATAAACACAATGCCCCAATGCAGTCGTCATTTAGGAGAGCGAAGGAACGGCCTGTGTAGTTGTTTGAAAGTTGTTTTTTATATATATTTTTTGCACGTACAGGCACGCACTAGTGTAATAATAACGAGCAACAGCAACACGCTGTGCCAGCCATCCACGTCCTTGATTATTAAGAATTTGCAGGATAGTTAATTGTAATGCTGTATGTTGGAAACCCAGCCGAAGTTTACATTGTGAAAATATTTACATGTACTTTTATGCATAATGAAGTTATTTCATTTTCTTGTGAAATTAAGATTGAAAACACCCAACAAATTAATTTTTTGTGCTTTGGAATTATTTATGTGAGATGCATTCAAAATTGTGTTTTCATACTTAATGATGTTAGATTTATATATTTTCTTTGTATGAATACACACATAGATATATATTTGGTCTCATTGATTTGCCTGATTGTAATTCAGTTTTATATAATTTTATGCACTGTTCATGTCATGTCAAGTATCATCTGTTTAAGTCTTTTTGCACTTCTTTCTATTGATGCCCGCTGTGGGACATAACAAGTAAAAATATTTCTAAATTATATATATCATGGAGAAATTCTATCAGAAAGGTGTTTGACTTCCCAAGTAGGACCCATATTGTACTCTTTTACCAGTCATTGCTGAATTTCTACCAATTGAATGTCAACTATTATGTCATATAGCAAAATTTATATGTGGTTCTTCATCTTCTCATAATTCTTACCTGAGGTTGCTTAATTATGAATCTTGTAACAATGGGTAGTATGCCATCAGTAGCTAAAACTTTAAATTACATTTTATATAAATGCAAGTTATCGGTCAATACCTTTTATGCTCCTAATGCCCATAATGTACGCAAGCATAGAATTATCAGCAGTTTTACTAACACTGCATGATGATGTTGTTGTACTTAAAGGTGCCTTTGTGCAGTCAATTATATTTGAGAGAGAAGCAAAAACAAAAATTCCATTTTATGAACGTTGTGATAAAGTTGAAAAATAACGTCATGCTTCAATGTTGTGACAACGTTGAAATCTGCCATCATGGGTGTTGCAAAAACAACTTCCCACTGACCCAATTCTGACGTCAGGATAGAACCGGCAAACGACGTTGCAACAATGCTGTGTGCCTGCTGGGAAGGAAGATTATTATTTTTTTATGTATTTTTGAAGAACAGGTAAGATTCAGGAATGGAAGGTTGTAGATCGGAGGAAATCGTGAAGGTAATGGCGAGAAAGGGTCAGCTCAGTATCATAAGGATGGTGTGCTGGCAGGTGGAAGAAGAAGAGGAGGATGCAGAAGAAGAAGAAGAGGAGGATGCAGAAGAAGAAGAAGAAGAATCGAGACTTGTGAGTGTGAAGGAGAAAGGTAGGTTTTTAAAATTTAAGACAAGAAATAGTGTTTAGTTGGGAGGGATGGGGGATGTTGGGAAAGTGGGGAAGATATAAATTGAAGGTAATGGGGAGAAAATACAAATAAACACAATTGTACACCGAGGGGAATGATGAGTAGGCCTCAAGCACTCGGTAAGACAAGGTCGACAAAAACTCACAAAATAGCACGATTTTTGAAACAAAACCGAACTAGGAACACACAGTAACATGCAGGTGGGAAAATAAACAGTTAAAACGGGACAGATAATGACCGGAAACTTAACTTTCAGATCGTCAGCAGAGAGCCCTGAAGAAGACCTGCCAACGCTCCAAACCCAGAACCGGAAGTCAAATAAAATGCTCCAAATAAAATGATCAATGCATTCATTTCTTTTGAGAGTGAAAAACATGGGTGCGGTTAATATACCAGAAAATAGTGTATTGGATAGCGCCATCTGGTGGTAGTGTGGACCTTGGACATTACTGAGGCTCCTGGTGGCCTAAAAACTTGTACATAATGCATACATGTCACAAGTCCACGCTTGCCAACATAACCGCAGTCTGCAATCATTTACAAATTGCATAAGCCTCTCGACACTAGAAGTGGGGGAATTAATCCATCCACATGGACAGGTTCTTTTATAGTTGTAAATGAATTTACCTTGGTGGATTACCCAATACAACTCAGAGAGCCTAGAGTACCCAGCCAAATGGGGGGAGGCCTTGTTGCACATAACATTCAAACACCTACCTCATCCTATATTGATGGCAACTCCAAAAGTTTATGAAAACCCTGATATGTTAAATTTATTTGTAGTAGACATGTTGGCCTCTCTATATACAAGTATTGAGATACCGATGGCAATTGATAGTTTTAGTGACTGCACAAATTTAGACAAAATTTTTTATGTTTATCTTTTTTTGTTTTTTCATATGCAATGTCAAGTCAAGAGCCAACACAGAGAACGTATAACAAGGGGAGAAGGAGACAAGAGGGGCAAGAGAGGGAAGCAGAGACTCAAGAAGATCTGTGGAAGGGAGAGGGATGGAGTGGGGTACACAGGGTAAAAAAGATGGACACTACAGGGACTTTCAGGAGAGAAAGCAGGGAATTTGAAGGAGGTGGGTTTGGAGTGGATTAAAAGGAATAGAAAAGAAATCGTGGTTTTGGATGGGGGAACATAAGAGATGGCAGTGAACAGCTGCTTTGAAGACCTGGAGGGAAGAGTAGGATTGAAGAGTGTGTAGAAGTTTGTGACAGAAGTGGGGGGGGGGGGGGGGAAACACAAGAGAAATGACAAGTCTTCATAGAAAAGAGATTCAATCATTATGAAGGTGTTTCATGATGAAGAGGTGTACAAATTTCAGCTTTGATAAAGCATTGCAGAACTACAGAAATAGTTGTCATTTATGCACAATGGGAACAAGACAGTGCAACATCCTCAAGGATGGAAATGAATAAATAAATAAATAAATAAAACATCAATCATTCCAATAACATAAACCACATTCAAGTTTATTTTATTCATTTCTTTAGGAATAACTATAACTGTTAGCTTGGTCCCTTAATGGTAAACAAGATAACTTTGGAACTTTTGCAAACAGTAGAAAAATGTATCAACACAAAATGTAGAGCTTTACTCACAGGCTGCTGCTGCTGCTACCACTAAGGCTGGTGGAGCCTCCAGTTTTCAAAGTGAACACCTTACTCAGCAAAAGTTGTGGTGGAGACCTGCACAGCAAGATGATGATATCCATCATGCATGTCTCTTTGAAGTCAGTCATTGTTAACTTGTTAAAGCCAATCTCTGTATAATGTATACAATATGAAAAAGTTATACCTCCATTTTCTTAAGCAGGACATGGGACCTCAACCCTCCCCCAACTCGGTCAAATCCCCATCACTTCCCTTTAAGATACCTTTTGCCCTTCTATTTCCTAATTGGACACCTACTAACCCCACAAAAGATGGCCCCAAATACAATTTCTGGTGTATTCAAGAAATTAGCAGAATACCCCAATTGTGTTTGTTTCCAAAGCTCACATACCCTAAACCTTGCTCCCTTCATTTATCCGATTAACTCGCACCCAATGGCTTAGATTGAATGCTGTGTCTGTCTGTCTATCTCTCAAGAAGGTGGAGAGGTTTCTGGCAAACAGACTTTGATTCCCCGACAGGTTCAGACGGCATCAGCACACTAATCCAAAAAACCTGCTCTGCTTCTCTTGCTTATCCTTTCCACCTGAGCATTTACCCTATGGCACCCTCTGTCCACCTCATTACATAAGCATGGTGCAAGCACAATTACTCTCAACTACAAGCCTATTCACTCACTTCCAATTACAATAAAAGTCATGGAATCCGTAATCACAGTTAACTCAAATTCCTTTCTCTTCTCCGTTGTGCTCTTGGATCATCAGTTCAGACTCAGACATGGTCATCACTCCACACTATACATGCTACTTCTCTTCTCCCAAAAATGGATGGAGGCCATCGATCGAAGACATGAAATCAGTATAATCTCTTTGGACATACATAGAGCACTTATTGGCACCCTGCTTTGCTCTCCAAACTCTCAGTCAATGGAGTCCAAGACTACCTCCTCTCATGGTATACTGACTTCCACCACTTTGAGTCAAAACATGGCTTTCAAAAGGATTCCATCATCTCCTCCACTGTCAAGGCTGGAGTGTCCCCAATACTTTTGGGTCCAGCCCTGTTCCTCATTTGCATCAATGATCTCTGATTCTTTGGAAAAATCCTAGTCTCTGGTGACAGCATCCACTGCTGTCACACCCCTAATCTTTCAGATGGGCAGGCAGCAGCCTCGTTCTTCCCTCTCTGCAGACTTTGATAAAATCAGAAGCTCATCCATAGCTTGGAATATGTCTTTCAACCCTGACAAATCTCACTCTCACTTTCTCTCAAAAAGACCATCTGGCAAAGGTGAAACCTTCCTTTTACTTCCTTAACAAACCTCTTGAACAAGTTAATTCCCACAAACCTTTGAACCTCACCATCAGCTGTGATATTTTGGGGCAAATCACACATCCAAGTTGGCGTCAAAAGCCAGCCATTGACTCGGCATCCTCAGCCAAATCAAAGTCTGCACCACAGCTCAATGGAGTACTATTGACCCCTTTGGGCTGGCATGCCTGCCTCATTATATCTTCCACATCTTGATGCTGTGGAAACAAAGTCCCTCAATATATTGAAAAGTCCTGTGATGAAGCAAAATCTTTTGGCCTGTAACTCTCAGATAGGTCATTGCCTTCTCTGTATTTGTATTCTAATGCCTCCTTCCTGCTCAAGTACCATCTGCAATTTCCCTGCTCTGTCTATGCCCATGCCTCCCCTCCCTACTCCACACTCCACACACTCTGAAGGTTTCTGCAGGAAGGATATCTTGTGACACTCACAAACACATGGCTCATTGCATATCTCCATTCATTTCTTCCCTTTTCTCTCACCTGTGAAGCCAACTTCCACATTATATTCAATCTCATACCCTTCTTCTCTACCCTCATTAACACACCACAAGCCCACCCTCTTCTTAAAAAAATTTTCTGCCCTTCTTGAGCTTGTACCCATTTTGTTCTTCACCCCTTTTGTCTTTCTTCTCTTTACTCTCATTCTTAATCCAAGTGTTCATCTCTCCTCCTGTTGGGTCTTTTCCCTCCCACTTTCCACTGGTTTTGTTTTATGTTCTGCTCTGTCCTGTTCCACAAGCTCTCCCATGAGCCTAGAGATCAAAAACCACCCCATACTCCCACAAAAAAATTTAAAACGTTATTATTTCACGTTTCCACCCCCCCCCCCCCCCAATAAACATGTGGCTTGATGTAATAGAAATTGCATTCATAAAAACTAATGAAAGCTACCCTTTTGACAACTGCAATCTCTTGTGTGAAAGAACAGGTGGACAAAATACAGGATACCAATCACAAGTGCATCACTGCGACAAAGGGCAATCCATTTAATAAACTAGTAATACCCACTCCCTCCAGGAATGAAATATGGTGTCAATATCCCCTCCCTTATGCAGGGATCAGTGGTTAACCCACTTGCACAATTCCACATGCATAGGCAAAAAATGCAAGTAGTCTCCCCAGATTGGCCCAGCAGTTTGATTCTATAATGATCAGATGCACACACAACTGCCATATTTTAATATAGCTAGAAACACCCACTCTGGGAGTTGTCTTCGAGGGCGGGGGAGGGAGAGATGGCAGGCGAAGTACATTTTAACAGTGGCTAGTAATCCCCCCCCCCCTTTTCTAGGAGCGGTCAGTAAAGGCCGTGTGCACAGGCACAAAGACCACAAATCGTCTCACCATCCTCATAGTGGGGAGAAAATATTTTGTACCAATGAGCTCACCCGAGGTACTCCCAACACATATGCAAAATTTGGTGGAGATTGGCCCAACGTTTGATTCTATAACCAGACATACACCAGACATTATAAATGGTAAGATAACACAAAATGCTGCAGTTTTAACCTCCTCTACTAACCCCTCCCCCAATAATCCTATATCTTTACTCTTATCCACCTTTCAATTTTTATCACCATCTTCACCAACATTTTATGGTTGCCTTCATACACTACAGCATTACTCAGAAAAAGAGACAAAGCCAAACTGCACTTTCAGATAGTGGAGGAAGCATTAACCAACACACAAACCTGCAAGTCATGTACACAGGATAAATCAAGGACAAATTCAGTTTCAGAAAACGTTTTTGATACAATTATTATTTTAATTTCCATTTATACACATCAGTCTGGACTATCAAAAATATGAGACTTACCGAATTTGATGTATTTTCAGTGTAGACCCTTTGTAACTCATTGCAACATTCCCAAACATCATTTCCCCCAGCATCTTGACATCAGAACCTACTCGCACAGACTGTGCACACTTTGGGAAAGAAACAAGAAAGAGGGGTGGGTGGGGGAGGGTAAAGAGGAAGGCTCAGTTTATGCAGATTGGTACACATGTATGACCAATTACAACTGCAAAATGTTTTACTGCAACAACAAAAAATGATACTTATGGTTTTTCAACATTGTGCCAAATGGGCATTTCTGCAGACTTTCACCACCAACATCAAATGGGGGGAAAAAAAATTAAAATAAACTTGGACATTTTGTTTGACTGTTTACATTCTTATCCATTAACATCATCTCCTATCCATCTTGCCTTCTTCACCACAATTGTAAGACTTCCACCACCAACACCAAGTTGACACAAATGCTAAATGCAAATACAGGCAATTCATCCTTCTGCCAACCACTCTTTTCATGTTCCATTGGTGTTATCACATTGCAAAACTAGAAGGGCACTCGGTAGAGCGCATACCACCGCCGCACAATGCAAGATCCAATAGAACATATCAAGCCCAATATTTCCTTCAAACATCAGGCTATATATATTGCTTTTAGCCCCATTTCTCAAATAGTGAAGAATCACAATTAAAATTAAATAATTTTCAAATCCGGATCTTCACCAAAATCGAATCAATTAGTCCATGTCACACACCCAACCTGTCCACCAAGTTTCGTACAAATCCGTCCATAATTTTTTGAGATATCATACTATTTATAGTTTTTGGCCCTATCTCTCAATGGTGAAGAATCAATTAACATTATTCTAGTGGCCAATCCAGATCCAGATCTTCACCAAAATCTAATCAGTTCGTCCTTGTCACACACCCAACCTGCCTACAAAACTTCATCAGAATCGATCCACAACTTTTTGAGATATTCTTCACACAAACAAACGGACAAGAAAAAGACATCGTGCAGAGCACGATACTTGCAAAATCAACCCCTCTCCAACGGTTACCATGGATACAAATTGTCCATTTCATTAAGATTAAAATTGACAATCTTCATGAAAGCTCAGGCCAATCGGATGAAAACTGACAATTTTTTAGATTCAATTTGATGATTTTAGAAGCTTGAGGTCGAGTTGACGTTTTGACCTCAAAAATAGTTGGTTTCCCAATTCAGTGATGTTCTATGCAAATCCTGTTCAAATTTCCAGTCAATCGAATGAAAACGACGATTTAACAAATTTGACCTCAAGAAGAGCTTTGACCTCAAAATCAATAGGCTTCTCTGTTGAGATTCCCTATACAACTTCGTAAAGTTTCACGACGATCGGTTTAGAATTTGTGACCTGCAGGCGATTGACAAAAACAGACAGACAGAAAAACAAAATTGACTGACCCATATACTTGAAAACGTCTTCGATTTTGCTGGTACGTAGCAAACAGAAAAACAAAGACAAGCTGGTAGGCGGCGATGGGTCGCCGAACATGGAAACTATAAGATATAGAGCAAAATGGATGTCATATAGCGGATAAGGAATAACCTTACGATTATGCATATCAAATCTCATCCAGTTCCATCTAGTGATCGCATTTTCGGTACTTTTCATTCAAATGGATACCGAGTAGTTGTTTGAAATCGGAAATCTCCAAAGTTCGAGGGGGTACTGTGGGTGAACAAAGATCTAAATTGTAAATCCGGCTCGATCGTTTGTGCACAATGTATTCCAGACGATTAGTGTGTATTTTTATGACCATCCGACCATAATCCTAGGAGTAGCAGCATTTGGCGCGAAGGCACCTCCAGCTCTCGCATATTATCGATTTTTGCACTAATTGACCTTTGACCCCTGACCAAACCGAAATCGGTCAATATGCCCTGAGGCAAAGTTGGAGTACTCATTGAGTATCATGAACCTGCAACGTTTCATTCGTATCGATGCACTCACCTGGTCGCGAGGGGGCCTTCAATTTTCGCCAATTTTCGCGCATACCCTAATTGTAGGGGGCGCTGTGGGTAAAGCATTCCATATATCACAAAAACGGAATATATTTGATAGAGCATCACCTGTAGATCATTCGTGCCAAATTTCATAACCCTACGTGGGATAATGGCTTTCGAAATTGATTTCGCGTGAACGGTACCGATTCTGAAGGTGTTTCGGTTGTTGCTAGGGAACCAAAGCGTCCCGAGCAAGCATCACAATTTCCAAAGCACTAGGTCATAAGATGTACCTACCACCCGAGTTTGGTCAAAATCCACTCACGTTTACTACCAATTATGCTGATGACAAACGAACAAACATCCAAACAAACATCCAAATAAACAGACAGAATTACTGACAATAAGGGTCACCTATTTCGGCGACCCAACAGACAGACAGACAGACAGACAGACGTAAAAACATAACATCCTTCCAACTTCAGTGGCGGAGGTAACATTGTTCTTCCACAGCTGGTCGGGCTAATGGTCTTGTACACCTCAAGTCGAGATGTACGTCACCAAGCCGTCAGCCTGTTTGGCACAACACCCAACCTGCATTTAAAGGGTCACCTGCACCTGCACTCGACCGACAACAACACAACACCCGACCTGCAGCAAGTTTGCAGCAAGCCCCCAAAGACAGGGCTATGCTCATACACGAGACATACGCAACCCCAATTCATATTTAAAAGGGACGAATCTGCCCAGTCATGATCCCCCATGCATGGACAAAACAGCCGATATCAACAATCATTCACCAAGACAACAGGCAAACATATGGATTATGCCATGCCAGAAAATGTCTGCCTCAATTTTCCCCACAGTCCATTAATGCATGTTCCATACCCTACTGGTTCACAACATGATCGATCCATTCAAAGGTTTCCCTGTCCTTGTTCCTTGTTTATCTTGTTCCAATTTATATCTCTTTCGAGTTTATCAACTTGCACACTTTCTTCACACATTAACACCATCACAGGTTTTAATAGGCGGATCCTGTGCACTCATCGGTGATAGCAAAGGGCAATGTGTTTTAAGCAGGTGCTGTTGACTCCCATGAGATGCACAACACCTGAATAAATGGATTTTAGCACAATAACAAAGGTACTCATGTATTTAAGAAAAGTCACCAGTCTGTTTTCATTTTTTCAAACACTATATTTAAGGCAGGTGCTATTGGCTTTTAAAATTCTTGTTGGTCTACAAGTGTCACCCAAAAGCAAAAATTCAAGGCCTAAGAAAGTCACATGAGGATATCAAGCTGGGAAGAAGTGCACCTACACCAGAGGCTAATTACAGAAGTGAAATGGAAAAATTTTAATGACCATAATGATTATCTTTCACTTTTCAAGATTCAATATCTAATATAAACGTGCAAACAAAACCCATAACTTCGCCTTGATATTCCTGTCAGTGGGGGTGGCAGGGATGGAGAGAGAGAGAGAGAGAGAGAGAGAGAGAGAGAGAGAGAGAGAGAGAGAGAGAGAGAGAGAGAGAGAGAGAGAGAGAGAGGAAGGGGTAGGGGTAGGGGGTGGGGAGGGGAGAGAGAGTGAGGAAAAGGAAGGGGAGGGAGCAAATGAAAAACAAGAATAGTCCATAAAGGCGACCAGTAGGACACAGGCTTAAATTAAGTAAGTAAATAACATACTGTTTGCAGGCACAATGAAAATGAAAAATAAAAGTCAAAGCTTTTAATAATCCTTTACAATAAAGGAAAGCCAGAAAAGACTGGGTAAATATGTCACAAACATTCACCTGGTGCTTAGGCACAAATTCAGCTGGTAATGAGGATGGCCTCTGGGGACTGCACCCCAGGCTTTTCACTACCTCCACCTCATCACCTTCAACCATAATATTTCCATTTTCCTTCTGATTGGGGGAGGGGTGAGTAAAAACAAATCAACAATACAAAACAAGTGAGGTTTCAATATTTCTACACCAAGACAGGGTCAATTTTCAAAAAAAAATAAAAAATAAAAAATAAAACAAATAAACCAATGTCACCCGCAGGGTGACCCGTATCTTGCCAAAAGGTGACCACGTGTGACTTCTTAAAGGTCACACTGAGGTGAACAGAGCTGCTATCCACCAGGAGCGACTCCTTGAGGAATATCTGCCTACGAGAGATTCCGATGAGAATCGTTCTACAGAGTAACCATGAAAAATATGCGTTTGCCTCATAACGTCACCAAATGGCGTCATAATGTCCCAAGCTTGACATATCTAGAAAGCACTCATTGAGGTGTTCAATTTGAGGTACTACACGATATGGTTCCTAAAACTTGAAAATTTGACCTTGTGGTCAAATATGTTTGACCTAAGGCGCTAACCATGAAGGTCAAGGCCAATCGCCACCAAAAATAATCAGCTGAGGGTCAGACCATGAACTATATTCCCATGATGTTTGAAGACTATCCGGTCAAAATTACTCAAAAAATAAGGGTTTCGTCGACTCCCCTGATTTGCGACAAAGTGACCTTGACCTTCAAAATTTTATGCACTGAAAGGGACCTCTAAAGGCCTCTGATATGCAAAGTTACAAAAATTTCCAATGATAACTGTGCTCTACAGAGTGATTTATACGTGATTACAGACAAAAAAAAAAAACATATGAAGGTCAAGGCCAATCGCCACCAAAAATTAATCAGCTGAGCGCCAGACCATGAACTATATTCCCATGGAGTTTGAAGACGATCCGATCAAAATTACTCAAAAAATAAGGGTTTCGTCGACTCCCCTGATTTGCGACAAAGTGACCTTGACCTTTGACCTTGACCTTCAAAATTTTATGCACTGAAAGGGACCTCTATAGGCCTCTGATAAGCGGTTACAAAAATTTCCAATGATAACTGTGCTCTGCAGAATTTTTTTATACGTGATTACAGACAAACAAACAAACAAACAAACATACAAGCTGACTAACATATCTTGCAAAAACTTCGTTTTGGAAAGATAATAAAGAAAGAATGTAAGCATTTCATGTTAATGGCAAACTAAGTTGGTAGACCTTTTCTACTGCCAACATGTCACTCAAACCTCCTCGTATCCAACACTGCTGGAAACCTAGTGACCATCCCCAACTACAAGTTGAACACACACCTCCATCCATCTATCTATTCTCAATTCTGTGGGACCAATTACATGCATCTGTTGCCTCATGCCTCCATTTTCGGTGCTTGAACTGCTGCCCATTGTCACCTCATACTTTCTCCCATAAAAAAACACTGTTCTCATCGACAATCACCTATTTCCTTTTGTCAATCATCAACTCATGTGGTCTTTCTCCCTGTTCCCCTTTACTCCTTTGTCAGCATTTGAACCTGCTGCCCTTGGTTTTAGCTCCTTCATTTAAAAAAAATAAAAAATCACGGAAAAACTAATCATTCAGGCCAGGTGTTTTCTGGAAATGAGGCAACGTATCACAATATGGTGCAAATATTTACATTGTACCTGTGAGAGGCGCACTGTGCTGGAATCGAAGAGAGGCTGAAATCCTCTACGTTCACATTCCTGGTAGATAATGAGTCGGACCTGACTTCCATCAAAGTTGCATTCTGGCCAACTGCATAAAGAAAACAGAGGGTTCCTCAAATATCTTTGAAGAATAGAGGGAGTTAAGGCAATACGGATTTTAAGAGGGGTGAAACTGCCAATGTTAATGCAACAGCATTAATTAATTAACAGAGCAATATGCAGGTACGTTAAAATTTAAAAACCAAAAGTGAAAATATGGGTAAACAATATATAATGCACGATATCAGCAGCACAAATTTTCCGTCGGTATCTGCGTCATCTTTGCAATACTAAGTTAAGAGAATGAAGTCGATGGCACGCCATCACAAATCCCCACACTTCCCACCGAAAGCAAAGTTGAAAGATGACAAAGTTCCACCAGGAATTATGTTGCATGAAAAAAAATATATCATGTTTCGACCTCTGTGACCACAAGTCCCCACTCCTCTGGGGCATGAACTGGTGGTAAAATGTGAAAAATTGTTCGCTATTTCATGCATTCCCAAATGTCGATTCATATACTCTACCGGTCGAAGGTTTTAGGAGGAGAGGAGATTGGTACCATACTCTGTGCTGCTCAAGCAGTCTCATTGGCTATTGGGCACAATCCTGGACAGGTCACCACTCCGACACAGTATACCAGCATGCTGGCACTAATTTTGCCGACATCGGAAGGATGATAGGCCGAGTTAACCCCACCTGGTATTAATTCAACAGCTGAGCGGGATTTGAACTCAGAACCATAGGATCCAAAGCCCGCCACTCTAACCATTAAGCCAACACCATGCATAAAGGTTTTAGAACACCCACATTTTTCCGTTTTTAATGAAATTTAATATAAGCAGTTCAAGTCCAGTGAATAACCTGAAATGGTACAAAGCTAAGCGGTAAACTGCCAAAGGTAAAAAAAAAAGTTTAGGTTACCAAAAACTGAAAAATAATGTAAATTCCAGAGTTGTTAAAAAGGCCCTTTTCAGGGAAGAAGTAATGAGTGAGCAACTGCAGCTGTTCTGCAGCAATGGAAGTAAATTAAGCTTTGAAAGTTGATGCAAACAATTCCTACAGGTGTCCCAACTTTTGTTGATTAGTTACAAACCCTCTGTCTGTATAAAAGCAGTGTTGGAACAGACTGTGTTGCTCCACCCTCTGAAGCATTATTTGGACAATATTGCACTCAAGTAGTAGTATATTGCTATCATAATGGTGAGAAAAAGACAATCAACAAAGGAAGACAGACCGACCATTATAACCCTTAAAAGTGTAGGTCTTTCCTTTAGAAAAATTGCAAAAAAAGCCAAGGCGTCAGTGAGTACAATTTCCTACACCACCATGTGACAACTGTCAAACATGGAGGAGTAAGCGTGATGATTTGGGGCTCTTTTGCTGGATCCAGAGTCGGCGACTTGCACAGAGTGACTGGCACCCTGAACCAAAAGGCCGACCACAGCATTTTGCAGTGCCATGCAATACCCTCTGGTCTATGCCGAGTTGGTCAGAGGTTCATCCTACAGCAAGATAAGGACCCAAAGCATACCTCCAGGCTATGTCAGAACTACCTTAGAGGAAAAGAACAAGACGGTAGGCTTCAAATCCTGGAATGGCCAGCACAGTCTCCAGACTTAAACCCCATCGAGCTGGTTTGGGATGAACTGAACAGAAGGGTGAAAGCAAAGCAACCTAAAGTGAAACACATTTGTGGGAACTTCTGCAACAGTGTTGGGAAGAACTTTCTGAACAATATTTGATTTCCATTGTGGAAAGAATGCCACGAGTATGTTTGGCTGTTATATCTGCAAAAGGTGGCTACTATGATGAGTCAAAAATTTAGATTAAATTTTGTTCAACAAAACGATTCCATGATGTTTTTTTTAATCTGCAATTATTTGTTCTATGCTTTAATTTCAGAGTACATTGAAACATTAAACTGCTTAAATTTCAGTAAAAACTGGAAAAATGGGGGTGTTATAAAACTTTTGACCGGTCGAGTACAAATTTTCATTTAAAGATGTTTTAAAACGTGCACCCAATTGCATTTTTTGGAACTGTCTGACCCCAGCATTCGCAGAATGGCTATTTGTGGAGCCCACATATACGCAGTTGAAAATAAAATGTGACCTGCTTCTACAATCACGACCATGCGCTTCGCATATTTGCGTTTTTTGCAGGCACAAAAAATAAAATAAAATAAAATAAAATAAAATAAAACATCTTCCACAAACCACGCACATAACAATTCTAAAACATATCTTCCACCAGCCATGCATAGAGCAGCTGTCCGAATGCAAAAAAACCATGTTTAACGAGCCGTGCACATGACCTGCTTCTACATTCACGGCCCTGTGCTTCGTATTTTCACAGTTTTTCTTGATCCCCATGAGTCACACATTTAAAAAACGCTTCCCGCATTGATTACCAGTTGCTGAAGACATTATCCCCAAGTTACATTAAATTAAAACGTTTCACCACATCTACCACCAGCTGTGCAAGACATTATCACCCACCAAAATCCCCTATAAACAATGTGCAGACGACTCACTCATCCTGCAGCTACCCACAATTCCCACACGACTACTTATGTGTAGCGTGTCCTGGGTCCCCATTATGCTTCTTGTCCTTCTGCCTTGACCTGTGTTTTGCCTCTTGCTGTGCTCATTGATAAAACATGGCTCCCGAGTGAAAGATAAGTGCCGGAGATGTGTCGACTGCCAAGAGGTAGAAGAAAATGATGGGACTGAGCAACAAGGTAGAGCTGCTGGACTGGCTTTTGGGGTAGAGAGGGTGTGGCCTCTGTGGGCAGATGGTTTACTCCTTACAAATCCACCGTTCACTCCATACTAAAGAATGAGAAGGCGATCCAAGAAAGTGTTGCAGCGAGCACTGTACTGAGCACCACAGTGGTCAACCATGTCCCGGATGTCCACATAGAAAGGATGGAGAAGGCTCCCAAAGTATTGATGAGGACAAGAACATGCTTCCCTTGTGGACCTCTCATTCATGCAAAGGCAATAAATATGTTCGCGTATCTGACTGGCATGGGTGGTGTTGGCACGAGTGACGGGGTATGAGCGGCCCCAATCCATTCCAAGCGAGCACGGGATGGTTTGATTGCTTCAAGAAGTGGGACGGTCTCCGCAACGTAAAACTGTCAGGCGAGTGTGCCTCCACAAACCAGCAGGTGACTAAAACATTGCCGACACAGTTCACACAGCTCATCGAGGAGAAGGGGGTACCTGCCAGAGCAGGTGTTCAATGCTGACAAGACCGGCCTGTTTTGGAAAAAGATGCCAACATGAACGTTTATCTCAAAGCGTGAGGGGACATCATCGGGGTTCAAGACCGCAAAGGACTGGGTATCTCTTCTCTGCGCAAACACAAAAGGGGACTGTATGATGAAGCCCATGATGCTGGACCATTCCCTGAACCCACGTGCTCTCAAGGGCAAGAACAAACACATGTTGCCCATGTTTTGGAGGGCCAACAACAAGAAGGTGTGGTTAATGGCAGCAAATTTTCATAGACTGGTTCCATAAGTTTCATCCCTTAGGTGGAGAGTACCTGGTGGTCAGGGGGTGGGGGGGGAGGACGTGGGTTGGTGGGGAAACAACCTTGCTCTCAAGGTTCACCTGCTCAGCGATAATGCTCCTGACCACCCCTGGGAACTGAAGGTGGCTCACCCGAACGTCGAGGTGATCTTCCTGCTGCCCAACACAATCTCCCTGATCCATGCACTCGACCAAGCGGTAATCCCCACTTTCAAAACATTGTACGCACCGCACTTTTCACCGCATTTTGGATGCAATTGATTTGGATCCAGAGCTCACCATCAAGCAGTGTTGGAAGGAGTTCAACATAACCCACTGAATCAGCACTAAAGTTGCTGGACGAGGTGAGAGCCTGCACCAACCAAAACCTGCTGGAAAAACCTGTGGGCACAGGCAGTGAATAACTTTATAGACTTTCCCGACAACACAGAGGAGAGGCGTGAAATTGCCAGGTTGGCACAGCATGTGAGAGGGGAAGGTCATGACGACATGGAGCCTGAGAAGTTGGATGATCTTATCGCCTCGCATGCCAAGGAGTTGGACGCCATTACGAAGGTTTCAGGAGGAGGAGGCGGCGGGCAGTGATGAACAAGAGGTATCTGTCCAACCTCACGGTGAAGTTCCTGGGCGAGATGCTGCGGGACATGCGGGCCATTGCTGACAGGCTGCAAGACGCCGATCCGGTCATGGGGCATGACCAAGTTCAAGAGGGGGTTGGATGGCGTGATGCTCGCATATCAGGAGCTACATCGAAACCTGTGGCAATCTTCTATGAAGCTCTCAATCATGCTTTTTAATTTTCACCCACCCTGGTCTCTCAACCGCAGAACCATCAGCACCCTCTCCTTCCTCCCCTCAATGCAAGAATCAGCACTCTCACCTGCATAATCTTCAGAATTCATCAAGTTCAATAGATTTTAAATCACATAATCATTTGAAAAGGTGCGTGTGTTTGTGCAAATACAAATTTGAAAAGGTACCTGCTGTTTTTTTTTTTGTTTGTTTGTTTTTTACTCTTATTATCTTGCCAAAACGAAGTTTTTGCAAGATATGTTAGTCAGCTTGTATGTTTTTTTTTTGTTTGTCTGTAATCACGTATAAAAAATTCTGCAGAGCACAGTTATCATTGGAAATTGTTGTAACTTCGCATATCAGATGCCTATAGAGGTCACTTTCAGCACATAAAATTTTGAAGGTCAAGGTCAAAGGTCAAGGTCATTTTGTTGCAAATCAGGGGAGTCGACGAAACCCTTATTTTTTGAGTAATTTTGATCGGATCGTCTTCAAACTTCATGGGAATATAGTTCATGGTCTGGCGCTCAGCTGATTAATTTTTGGTGGCGATTGGCCTTGACCTTCATGGTTAGCGCCTAAGGTCAAACATATTTGACCCCAAGGTCAAATTTTCAAGTTTTAGGAACCATATCGTGTAGTACCTCAAATTGAACACCTTGATGAGTGCTTTCTAGATATGTCAAGCTTGAGACATTATGACGTCATTTGGTGACGTAATGAGGCAAACGCATATTTTTCATGGTTACTCTGTAGAACGATTCTCATCGGAATCTCTCGTAGGCAGATATTCCTCGAGGAGTCGCTCCTGGTGGATAGCAGCTCTGTTCACCTCAGTGTGACCTTAAAGAAGTCACACGTGGTCACCTTTTGGGAAGATACGGATCACCCTGCGGGTGACATTGGTTTATTTTTTACTGTTAAGCACTTTTAAATAAACTGTAATCGCATTCCTTCAAGAAACAATCGAAACGGTACCTGTTTTTTAAATATTTCTTTGTACGCGCTTTTTTATGAAAACGAATCATGTGCATTTGTGGTCAAAATTTTTTTTTTAACTTTAAAAATTTCCCCTATGAATCGGGAACCTCCAGGAATCTACCCCTCCTCTTTGCATTGAAAAATGCGTGATATTCACAGTGTTTTTCATGAATAATGAACTGCTGGGAAACTTTGCCCCTTTTTCCCATTGAAACAATGCCCCGATATTCACAAGTTTCCAGGAATGTATCCCCCACGAACGTTGGGGCCCGACAGCATTTGACCTTTTGACCTCAATCCAATGGGCAGAGCCCAAAATGATAGGGCTCTCGCACCTTCTTGCCAAGTGGTGATCATAATGGCATGATGCCCTCATTTTGGTTTACACCAAATCTTCATGCCCCCCTCCCCACCCCCATTTTTATTTACTTGAAATATATTTTACTTCTTTATTATGTTGCCATGGGCGCTGCATTCGGACACCATGCTGCCATGTCACTTCCTGCTGTTAATACTACACTACTATCGAGATGATTTGAGAATATGAGCACCCAGCTCCTTCCAGCTTTAAATCCAGTTGGGAAGTTCTGAGAGTAGGTCCTACCAGCTTTACAAAGTGAAAAAGTTAGTCCAGCAAAGCGAATTGCACGGGAGATGCTGACATTGCGATCGGGGGTGGGGAGATGACCTGCTAATGTTTGCAAAGGTAGCAGCTTCTTCTAATCTCTTAAATTTGCAAGTGGTGAAACTTTTAATAAACTAGAGTACTAGAGAGGTCATAGAACACCTTACCCTGCACAGGCATGAGAAAAATAACATGGAAAGGGCTACCCCTCCCTTTTTGAGGCAAGACATGGAGTTTCTAGCAACCTGTTCATGGCAACCCCCCCCCCCCCACCCCCAAAAAAATATTGAAAGTTCATGTATTATATCGAGAATGTAAATAGGTCAAACGAGGAAGTGTGGGAAGTTTACAATGCATATCTTGAATATGTATACACTTATTAGCCCCCAGTGGACTTAGTCTGAAACGGGGGCTTCTGGATTTGGTCTTGGACATGTATGGACCAATTTTATTTGTACTTGGCACAAAGACAACAGATGATGGTATACATATGCACATAATTTTGTTTCGTGATGCGATTAAAGATAGCTGACTGGTGGCCATTTTCGTTGAAAAAACAAACCAACCCGGTGTCAAATACATCCTGAACCATTTCTCGGACATGCATTTCCCGATCCTTTTCAAGCTTGACACACAGATAATGAATGATGGCTTACATATGCATGTCATTTTTTTTTTTTTGAGATCAGATCCAAGATGGCCGACTGGCAGCCATTTTGTTACTTAATCTTTGCATCAGTACATAGATGTCCCAAGTTTGGTCAAATCCCTTGAGTTGTTCACAAGTTATCACGGTAATGAAAATCTGCTACGCATGGACCGCAACCCAAATAATGCCTCCAGCACCTTCGGCTGCAGAGGCATAAAAATAATGGCACTTGATCAGACAAATTGTACTACATTTAAAGTAAGAAAATACAAGGTCAATAGATCTGCACCAGTACAAATTACACAACCCAGCCTTTTAAAGACCAGATGTCAAAGAGTTGCAAAACATGTCGGGAAATTATGAAATCAATGGGGAACTTTAAAGGCCTCTATATGTAGCATTCATCACCAATTTCCCTCAACACATTTCATCCTCCAGGTACCTATTTGGAAAAGTACAAAAGCGGCAGGAGTATGCAACATAACTCCAGAAACAATCAGAGGAAGAAGAGGAAGATTCCATAGTGATTGTCCTGACAAAAATGTCTGATGATATGTGGCAGAAAATTAGGAATCAGAAGATGGAAGAAAAAAAAAAACCCATTATAGTACTAATACATGAGAAACTAGAGGGGGAGCACTTGGTAGAGTGCAAAACCTCCGCCGCCAATACTGCTAGGTCACTCAAGTGAACCTGATATCCTATTCATTCAATTTGATGTCAACAGTGCTCAGAGTTATAGTTTGCAACTTTCCCTTTTACTTTTAACTTTTACAAACTCAATTCATTCGTCAGAACGAGATTCCTTGAGACAGAAATTGATTTTACGTGGGTATATCCACCTGAAGTTCCAAAATCAGCCGCAATTATAATTTTGGCATGTTTTTTGTTGGAAATCACTTATAACATGAAGAAATGCAAAAAAAAAAAAAATCGAAATTTTGTTGAAAAAAAGTTGCAATTTTTTTTAATTTCGAACAATTTTTTTTTGGGGGGGGGGTGGAAAACACTTAAAACATGCAGAAATGCAAAAAAAAAAAATTCAAATATTTTTTTCAAAATGGCCGCCATAGCGGCCACATTGGATTTTGGACCAAGTCCAAAATCTAATGGCATGATCCTTGGACCAAACCTAACCCCCCCCACCAAGTTTCGTCGAAATCCGTCAAGGAGTTTTTCCGTAATACTGTTCACAAACAAACAAACAAGTAGTCATAGACTGGTACTTACGAAATCATCAACTTGACCTCTGACCTTGTCTAATAAAAGCTGTCTTGAGAGAAGGTAGCAACGCAAACCAGAAGTTTCTCCGATGATTCTGTACCAAACCATCAAAAATTGAATGTTTTGGATGTTTGACCTCACTGTGACCTTGACCTTTGACCGATTTTGACAAAAATCTAATCAGCGCTAGCCATCACCCTCCTGAATCACGAGGTGTAATTTGACATTGGTAGCTTCTTCCGTTCGAGTTATCTGTACGAAACCATCAAAAATCGAATATTTGACCTCACTGTGACCTTGACCTTTGACCGATTTTGACCAAAATCTAATCAGCACCAGCCATCACCCTCCTGAATCACGTGGTGTAATTTGACATTGGTAGCTTCTTCCATTCGAGTTATCATGCCTACAAACAAACAAACAAATAAACCAATGCACCCACAGGGTGACCCGTATCTTGCCAAAAGGTGACCACGTGTGACTTCTTTAAGGTCACACTGAGGTGAACAGAGTTGCTATCCACCAGGAGCGATTCCTTGAGGAATATCTGCCTACGAGAGATTCCGATGAGAATCGTTCTACAGAGTAACCATGAAAAATATGCTTTTTCCTCATAACGTCACCAAATGACGTCATAATGTCTCAAGCTTGACATATCTAGAAAGCACTCATCGAGTTGTTCAATTTGAGGTACTACACAATATGGTTCCTAAAACTTGAAAATTTGACCTTGGGGTCAAATATGTTTGACCTAAGGCGCTAACCATGAAGGTCAAGGCCAATCGCCACCAAAAATTAATCAGCTGAGCGCCAGAACATGAACTATATTCCCATGAAGTTTGAAGACGATCCGATCAAAATTACTCAAAAAATAAGGGTTTCGTCGACTCCCCTGATTTACAACAAAGTGACCTTGACCTTTAACCTTGACCTTCAAAATTTTATGTGCTGAAAGGGACCTCTTTAGGCCTCTGATATGCGAAGTTACAAAAATTTCCAATGATAACTGTGCTCTGCAGAGTGATTTATACGTGATTACAGACCAAAAAAAAAAATATATATATATATATATATGAAGGTCAAGGACAATCGCCACCAAAAATTAATCAGCTGAGCGCCAGACCATGAACGATATTCCCATGAAGTTTGAAGACAATCCGATCAAACATACTAAAAAAATAAGGGTTTCGTCGACTCCCCTGATTTGCGACAAAGTGACCTTGACCTGTGACCTTGACCTTCAAAATTTTATGCGCTGAAAGGGACCTCTATAGGTCTCTGATATGCGAAGTTACAAAAATTTCCAATGATAACTGTGCTCTGCAGTGATTTATACGTGATGACAGACCAAAAAAACAAAACAAAACAATGTCACCCCCAGGGTGACCCGTATCTTGCCAAAAGGTGACCACGTGTGACTTCTTTAAAGGTCACACTGAGGTGAACAGAGCTGCTATCCACCAGGAGCGACTCCTTGAGGAATATCTGCCTACGAGAGATTCCGATGAGAATCGTTCTACAGAGTAACCATGAAAAATATGCGTTTTCCTCATAACGTCACCAAATGACATCATAATCTCTCAAGCTTGGCATATCTAGAAAGCACTCATCGAGATGTTCAATTTGAGGTACTACACGATATGGTTCCTAAAACTTGAAAATTTGACCTTGGGGTCAAATATGTTTGACCTGAGGCGCTAACCATGAAGGTCAAGGCCAATCGCCACCAAAAATTAATCAGCTGAGCGCCAGACCATGAACTATATTCCCATGAAGTTTGAAGACGATCCGATCAAAATTACTCAAAAAATAAGGGTTTCGTCGACTCCCCTGATTTGCGACAAAGTGACCTTGACATTTGAGCTTGACCTTCAACATTTTGTGCACTGAAAGGGACCTCGAAAGGCCTCTGATATGCGAAGTTACAAAAATTTCCAATGATAACTGTGCTCTGCAGAGTGATTTATACGTGATTACAGACAAACAAACAAACAAAACAAAAAAAAAACACACAAGCTGACTAACATATCTTGCAAAAACTTCGTTTTGGCAAGATAACAAACAAACAGGAACGGAAGTCATCAATATACTGACGAAATCTTTAGATTTCATAAGTACAAACAAACACACAAACAAACAAGCAGTCAAAGACTGGTACTTACGAAATCGTCAAATTGACCTCTGACCTTGTCTAATAAAAGCTGTCTCTGGAGAAGGTAGCGACGCAAACCAGAAGTTTCTGCGATGATCTGTACCAAACCATCAAAAATCGAATGTTTTGGATGTTTGACCTCACTGTGACCTTGACCTTTGAACGATTTTGACCAAAATCTAATCAGCACTAGCCATCACCCTCCTGAATCACGTGGTGTAATTTGACATTGGTAGCTTCTTCCGTTCTCGAGTTATCGTGCCTACAAACAAACAAACAAGCAGTCATAGACTGGTACTTACGAAATCGTCAACTTGACCTCTGACCTTGTCTAATAAAAGCTGTCTCTCGAGAGGGTAGCAACGCAAACCAGAAGTTTCTTGGTTGATTCTGGACAAAAGCATCAAAAATCGTAACGTCGACCGAAGCAAAAATCTCCATTTCTCCACGCAATTATTTAATATTATTTTTTCAGTGTCACAAAACTGTAATATCCGGCCATCCACCAACAATCTTTCCATAATCCGACGGCTTAGCGAGTCAGGCATGTGACAATAACCTTTATTGGGATAAAAAATGACTTTTAAACACCATCTTTGTCGAGAACACCGTCAACGCACACACGGAAAACCTTTACGTGATCAACGATGCCTCTGCTCAAGCGCGCTGCACCAAGTGACGAGCTGTGACGCGGCAAGTGAAATATTTTTTATAAAATCTTAAAAAGCCTCCAAAACTTCCGATTTTAACAGAATTTCGACAACTGAGTTGTAAGTGTCCTAAGCGATCGCAAAAACCGAAGACAAAATTAAAATCGAAGTTAAAACGAACTCCTAACGTCGAGCGAAGCAAAAATATTCCATTTCTCCACGTTAATTTATGGAATTATGTTTGACCTCACTGTGACCTTGACCTTTGACCGATTTTGACCAAAATATAATCAGCGCTAGCGATCACCCTCCTGAATCACGTGGTGTAATTTGACATTGGTAGCTTCTTCCGTTCTCGAGTTATCGTGCCTACAAACAAACAAACAAACAAACAAACAAGCAGTCATAGACTGGTACTTACAAAATCGTCAACTTGACCTCTGACCTTGTCTAATAAAAGCTGTTCCTCGAGAAGGTAGTGACGCAAACCAGAAGTTTCTACGATGATTCTGTATCAAACCATCAAAAATCGTAACGTCGACCGAAGCAAAAATCTCCATTTCTCCACGCAATTATACCTTAACATAACTCAACGACGCGTCTGCTCGAGCGCACTGCATCATGGGACGACCTGTGATGCGTCGAGTGAAATGTTTTTCATACAATCTTAAAACGTCTCCAAAACATCCGATTTTTACCAGAATTTCGACAACCGAGATTTAAGCGTCCGAAGCGATTGCAAAAACCGAAGACAAAATTAAAATCAAAGTTAAAACGAACTCATAACGTCGAGCAAAGCAAAAATACACCATTTCTCCACGTGAATTTATGGAATTATGTTTGACCTCACTGTGACCTTGACCTTTGACCGATTTTGAGCAAAATTTAGTCAGCACGAGCCATCACCCTCCTGAATCACGTGGTGTAATTTGACATTGGTAGCTTCTTCCCTTCTCGAGTTATCGTGCCTACAAACAAACAAACAAACAAGCAGTCATAGACTGGTACTTCCGAAATCGTCAACTTGACCTCTGACCTTGTCTCATAAAAGCTGTCTCCAGAGAAGGTAGCGACGCAAACCAGAAGTTTCTGCGATGATTCTGCACCAAACCATCAAAAATCGAATGTTTTGGATGTTTGACCTCACTGTGACCTTGACCTTTGACCAAAATCTAAACAGCACGAGACATCGCCCTCCTGAATCACGTGGTGTAATTTGACATTGGTAGCTTCTTCCGTTCTCGAGTTATCTGTACCAAACCATCAAAAATCGAATATTTGACCTCACTGTGATCTTGACCTTTGAAAGATTTTGACCAAAATCGATTCAGTGCTAGCCACCACCCTCCTGGATCACCTGGTGTAATTTGACATTGGTTGCTTCTTCCGTTCTCGAGTTATCATTTTTTGGATGTTTGACATCACTGTGACCTTGACCTTTGACCGATTTTGACCAAAATATAATCAGCACTAGCCATCACTCTCCTGAATCACGTGGTGTAATTTGACATTGGTAGCTTCTTCCCTTCTTGAGTTATCGTGCCTTCAAACAAACAAACAAACAAACATACAAACAGAAACGGAAGTCATCAACATTCTTTCGAAATCTTTAGATTTGGTAAGTAACAAACAGAAACGAAAGTCATCAATATACTTACGAAATCTAGAGATTTCGTAAGTAACAAACAAGCAGTCATAGACTGGTACTTACGAAATTGTCAACTTGACCTCTGACCTTGTCTAATGAAAGCTGTCTCTCGAGAAGGTGGCGACGCAAACCAGAAGTTTCTGCGATGATTCTGCACCAAACCATCAAAAATCGAATGTTTTGGATGTTTGACCTCACTGTAACCTTGACCTTTGACCGATTTTGACCAAAATCTAATCAGCATGAGCCATCAGCCTCCTGAATCACGTGGTGTCATTTGACATTGGTAGCTTCTTCCGTTCTCGAGTTATCTGTACCAAACCATCAAAAATCGAATATTTGACCTCACTGTGACCTTGACCTTTGACCGATTTTGACCAAAATCTAATCAGCACTAGCCATCACCCTCCTGAATAACGTGGTGTAATTTGACATTGGTAGCTTCTTCCCTTCTCGAGTTATCGTGCCTACAAACAAACAAACAAACAAACAGAAACCGAAGTCATCAATATACTTACGAAATCTTTAGATTTCATAAGTAACAAACAAACAGAAACCGAAGTCATCAATATACTTACGAAATCTTTAGATTTTGTAAGTAACAAGCAGTCATAGACTGGTACTAACGAAATAGTCAACTTGACCTCTGACCTTGTCTAATAAAAGCTGTCTCTCGAGAAGGTAGCGAAGCAAACCAGAAATTTTTACGATGATTCTGTACCAACCCATCAAAAATCGGATGTTTTGGATGTTTGACCTCACTGTGACCTTGACCTTTGACCGATTTTGACCAAAATCTAAATCAGCGCTAGCCATCCCCCTCCCGAATCACGTGGTGTAATTTGACATTGGTAGCTTCTTCCGTTCTCGAGTTATCTGTTCCAAGCCATCAAAAATCGAATATTTGCCCTCACTGTGACCTTTGACCGATTTTGACCAAAATCTAATCAGCACTTGCCATCACCCTCCTGAATCACGTAGTGTAATTGACGTTGGTAGCTTCTTCCGTTCTCGAGTTATCGTGCCTACAAACAAACAAACAAACAAACAAACAAGCAGTCATAGACCGGTAATTACGAAATCGTCAACTTGACCTCTGATTTTGTCTAATAATAGCTGTCTCTGGAGAAGGTAGCGACACAAACCAGAAGTTTCCACCATGATTCTGTACCAAACCATCAAAAATTGAATTTTTGACCTCACTGTGACCTTGACCTTTGACCGATTTTGACCAAAATCTAATCAGCACTAGCCATCACTCTCCTGAATCAAGTGGTGTAATTTGACATTGGTAGCTTCTTCCGTTCTCGAGTTATCGTGCCTACAAACAAACAAACAAACATACATACAAACAAACAAACAAACAAACAAACAGAAACGGAAGTCATCAACATACTTTCGAAATCTTTAGATTTCGTAAGTAACAAACAGAAACGGAAGTCATCAATATACTTCCGAAATCTTGAGATTTCGTAAGGAACAAACAAGCAGTCATAGACTGGTACTTACGAAATAGTCAACTTGACCTCTGACCTTGTCTAATAAAAGCTGTCTCTCCAGAAGGTGGCGACGCAAACCAGAAGTTTCTGCGATGATTCTGTACCAAACCATCAAAATCGAATGTTTTGGATGTTTGACCTCACTGTAACCTTGACCTTTAACCGATTTTGACCAAAATCTAATCAGCACGAGCCATCACCCTCCTGAATCACGTGATGTCATTTGACATTGGTAGCTTCTTCCGTTCTCGAGTTATCTGTACCAAACCATCAAAAATCGAATATTTGACCTTTGACCGATTTTGACCAAAATCTAATCAGCACTAGCCATCACCCTCCTGAATCACGTGGTGTAATTTGACATTGGTAGCTTCTTCCGTTCTCAAGTTATCGTGCCTACAAACAAACAAACAAAGTCATAGACTGGTACTTACGAAATAGTCAACTTGACCTCTGACCTTGTCTAATAAAAGCTGTCTCTAGAGAAGGTAGCAACGCAAACCAGAAGTTTCTACCATGATTCTGTACCAAACCATCAAAAATCGAATGTTTGGATGTTTGACCTCAATGTGACCTTGACCTTTAACCGATTTTGACCAAAATCTAATCAGCGCGAGCCACCACCCTCCTGAATCACGTGGTGTAATTTTACATTGGTAGCTTCTTCCATTCTCGAGTAATCATTTTTTGGATGTTTGACCTCACTGTGACCTTGACCTTTGACCGATTTTGACCAAAATCTAATCAGCACTAGCCATCACCTTCCTGAATCACGTGGTGTAATTTGACATTGGTAGCTTCTTCCGTTCTCGAGTTATCGTGCCCACAAACAAACAAAGAAGCAGTCATTGAATGGCACTTACGAAATCTTCAACTTGACCTCTGACCTTGTCTAATAAAAGTTGTCTCTCCAGAAGGTATCGACGCAAACCAGAAGTTTCTACGATGATTCTGTACCAAACCATCAAAAATCGAATGTTTTGGATGTTTGACCTCACTGTGACCTTGACCTTTGACCGATTTTGACCAAAATCTAATCAGCGCTAGCCACCAACCTCCTGAATCACGTGGTGTAATTTGACATTGGTAGCTTCTTCCGTTCTCGAGTTATCATTTTTTGGATGTTTGACCTCACTATGACCTTGTCCTTTGATCGATTTTGACCAAAATCTAATCAGCACTTGCCATCACCCTCCTGAATCACGAGGTGTAATTTGACATTGGTAGCTTCTTCCGTTCTCGAGTTATCGTGCCTACAAACAAACAAACAAACAGAAACGGAAGTCATCAATATACTTACGAAATCTTTAGCTTTCGTAAGTAACAAACAGAAACGGAAGTCATCAATATACTTACGAAATCTTTAGATTTCGTAAGTAACAAACAGAAACGGAAGTGATAAATATACTTCCGAAATGTTTAGATTTCGTAAGTAACAAACACACAAACAAAGAAACAGAAACGGAAGTCATCAATATACTTACGAAATCTTTAGATTTCGTAAGTAGCAAACAAACAGAAAGGGGTGAAAACAGTAACCTCCGATCTTCGATGGCGGAGGTTAACTAGGACACTCGGAAGAGCACATAACCCCACCACACAATCCCTGATCCAGTAGAACATATCAGGCCAGTATTTTTTTTTACATCATGCTCAACTACATCATTTTTGGTCTGGACTAAGCTCAATTGATATCAATTTTTTTCGATATCGATATACAAGTGGGGTCTTATGCCTGGTGTTGACTTAATGGTTTGGGTGGTGGGCTTGGGATCTGAGTATCCCGAGTTCAAATCTCACTCGGCTTTTGAATCAATACCAGGTGGGGTTGACTCTGCCTATCATCCTTCTGAGGTTGGCAAAAATAAGTGCTGGCATTCTGGTATACTGTGTTGGAGTGGCGACCTGTCCAGAAATGTGTCCAATAGCCAAGGAGACTGCTTTGGCAGCACCAATGCTCTGCACAGAGTATGGTCCCAGTGGATGGATCAATGTGGGGTCATTACTGGTATATAGGTTATGTTTAAAAAATATATATTGTTGTGGTTACCAAATTCGCAAACCACCATTCAGGTCCCTTAGGTGAGGTATCTCGGTAAGTACATGTGTAGTTAGGCCCGAACCCGTTGTCTAGTGGGAATACATGTCATTTATGCGTGCTGCGACTCTTCAGGATAGCCGTTTTTCTTTTACTATCTTTATTTTGGACCAACCGCCATGATTACCACCACAACCACAACATCAACCACCAACCACAACGCCGCTTCACCACAACCGCCACGACCTTCACGTCACACCTCGCAACCGTAGCATCGCCACCGTTCTTGCCCCGCTGTGGGTACCGGTGTTGGACTCGTGCAGAGCGCGCGTCGAACAGCGTGTACAAAATCACGGATTTTGTGCTTCAAAAACGGATCAAAAACGACACACGCCCACTTTTTGCCGTCCAATCGGTGAGCGAGGGGCGATTTGGCCCCGCCTCCAGGACGATCGATATATGCAAATTTGTGGATCAAAAAGCCTTCACGCCCACTTTTTCTCGGGCCAATGGGGAGCGAGGTGAAAGGTCAAAGGGAGGGGGTCAAAGGCGAAGCTACGGGGGGATAAAAGGACCGTGTTCGTCAGTCAGAGGAGGAGAGTCCAACGGAGAGTCCAAGGGGAGAGTCCAAAGAAGAGTCAAACGAGGAGAGTCCAAAGAAGAGTCCAACGAGGAGAGTCCAAAGAAGAGTCCAGAGTCGGAGAGTCCAGAGGCGGAGAGGCGGCAGCGGCGAAGGCAGACGAGGGGGTGCTCGCGTCGGTGCCGGGAGCTGCACGCCCGAGGGAGGCCGGCAGCGCGACCTGGCCGAGGTGGAGACGCACACCAGGGATAATAAAGATCCTCTATACCCCGAGCATCAGCAACCCCCTCCTGTTTCCCCCCCGCGCTGAGATAGTGCGACCAAGGGGGCCCATTTCCCACCCCCTGCCAGACACTGTCCGCGAGGCCTGCGGAGTGAGGCGCCATCGCCGCTCCGCGTCTCATCACCAGACGGGTAGGCGCGACCCGGTCTCGGCCTCAGGCCCGCCTCATTCTTGGGGGTATTCTTTTCCTTGGTTTTGGGTATGTGTTGTCGGCGCCGTCTGTGAAGTAGAATTGTATAAGTGTTGCCGTGTGCTCGGTAGTCGGTATTAGCTCTGCATTGTGTTTTCGCTTTTACATTTGCTTTTTGTGTAAATGGAATTGTGTTTTCTTTTTTTTGTGTGCTTTTGGTGGAATTGAATATGTGTGCTTTCCGTTCGTCGCGAATAAATGTGCTTTATTGTTGAACTGTGTCCCGCTTCGCTTCGTCTTTTTCTCCCATTGAATCCCCATCTTGCTTCACGTAAAGGGTTGGTAGTGGGCTGAATACGCCCGATAATTAATCGAACCGTCGAGGTCGACGATAACACCGCTCGGTTATTCTGATAGTACGGAACGGGTCGCTTAAGTGGCCCGTGTCCGAAGTCGACCTGCGGCGAGGTGCGATCGCCCGGTCTACCCTCCGCGTGGGTACTTAGGTAGGTCGAATTTGGCGAGCAACCCTATCCCACGCGGGGGCTGATTGGCTCGATCGCGGTGAGACCGAAAGGTCCACCCGTGACTGGTTCCCGGCGTTAGTCCGAGAGGGTCACGACTGGATTGTCCGTCCGGTGGGCGACGTGCCGCGATTCGACTTACGTGGCCGTCAGCATGCCGGCGGGCGCGAATCCGCAACACTGGTGTCAGAAGTGGGATACAAATTCATCGCCCTCCTCGCGGCACTGGTATCGGAGAACAGGAAAACGGGCTCTCCTGTCTCCGGCTAAATTCACGGGAATCGGTCCAGGGGTGAGAGAAGCGACCCCCGATTCCCTCCAAATTACGAGCGAGCAAATTAACCCTTCACGAGAAGCAAGATGGCGTCTCAAGGCGAGCGGGAGCCGGGGGTATTAGAAATGGATGTAGAATGTGTAGGATCCATGGTCCAGGATGGAATCCCCGAGCAGGAAATGTTGATTGTGCAGGAACACGGACTCGCCCAACTGAACCCAGAGCCCGAAATGGGTGCGGCAGCGGCCGCGGTGTATGACACCTCCCCCCCCCCTCTCCACCAAAACCCTTCCCCAACCCTTGCCGAAACGGCTCAGCTGAGTGCATCCAACATGGCCCAGCTATGCGCCATGCTGGCGGCAATGAACAAACAAATGATCGAAAAGATGGATGCGAATGCACAACAAATAATCGAAAAGATGGATACAAACGCAAATGAAATTATAAACGGAATGAAAGGCATGAACAAGCACATGAAGGAAGAAACGAAAAAGCTCCGGGGTGAGACGCAGAACATGGGCCGATGCCTGCAGGCGGGCATGAAGGCCGTGACAAAGGAAATAATAGTTGAGACAAGGGAGGTAAAGGGTGAAGAGTTGGCAGTGACGGTAGCCGGGAAGGGAACGATAGAGGAGAGACTACATGATGAAGACGGGGTAAGTGACGTGCACACACACACGGAGGTAGTGGAGGATAATGGGGGTGAGCTCGCGGAGCGTGTGGGGACCCAGTGCGAGCACCTGGATGGCCTCCTCCAGGAACGAGGGGAGGGAGTATGCCCCCTTGAGGCGAGTCACGACCAGGTGAGTTCGGTCGTGCTTTGCGAGGTTGAGGGGAGGAGTGCTGTGGACAGGTGCACTGAGAGCTTGGGGGGTATAGAGGCCCCGGAGACCCTTGTGGGGACACGAATCCCCAGTGTGGTTGTCCCTGTGTGTGTGGTGCAAGGCGTGAGTGCGTCCCCGTGTGTGGAAGCGACCCCGTGTGTGAGTGGTGTGGTGGCGATGGTGCCGGAGTGCGTGCTTCCTAGCACGCCGTGTGTGGATGAGGCACCGCGGGTTAGTGCCCCCGCGTGTGTGGATGAAACGGCCAGTGTGAGTGCGGCACCGCGGGTTGGTGCCCCCGTATGTGTGAGTGAGGCACGGAGTATGGATGAGACACCGCGGTTGAGTGTCGCCGTGTGTGTGAGTGAGGCACCGCGGGTGTGTGCCCCCGCGTGTGTGAGTGAGGCACGGTGTGTGGATGAGGCACAGCGGTTGAGTTCCCCCGCGTGTATGAGTGAGGCACGGTGTGTGGATGGAGCACCACGTGTGAGTAGTATGGTTTGTGTGAGTAGTGAGGCACGCGTGAGTGAACGGCCGTATGCAAGGGAGACCGTGTGTGTGAGAGAGCGGTATGTGAGGGAGATGTCGGTTGGCATGCGGGAGCACGCAGCCGCATCTCCCGGTGTGAATGTGATGGAGTGGACTGTGTGCGTCATAACACGCAGGTGTTCGTGGGTTGAATGGCGACGACGAAGGCGACAGAGGAAAGAAAGCCGGGTAGCGGCTGTAGTTGTTTCGGGGACCGTGCCGGGTTCACCCAGCAGTGAGCACGCGGTTCGTGCTGTGCAACGCACGAGACCGCCACGTGCTCGCTTGCGAGAGTGAAGTCCCGGTCCGGAAACGCACGCGGTGGATTTGCCGATCCCGCAGACGGACAAAGTTTAGGCAGGTATACGGATTTGGACCGGACGGGTTCTCCACGCGATCGTGTGTGTTGAGCTCCAACGGGCAAAGCACATGTGTTCGCGTGGGGAACCCCTCGAGACGTGGGGCTTGTGTTTTTTTTTGCGCACGGTGACGTCATGGCTGCACGTGGGGTTGGAATCCGGCAGGAGGGGTATCTCTGCCGGATGGTCCCGTCCAAGGAGGGACGAGGAACACGTGCAGCTGCATGACGTCACGGGCAGGTGCAAAGTGCGCGAGCTCTGAGTTGCCGCGCAGGTGCTGCGCATGAAAAAAAAAAAGCAAGCCTCACTTTCGGGTGTACAGGATTCCTGGGCAAGGGGTGGAAGACCCCCTTACCCGGGGCACAGGATGGAAACTAGTTAGGGGGAAGGGTTAGCTTAGTTAGACCGACTTCATGGGGCAGGGGTAAGTCCTCATGGAGTCCGTGGAATGGATTAGTTAGAGGGATTGTAGCGAGATTTAGGTTGGGAAATAAAATGATTTTTTTTGAGTTAGGAGACAGAGACAGACTGGTGAATGTGTAGAGGGGACGTAGCTTAGCTACGTAGGTTAAATGGAACGTGCTATAGTTTAAGGGACGACGTGGGAGCACGAGTTAGTTAGGGGATGTAGTTAGAAGAATGGCAGAGTTCAGCGGTGAGTGTGTTGAAGAGTTGGTGAGTTGTGAGGCATGTGCTTGGTGAGTGAGTGAGGCCAGCGGGTCTGTGTGTATGGAGCGAATGGGGAATGCATGGTGCGATGAGTGATTGGGGGGAGGAGTGACTCCCGCCCAAGGGACCCCGGGGTCAGTGTAGATTGAGTTAGCTGGGTTAGTCAAATTGAAAAATGGAGGTCGTTTTGTTGTTGGTGGGAAAGTAGGCTCGAGACCCATTTGGAGGGGTGCAGGAGCCCTGTTGACGGGCTTGGGAGCGTGGCTGCGAAAGGTGAGTATCGCTGAGTGGGTACCCCGGGCACCAGGCTAGTCGGCCGCGGTAGGCCATGGGCCCATGGGGGGCCGGGATAGAGTAGTGGGCACGGGTGCGCCCGCTTGGTGCGGGGGCCCGGGGTGCCATTAGCCACGTGGGCAGTGTTGTGGGCACGGGTGACCCTCGGAAAGGGGCCCGGGAGGCCGGCCTGCCACGTGTGCGTTTCAGGGGAGGTGCCATGGGGGGCACTCCCCGGTGTTAGGGAGCTGGTAGGCTCGGAGGCAGTGTAGTGCCCGGGGGTGCCATAGCGGGAGATTCGGCAGAGGGTCGTGCCTGCCTAAGGGAGCCACGTGTCCCAGCCAGGAGACCGTGTGAGGGCACGGAGAGAAAATTGGGGGGCGAGGCCCGAAATTGTGAGGACACCAACACAGGCGACGGGAATCTGGGTTGTTAGAACCAATAGTTTAAGCGAGAGGCGCTTGTTGAAAGCCCCGGGGTAGTTTAACAGTTAAATGGTTAGGGTAGATTAGGAGATGTACCCCTCCGCACCATCCATCCCCTCGCTCTCGTTGTGGGCCGCTGGACCCACTTTGGGTTAGATCGCTGAACTCTGGGGAGGCCATTCTGAGGCTTCGTTGGGCCTCGACACAGGACGTTAGCTCTCCCTTATTCCCCTCCGGGAAGGGAACGTAGGGGTTGGGAGTAGGCTAGGTGACAGGATAGGTTAGCCGAACAAGGACGATAAAGGGGGTTAGGGGACGATTTATAGTGGGGAAGTAAAAATAAAAACAACAAAAAAAATAAGTGGGGGCTAAATTGGTTTTTCACAAATTAAGGGGGTGGGTATGTACAGTGACAGGCAAAGGCGATAGGTTGGGAGGGAGACAGGTTGGTAGGTCCGAGCCCGCCTTCCATGTGGCCAGCACCACCGCACTCCCTCCACCAACCTCCACTGAACGGCAAAGGCTGGCCAGCTTCATCTGCTGGCTGTGTTACTTCAAGGCCTGTGCCGGCCCACTTGATCGGCAGCTGTTGTGTTGCTGCAAGGCCTGTGCCGGCCACTTCGTCTGCAGCTGCTGTACTTCAAGGCCTGTGCCGGCCAGTTCATCTGCCGGCTGTGTTTGCCTGCAACGGCCTTCTTCTGCGGGCTGTGTTTGCCTGCTCACCTTTGCCATGCCATGCCCACTGCCCATGTTCACCAGCCCCGTTCAATTTTGCTTTGCCCCCCCCCCCCCCCGTTCATTGCCATGTGCGCCAGGATCGTAAAAGCAACAGTTTGCAAGCTGCGAGAACTGCCCTGTTGGCAGCGACAACACGGGCCTGCAGTGGCGGCCCGTGCACCGTGTTTGTGTTCACCCATCCATTCGTTGTGCTCATTGCGTGTGCCACTTGAGCTGGCACGGAGACTGCGTTTGTGCAGCCCATGCACCGTTGTGGTTCACTGCGTTCAGTTCAAAAGGGAAGGCCTTGGACTGCGTGTGAGCAGCCAGCCACGTTCCCTGTCACCTGCATTGTTTTGAGCCAGAGACTGCATGCGGGCAGCCTGGCTCCCTGCTAACTGCTTTCTTTTTGCAGAGTTCAATGATCCTGGGCCATGGTTTAGTGTAAAATTTGTAAGTTAAGGTTAAGATGTACTGTAAATATGAGTGCGCCCCCGGCATGTCTGTCTAGCGCCGGCAATTTTATTTAAGTCGTCCGTGTGAGTGAGTTTGTTTAGGTAGTTACGCAGCCCTCAGGTTATTTATTTTGGGGACACGAATACCATGAATGTCGCACCCAGGGATCCGTAGGTAAAATGTACTAGGGGAAAACTACACATGATGGCACACGAAAATTTGACGACTCGGGACGAGTCTGTAAAAAGGGGAGGGGGTAGTGTTGTGGTTACCAAATTCGCAAACCACCATTCAGGTCCCTTAGGTGAGGTATCTCGGTAAGTACATGTGTAGTTAGGCCCGAACCCGTTGTCTAGTGGGAATACATGTCATTTATGCGTGCTGCGACTCTTCAGGATAGCCGTTTTTCTTTTACTATCTTTATTTTGGACCAACCGCCATGATTACCACCACAACCACAACATCAACCACCAACCACAACGCCGCTTCACCACAACCGCCACGACCTTCACGTCACACCTCGCAACCGTAGCATCGCCACCGTTCTTGCCCCGCTGTGGGTACCGGTGTTGGACTCGTGCAGAGCGCGCGTCGAACAGCGTGTACAAAATCACGGATTGTGTGCTTCAAAAACGGATCAAAAACGACACACGCCCACTTTTTGCCGTCCAATCGGTGAGCGAGGGGCGATTTGGCCCCGCCTCCAGGACGATCGATATATGCAAATTTGTGGATCAAAAAGCCTTCACGCCCACTTTTTCTCGGGCCAATGGGGAGCGAGGTGAAAGGTCAAAGGGAGGGGGTCAAAGGCGAAGCTACGGGGGGATAAAAGGACCGTGTTCGTCAGTCAGAGGAGGAGAGTCCAACGGAGAGTCCAAGGGGAGAGTCCAAAGAAGAGTCAAACGAGGAGAGTCCAAAGAAGAGTCCAACGAGGAGAGTCCAAAGAAGAGTCCAGAGTCGGAGAGTCCAGAGGCGGAGAGGCGGCAGCGGCGAAGGCAGACGAGGGGGTGCTCGCGTCAGTGCCGGGAGCTGCACGCCCGAGGGAGGCCGGCAGCGCGACCTGGCCGAGGTGGAGACGCACACCAGGGATAATAAAGATCCTCTATACCCCGAGCATCAGCAACCCCCTCCTGTTTCCCCCCGCGCTGAGATAGTGCGACCAAGGGGGCCCCTTTCCCACCCCCTGCCAGACACTGTCCGCGAGGCCCGCGGAGTGAGGCGCCATCGCCGCTCCGCGTCTCATCACCAGACAGGTAGGCGCGACCCGGTCTCGGCCTCAGGCCCGCCTCATTCTTGGGGGTATTCTTTTCCTTGGTTTTGGGTATGTGTTGTCGGCGCCGTCTGTGAAGTAGAATTGTATAAGTGTTGCCGTGTGCTCGGTAGTCGGTATTAGCTCTGCATTGTGTTTTCGCTTTTACATTTGCTTTTTGTGTAAATGGAATTGTGTTTTCTTTTTTTTGTGTGCTTTTGGTGGAATTGAATGTGTGCTTTCCGTTCGTCGCGAATAAATGTGCTTTATTGTTGAACTGTGTCCCGCTTCGCTTCGTCTTTTTCTCCCATTGAATCCCCATCTTGCTTCACGTAAAGGGTTGGTAGTGGGCTGAATACGCCCGATAATTAATCGAACCGTCGAGGTCGACGATAACACCGCTCGGTTATTCTGATAGTACGGAACGGGTCGCTTAAGTGGCCCGTGTCCGAAGTCGACCTGCGGCGAGGTGCGATCGCCCGGTCTACCCTCCGCGTGGGTACTTAGGTAGGTCGAATTTGGCGAGCAACCCTATCCCACGCGGGGGCTGATTGGCTCGATCGCGGTGAGACCGAAAGGTCCACCCGTGACTGGTTCCCGGCGTTAGTCCGAGAGGGTCACGACTGGATTGTCCGTCCGGTGGGCGACGTGCCGCGATTCGAGTTACGTGGCCGTCAGCACGCCGGCGGGCACGAATCCGCAACAATATATTTTTTAATAGGTCACAAAAATTCGCAATAGTCCAATATATATTCATATATGACGTACACATCATTTACACGGTAATTTTTCAAAGTATTCCCACATGGGGCTTCCCCCCCTCCCCCACCCCCCACAATGATGACAACGAAAACGGTTATTTTACTTCCAAATTCAACTTGTGTTGAAAGAGATTTTGTTTTAAAGCGAGATCAGTATTGGTAACGACACAGATTGAGAATTGAAATCCATCGCTATTGCCTTACGGGTATGACTATCATGGAACACTGTACCCGTATCGCAGATCACCAACTCAGCACAGGCTTTCTAAAGCACACCCGATTCATATAAAATAACCACCAATTGGCAATTGCTTTAAAACCAGCCACGAGGACAAAGAAAAACACTATTGCTTGTACGTGATTAAAAGTTGTTTACGTTTAAAACAGAGGTTTAAAAGTTAACACATACTGTGCTTAATTCCTCATACATCTTGACAACATATGTTCCACTGTTCCTATTCCACGTTTAGCTGAGATGCCAAATGCATCTCAGCTAAAAATGCATCTTTTAAAATCATGTTGGGTATTTAAAGATAGTAAACACCTTTCTTCGATTTGATGGTGATATACTAGTTTTTGTTTTTATCAATTTTTTTCGGTAAACCGGTATATCGATATACAGTGGTACCTCGACTTACGAATGTCTCTACATACGAATGTTTCAGGTTACGAAGCGCCTGAACGGGAAAATATTGCCTCTAGTTACGAAGGCGTTTCAGGATACGAAGTCAAAAATACAGTACAGTACGCGCTGCTTTTCGCTGCTCCCAGAGTTTCCTGAACGTAAACAAACTTGTAGCTGCTCTGCCATTGGCTATCGCCTAAAATCTGCCTGGCAACCCTTTGCGTATGCGTGTATCCCAGCATGCTCTTCGTGTCCCCATCCCGCTCTGTAAATTTAGTTATACTGTATACAGTCTATGGTCCCGCTACGAAGTGCTCGGACAGTGTTACAGTACAGTACGCGTGTGGATTACAGTAACTTTTATTCACAATGGACCCCAAGAAAGCAATGAAGAAAAGTGGACAAGGAGAAAAGAAGAAGAAGAGTTTTTCTGGCCATACAAACAAAGCAAGAGATAATAGAAAGGTATGAAAAGGGGATGCGTTTGATTGATCTCGCAAAAGAATATGGACGTAATATATCTACGATCGGCACGATAATAAAACAAAAGGAAGCCCGAAAAGCTACGACTCCTTCCAAAGGCCTCTCTGTCATTTCCAAGAGGAGGTCGGCAGTGAACGATGAGATGGAGAGGTTGTTACTCGTGTGGATAAAGGAGAAAGAGATCGCTGGTGACACAGTGACAGAGGCCATAATTTGCGCAAAGGCAACCGCCATCTTCACTGACCTCGTGAAGGAGGATACAGGCGAGGGAAATTCGGCGCAGTTCGTAACGAGAATAGCAGTTAAAAGGTAAATGAATATTTTTATTATTTCCTTTATTCTTTGTTTTTTACATTATGTGCCTCTCGTTTTATGTTTATTGTGCGGTAATCTAATTTTAACATGTATTTGTTTCATGTTCTGATGCATTTTTATGATTTATTAAAAAAAAATGTCCGAATTTTGCGGGGCTTGGAACGGATTAGCGCATTTACATTCAAAAGGCGTCTCTACTTACGAAGGTTTCAGGTTACGAAACTACTCCCAGAACGAATTAAATTCGTAAGTAGAGGTACGACTGTATCGCCAGACCCTCGTTTGGACACATTGAAAGGATGCATTATCAGAAGAGGCAAGTGAAAAAGAATATACCAAATCAGAATGAACAGTAGGTAAACCAAGAACCAGATATAATCAAACACTGGAGAAAGATCGAATGGAAGCTGGAATTAATATGGAAGCAAAACATCTATTCCAAGATAGGAAAGGGTGGAGAGGTACGGTTCAGACCCTATGCTATATAGCAGCAGGAAGATAAAGGTGTCAATCTTGGTGCATTTAATCCAACCAATTCATCCACAATGGATGGATAAACCATGTCACACTTTCATTTCAGATGGAAACATTATCAGCAAACAACAAACAAGCATAAAAGTTGTGTGCAGCAATCAGCCTTGGGGTACCTCATAACTAAATTTAAACTGCAGAAGAAAAATAAAAATAAAAAGACCAGTCGTATGACTTAACTGGCAAGTACAAGCAACCGTGTGATCAGGAAGAGGAGCTCACAGATTAGGAAATGTGTAATCACCTGAACAGAGTGCACGATGATACCCATGACAACTTGAAACAAGATCCACAAAGGCTTCACCAATGCAAGCCCTAATATAGATGCAAGGTGGAATGTGCTGCAGATGAATGCAATGTGTACAAAGAACAAAAATAACTTTCAATTTCAAATAGATGATCCAAATATACTACCAATATCAAATCTACTCTACAGAGATATTTGTGTGGAACTTTGGAGACATTATGTTCCAAAATTCAGGAAGAGTAATCAGCAAGCACTTTACCATCAAGTTCAAGGAGGTATATTTTGCCAAAGCCAATGTGCTTAAAATGCTTTTGGGAAGCACGGATCTCACGATAACTTTGGAAAGTATTGCAATAAACAGAGTGGATATTGACAGTGGTGATAATTAAAAAAAAAAATTAAGTCCAAGTGGCACCAAACCAGATTTGTTGGCTGGACAGCACTGGAAGACATAATACTAATCAGACTTACCCAAGCAATGAAAAAGAAAAAAAATTAATCCATGTAATGCAGTAGGCATGCTGAGGAATAAATTCCCATTGAACCATATAAAATACTGTCATAATAATAATAATAACCACTATATTTTAAGTGTTTTCAGACAATCAATGCGTTACCAAACTCAATGGCGTAATGATTAAAGTGCCTGCTCCAAGTCTGGGAGGTCAGTGGTCAAAACCCGACCTGAACTGTACCAAAGAAAAAAAAATGGTACACGCCGCTTCCTTGCTTGCTTGACGCTCAGAATTTAAATGAATAAAACACAGACAAAACAATGGGAAGGCAATGGCAAACCACCAATTATAACATTTGTTAGGAAACTGCTTTAGCAGGACCAATGCTCTGTGATGTGATGTGATGTGAAGGCTACAGTTCATTAAACCAATCTGTTTAATTAGGACTCAATATTGTCACACACACTTGGAGTGGGGAGGGAATTGTGTGTTGTTCACAATCAGCTTTCTCGATTTTAAGCGCTCAAGCAAGCACTCCAAAAGAACGGAGTGCTCGTTGTGCTGCAGAATGGTGCCACATAACAGACCAATTGTGCATTTTGGGTGAAAAGCATGAAAGTGGCAGATGTAGCTTTTAATGTGCTGAACATTTCTAGATATGGGGCCATTTCAGTTTCTTTCCAAGATGGCCGCCAAATTCAAAATGGCCACCACCGAGTAAAAAACTGCTTTCTGACTTGTTTATAATATATTCAAATGTACTAATTTCATATTTTTCATGCTCTTTAACCATGATAATGCAAAGTTAGTTTCTATACTGATGTTTGCATATTTCAACAATGGAACAATTTTTAAAATGGCACAGAAATCCAAGATGGCCACCATGCTTAAGCAGTTGAGGAGATCTACCTCTCTGAAAATGAGGTAGAAAGGGTCGTTTTTGCTGAACATCCACGCAAGTTGATATATTCTTTCCATGCTTTGAGTCACAATATTGCCTCATATATTTAAACCAAATTACATCGTTAAACCAAATTGTTGCCTATCTCATTTGCATAATAAAAGGGGAATGCAAACTCTCCCTTCATATAAAAAAGCACATAGCTCTGCAGTTGGCAAAACGTTCTTATGACATGTAGCTTTCATCTACGCAATGCATCTAAGTTTTGGAATATTATCATGTGTAAATACAAAGTAATCTCACAGTAATGCCTGCCCCCAGCAATGCCCTGCCTGATATGCTGCCCACTTTGCGTGTTGACACAGTGCAGCTGGAGTAGGTTGAATGAACTCAATGGATCTCCCCCTTTAATTAAATAACTCTCTTCGGGCATCGTCAACACTGTTACAGCAGCTTGTCCGGTCATACATGACGACAACAAACCATTCAATCGTTTACATTTGTTCTTTCAATGTCTCGTCTGAAGGAGGTACTCCACCAAGAGTCGGAAAGGCTTCTACGACATCTGTGAAAACCTTCATTGTGTTCCATGCTGTTTTCTTTCCTCGGTTCAGAAAGAATGACGTCTAATCACAACCGGTGAAGGCGTGGAATATTAGTAGAGACAAAGATTTATCTGGACCTCGGGTATGGGCAATGGTGTGTGCTGTTATGAGTTTGCAATTCTTTTATGTGCCAAATAATACCCATATTTCACTCAGGTTCGTTTGGTTGAACAATGCTATTGCCAAGACAAGCACTTCAGTGTCCACAGTACGCAACATGACTTTCTGGTATCCATTCGCAGCAGCGTCTGCTGCATGGAGTAGTAGCCTAGTGTCGACTTCTTTGTGTGCACATGGAGAAAGGAGACTGATGTCTTTTCTTGGGGAATTCAGCAATATTGATTTGCCAAACGTAGAGATGACCTTCTTTTCAGTTTGGATTGTCAATGATTGTTGTGCCAATAATGCAAAGAGCTCTTTCTTGTTTTCACTGACTTTGAGGAATCCTTCCCAGTTTCCTGGGATCTTGCTATTTGGTTGAACACGTCTTCGTGTCCCTGTTCCACGCTTCTTCCTTGTCATTGCTTTGAGACTATTTGGAATATGTTCATCCCAGACAATGTCTACTCTGCTAGCTTTTGTAAGCTGGGTCTGAATATAGGGCAGGAAAATGCACTTGGAGTATTCATGGAAGGTTTTGGCAGGGCCTGGTTTCAACATGTTGATGATAGCGGCACCATCTAGGAGAATGACATCAACCTCAGGAACCTGTTCCAGTGGAGTCGGTTAAGTTTCCTCAAAGCACGTGACTAGGTCAGCCTTTGTCCCTGACCACAGCTCTCCAAATATGGACAATGATGGTGGATAACATCAATTTTCATGGTGAAAGAACTCCTCAATGTCTCCATCACGGACTTGACAGGACACATACAACTGTGAGAAGAGGGCACCTGTTTTCTTCAGCGATGAAATCTGCTGCTGATCATTGGACTTCAATTTAGACTGAGAGCAGCTGAACAATAGCAGTTTGTTTCTCTTCAGTGGGCTGAACAGAGACTTAGATCTGTCGCCCAGGCGCTCCTTTACAAAGGTAGCATACTGCTCCTTTCCAAGCGTTTGCATGTAGCGAACTGTCGTCACTACTTTGTCTCCCACAATATCTCGTGCCAAGAACCAACAGATCACTGGTTTGTTCTTTAAATGGGTTAGCCATTTCCCCGATAGTATGACAGAGAGAACGCACTTGTTTGGCAAATGTGCTCTGCACAGACTTCACTTGTTCATGGTGTTTGATATCCGGCCCCTTGCTCTGTTTCTCCCTGATGCTTTCTACAGTCATTAAATTCTCCCATAGCTCGTGCCATTTCTGGCTCCGCCACCATCCACCGCATTAGTTTTGATACGTTTTCTGTAAGTCCTATATCCCCTCGATCGCCTTTCATGATACAATCACTTTGCTCGTGAACTTGATCAATGGCTATGGAAGAAAATGACTAGTGGGTCTTCTTTACGACAAAGTTACCACTTTGAAACTGTGCTGCGACGTCAGGGTGCATACTCCCAAGATTAATCATGTCACGCAAATGAACTGGTAGCAAGGTGATCAAGAGTAAAGAACCAGGACATAAGCTGATCCATAGCTTCAATGTGGAGCTTGAAGTTGCCCTCTCGAAGAGATCTTAAAAAGCTCAAATTCCAATGTTGTGGACCAGCAATTAAACTGTGGACTTTCAGCTATACGCTTGGTACGCCAGGCCTCACATACTTGTGGCATTTCATCAGCCGCCAAGCTCTTGCCATATTCGTCATATGCTCTGTGCATCAGGATGGATAGACTACGAGCCGTAATGTGATGGACATGTCTTGTCCTGGTCAAGTGGGATGCTTTGAGGAAAGAGCACTGGTACTCTGCTAAAGCACTGGTCCATCCACTTTCATCTCGCCAGTCACCGATGGTTTTGAATGCAGCCATTTCTATATGAAGGCCCCCAAACACTACAACAATCTTGCCTTCTCCGTAAGTTGTTGGCCAGTTTCATTGGATCTGCTTTGCGAGTGCAAACAATGGCTGGTCAAAAGCAATGACAGGAGTCTGACCAGGATTTAGAAATTCAACATTCTGCTTGATTATATTCAAAGCGTGACGTATCATAGCAGGAGAATTTGATTTCTCTGCGAAGAGTGGAAGCAGCGAGCTGATATCTGTTGGGTTTCCTGAATCGTTTTCTCTGTTGCTGGCATGAAATGCTGCCCAGGAGACCTCCATATCTTGCGCAGTGTTATCATGAGACTCAACTATGTCTTTCACATGACTGAGCCACCTATAAAGCAACAAGAAATAAGCATATAGGCACAAACAGTGCAACAGTTCAGTGTTCACATTCACAATAATATATATATATATATATATATATATATATATATATATATATATATATATATATATATATATATATATATTATATATATATATCTTCTTCTTCTTTCGGCTGCTCCCATTAGGGGTCGCCACAGCGGATCATCCATATGATCCGCATAGTGATTTGGCACATGTTTTACACCGGATGCCCTTCCTGACGCAACCCTGGTCGCCTCTTGCGACACAGCGATCCGGTACACCTATTTTAACCGGGGAAAACACCGGCCCAGTACACTGGTACTCATTTCGCCGACCTCGGAAGGATAACAGGCTGAGTCAACCCCCTGGTGTATTAATTCAGTGGCCCAACGGGGCTTGAACTCAGGACCTTTTGGATCCCAAGCCGCTGCCCTAACCACTGCGCCAACACCAGGATATATATATATTGTTACAGATTCTCGCCCGCCGGCGTGCTGACGGCCACGTAACTCGAATCGCGGCACGTCGCCCACCGGACGGACAATCCAGTCGTGACCCTCTCGGACTAACGCCGGGAACCAGTCACGGGTGGACCTTTCGGTCTCACTGCGATCGAGCCAATCAGCCCCCGCGTGGGATAGGGTTGCTCGCCAAATTCGACCTACCTAAGTACCCACACGGAGGGTAGACCGGGCGATCGCACCTCGCCGCAGGTCGACTTCGGACACGGGCCACTTAAGCGACCCGTTCCGTACTATCGGGATAACCGAGCGGTGTTATTCGTCGACCTCGACGGTTCGATTAATTATCGGGCGTATTCAGCCCACTACCAACCCTTTACGTGGAGCAAGATGAGGATTCAATGAAAGAAATGACGAAGCGAAGCGGGAAACAGTTCAACACAAAAGCACATTTATTCGCGATGAACGGAAAGCACACATAATCAATTCCACCAAAAGCACATAGAAAAGAAGAGAAACACAATGCAATTCCACCAAAAGCACATAGAAAGAAAAGAAACACAATGCAATTTTTACACAAAAAGCAAATGCAACAATGCAGATCTAATACCGATTACGCGAGCACACGGCAACACTTATACAATTTTACTTCACAGACGGCGCCGACAACACATACCCAAAACCAAGAAAAAGAACACCCTCAAAGATGAGGCGGGCCTGAGGCCGAGACCGGGTCGGGCCAACCCGTCTGGTGATGAGACGCGGAGCGGCGATGGTGCCTCAACTCCGCGGGCCTCGCGGGCAGTGTCTGGTAGGGGGTGGGAAAGGGGCCCCCTTGGTCGCACTATCTCAGCGCGGGGGGAAACAGGAGGGGGTTGCTGATGCTCGGGGTATAGAGGATTTCCACTCTGCCTCGAGTCCCGCGACGAGCGTCTCCACCTCGGCCAGGTCGCGCCGTCGGCCTCCCTGGTGTGCAGCTCCCTGCACGACGCGAGCACCCCCTCGTCTGCCCTCGCCGCCTCTCCACAGCTCCGTCCCCTCCGCTCCGACTCCAACGCACACGACGACGACCAACTCCTTCTTGCTTCTTCTTCCCAACTCCACCGCCCGCGAAGTCTTAACTCTTCTATTCTGACAAACGCGGTCGCTTATATAAGCCCCGTGGCTTCGCTCTCTCATCTTTGACCCCCTCCCTTCGACCTTTCACCTCGCTCCCCATTGGCCCGAGAAAAAGTGGGCGTGAATGCTTTTTGATCCATAAATTTGCATATAGCGATCGCCCTCCAACGCCCTGGAGGCGGGGCCAAATCGCCCCTCGCTCACCGATTGGACGGCACAAAAGTGGGCGTGTGTCGTTTTTGATCCGTTTTTGAAGCAGGAAATCCGTGGTTTTGTACACGCTGTTCGGCGCGCGCCCTGCACGAGTCCAGCACCGGTACCCACAAGCGGCGCAAGAACGGTGGCGATGCGACGGTTGCGAGGTGTGACGTGAAGGTCGTGGCGGTTGTGGTGAAGCGGCGTTGTGGTTGGTGGTTGATGTTGTGACTGGTGGTGGTAACAATGGCGGTTGGTCCAAAATAAAGATAGTAAAAGAAAAACGGCTATCCTGAAGAGTCGCAGCACGCATAAATGACATGTATTCCCACTAGACAACGGGTTTGGGCCTAACTACACATATACTTACCGAGATACCTCACCTAAGGGATCTGAATGGTGGTTTGCGAATTTGGTAACCACAACACTACCCCCTCCCCTTTTTACAGACTCGTCCCGAGTCGTCAAATTCTCGTGTGCCATCATGTGTAGTTTTCCCCTAGTACATTTTACCTACGGACCCCTGAGTGCGACATTCATGGTATTCGTGTCCCCAAAATAAATAACCTGAGGGCTGCGTAACTACCTAAACAAACTCACTCACACGGACGACTTAAATAAAATTGCCGGCGCTAAGACAGACATGCCGGGGGCGCACTCATATTTACAGTACATCTTACCTTAACTTACAAATTTTACACTAAACCATGGCACAGGATCACTGAACTCTGCAAAAGAAAAGCAGTTAGCAGGGAGCCAGGCTGCTCGCACGCAGTCTCTGGCTCAAAACAATGCAGGTGACAGGGAACGTGGCTGGCTGCTCACACGCAGTCCAAGGCCTTCCCTTTTGAACTGAACGCAGTGAACCACAACGGTGCATGGGCTGCACAAATGCAGTCTCCGTGCCAGCTCAAGTGGCACACGCAATGAGCACAACGAATGGATGGATGTACACAAACACGGTGCACGGGCCGCCACTGCAGGCCCGTGTTGTAGCCGCCAACAGGGCAGTTCTCGCAGCTTGCAAACTGTTGCTTTCTGATCCTGGCGCACATGGAAATGAACAGGGGGGGGGGGGCAAAGCAAAAATTGAACGGGGCTGGTGAACGTGGGCAGTGGGCATGGCATGGCAAAGGCAACAGACAAACACAGCCCGCAGAAGAAGGCCGCTGCAGGCAACCACAGCCGGCAGACGAACTGGCCGGCACAGGCCTTGAAGAAAAACAGCCAGCAGATGAAGTGGGCCGGCACAGGCCTTGCAGCACAGCAGCTGCAGACGATCCAACCGGCACAGACCTTGCAGCAAAACAACAGCTGCCGATGAAGTTGTCCGGCCTCCGCCTTGAAGAAAAACACGGCCAGCAGATGAAGTTGGCCAGCCTTTGCCGTTCAGTGGAGGTTGGTGGAGGGAGTGCGGTGGTGCTGGCCACTTGGAATGCGGGCTCGGACCTACCTACCTGTCTCCCTCCCAACCTATCGCCTTTGCCTGTCACTGTACATACCCACTCCCTTAATTTGTCAAACCCCAATTTAGCCCCAACTTACCTTTTTTTTTTTTTTTTTTTTTTTTTTTTTTTTACTTCCCACTATAAATCGTCCCCAAACCCCCTTTATCGTCTTTGTTCGGCTAACCTATCCTGTCACCTAGCCTACTCCCAACCCCTACGTTCCCTTCCCGGAGGGGAATAAGGGAGAGCTAACGTCCTGTGTCGAGGCCCAACGAAGCCTCAGGATGGCCTCCCCAGAGTTCGGCGATCTAACCCAAAGTGGGTCCAGCGGCCCACAACGAGAGCGAGGGGATGGATGGTGCGGAGGGGTACACTTCCTAATCTACCCTAACCATTTAACTGTTAAACTACCCCGGGGCTTTCAACAAGCGCATCTCGCTTAAACTATTGGTTCTAACAACCCAGATTCCCGTCGCCTGTGTTGGTGTCCTCACAATTTTGGGCCTCGCCCCCCAATTTTCTCTCCGTGCCCTCACACGGTCTCATGGCTGGGACACGTGGCTCCATTTGGCAGGCACGACCCTCTGCCGAATCTCCCGCTATGGCACCCCCGGGCACTACACTGCCTCCGAGCCTACCAGCTCCCTAACACCGGGGAGTTCCCCCCATGGCACCTCCCCTGAAACGCACACGTGGCAGGCTGGCTTCCCAGGCCCCTTTCCGAGGGTCACCCTTGCCCACAACACTGCCCACGCGGCTAATGGCGCCCCGGGCCCCCGCACCAAGCAGGCGCACCCGTGCCCACTACTCTATCCCGGCCCCCCATGGGCCCATGGCCTACCGCGGCCGACTAGCCTGGTGCCCGGGGTACCCACTCAGCGATACTCACCTTTCGCAGCCACGCTCCCAAGCCCGTCAACAGGGCTCCTGCACCCCTCCAAATGGGTCTCGAGCCTACTTTCCCACCAACAACAAAACGACCTCCATTTTTGTTAATTTGACTAACCCAGCTAACTCACTTTATACTGACCCCGGGGTCCCTTGGGCGGGAGTCACTCCTCCCCCCAATCACTCATCGCACCATGCATTCCCCATTCACTCCATACACACAGACCCGCTGGCCTCACTCACTCACCAACTCTTCAACACACACACCACTGAACTCTGCCATCCTTCTATCTGCACCCCCTAACTAACTCGTGCTCCCACGTCGTCCCTTAAACTATAGCACGTTCCTTTTAACACTATGTAGCTAAACTACGTCCCCGCTACACATCCACAAGTCTGTCACTGTTCTCAAATGTAAATCATTTTATTTCCCAACCTAAAGCTCATTAAATCCCTCTACCTAATCCATTCCACGGACTCCATGAGGACTTACCCCTGCCCCATGGAGTCGGTCTAACTAAGCTAACCCTTCCCCCTAACTAGTTTCCATCCTGTGCCCAGGTAAGGGGGTCTTCCACCCCTTGCCCAGGAATCCTGTGCACCCGAAAGTGAGGCTTGTTTTTTTTTTTTTTTTTTTTTCCTACATGCGCAGCACCTGCGCGGCAACTCAGAGCTCGCGCACTTTGCACCTGCCCGTGACGTCATGCAGCTGCACGTGTTCCTCGTCCCTCCTTGGACGGTACCATCCGGCAGAGATACCCCTCCTGCCGGATTCCAACCCCACGTGCAGCCATGGCGTCACCGTGCGCATAAAAAAAAAAACACAGGCCCCACGTCTCGAGGGGTTCCCCACGCGAACACATGTGCTTTGCCCGTTGGAGCTTAACACACACGATCGCGTGGAGAACCCGTCCGGTCCAAATCCGTAATCCTGCCTAAACTTTGTCCGTCCGCGGGATCGGCAAATCCACCGCTGGCGTTTCCGGACCGGGACTTCACTCTCGCAAGCGAGCACGTGGTGGTCTCGTGCGTTGCACAGCACGAACCTCGTGCTCACTGCTGGGTGAACCCGGCACGGTCCCCGAAACAACTACAGCCGCTACTCGGCTTTCTTTACTCACATGTCTCCGTCGTCGCCTCCATTCCACCCACGCACACCTGCGTGTTACGACGCTCACACTCCATTCCATTACATTCACACCGGGAGACGCGGCTGCGTGCTCCCGCATGCCAACCGACATCTCCCTCACATACCGCTCTCTCACACACACGGTCTCCCTTGCATAACCCATACCACTCACACGTGGTGCTCCATTCACACACCGTGCCTCATCCACACACGCGGGGGCACTCACCCGCGGTTCCTCATCCACACACGGCGTGCTGGGAAGCACGCACTCCGGCACCATCACCACCACACCACTCACACACGGGGTCGCTTCCACACACGGGGACGCACTCACGCCTTGCACCACACACACAGGGACAACCACACTGGGGATTTGTGTCCCCACAAGGGTCTCCGGGGCCTCTATACCCCCCAAGCTCGGCGTGCACCTGTCCACAGCACTCGTCCCCTCAACCTCGCAAAGCACGACCGAACTCACCTGGTCGTGACTCGCCTCAAGGGGGCATACTCCCTCCCCTCGTTCCTGGAGGAGGCCATCCAGGTGCTCGCACTGGGTCTCTACCCAGTCCGCCAGCTCACCCCCATTATCCTCCACTACCTCCGTGTGTGTGTGTGTGTGTGCGTTACTTACCCCGTCTTCATCGTGCAGTCTCTCCTCTATTTTTTCTATCTCCCGTGTCTCTATACATTTTCTCTCCTGGTTCCTTTTTTCTGTCTCTTCCTGGTTCCTTTTTCCTTCCCATCTGAGTCGTTCTTTCTCTCTGAGCCCCATTAGCTGTTCATTCTCCCTCCGTTTTAGTTGTTCAATTTCACACTCATAGAGTTGTTGTTTTCTTTCCCACTGTTCCTCCTGCTCTTTGTTTTCCAATCTCATCGTTTCTTTCAATTGGCTCATTTCCTTCCTGTGTTTCATTCGCTGTTCTCTCACGACTCTTCCTCGTTTCCTCTCCTGTCCTTCCTTCTCCAGTTTCATGGTTTGCTTCATTTGGTTAATCTCCTTTTTGTGTTTCATTTGCTGCTGTCTCATTACTCTTCCTCGTTTCCTCTCCTGTCCTTCCTTCTCCAGTTTCATGGTTTTCTTCATTTGGTTAATCTCCTGTTTGTGTTTCATTCGCTGTTCTTTGTCTATCTCGTACTCCAGCCTCAGCTTTTCTTTCAATTGGTCAACCTCAGATTCATGTTCTTTTTGTTTTCTATTCCATTGTTCCTCTCGTTCTTCCCTCTCCAATCTCGTTGTGTCCTTCAATCTCCTGATTTCTCCTTCCTGCTTCATTCCTTGCTCCTTTACTTTCTCCTCGTATTCAAACCTATTTTTTTCCTTTTGTCGTTCAGTTTCAAATTCATACTCTTTCAGTTTTCTATTCCACTGTCTTTCTTGTTCCTCCTTCTGCAATCTCGTCATTTCTTTCAACTGACTGATTTCTTTCTCCTGTCTCATTCGTTCTTCCTTCATTACTCTTTCTTGTTCCTCATTCTTTAGTCTGGCCTTCGCTTCCAGCTGTTCGATCTGTACAGTGTGGTTTCTTAAAGTTTCATTTTCCGTTCTCTTCCTTTCCTCTTTTAACACTCTCAGTTCGTTTTGTAGTTCCCTCTCTTTGTTTTGGTGTTTCTGTAACTCAGAAACTTTCTTTTCCAATTCCTTTCTCATCTCCGCACACTCAGACTTTGCTTTGGCTTCTAACTGTTCTTCCGGCTTGCGCTTGTGGTTTTCTACCCGTCTTCCCAGTTCCTCTGTCTCCGTTTTTCCCTCCAGTCCCAGCTTATCAACTCTCTTCGTCATGTCTTGAAGTCTTTTCTCACACTCCACCGTTTCGACCTTCAATCCCTCCTCTGTCTCCTCCTGGCTTTCTTTTAATTGGTTTTTCGCTTCGAGTGCGTTTCCATCCATTTTTTTATTTTCCATTTGTTGCGTATTTCTCTTCATTTCGTTGTTCCCTTCTTTCATTCCGTCAATTATGCTCTGCACGAGTTTCATAACGTGCTGTATTGTCACCTGCCCTGGCCACTCCCACTGACTACATTTAGTGGTGGAGTTATAATAAAAAAACCGACCAGATGAACGGCATCGATGCCTTTCCCAACCTTCTGGTACGGGTTTCTCTTGCACGGTGATCTCGTCCTGAGCCATGGATTCTACATTACTATTACACATACCTAATCCACCCAGCACCCGCTCGCCTTGAGACGCCATCTTGCTTCTCTTAAAGGGTTAATTTGAATCGCTCGTAATTTGGAGGGAATCGGGGGTCGCTTCTCTCACCCCTGGACCGATTCCCGTGAATTTAGCTGGAGA
>NC_140978.1:167500-172500 GCF_056783735.1 Eptatretus burgeri
CCCCCCACCCCACCCCACCCCGAAAGAGTTTCCATCACTATTTGTCTCAAATAGTTTCTTCAAAATCCCTCTGATCAGTTTCAAGACTGAAAACTTTCAGAGTTGCTGATGACGGTGGAATCAGTATCGTAATTAGAGCTTGAAATACACCGTTTCTCCATGTAATGTTGCCATTTGGATCAAGGTGGGTTCATAGTGTGATATCACTGGTGAAATAGAGAATAGACACTTTGTGATCGACATAAATAAAAAAAAATTCTCTTCAAGTTAAACCATGATTTTCAGAAAAGAAAAGTATATATATATATATATATATATATATATATATATATATATATATATATATATATATATATATATATATATATATATATGATACAACTACCACGAATAATAAAAATAATAATTCACTTCCTTGGTGAAACATTTCTCTGACCTTCAATTCAGTGACTGAGGACAGGTCTTTTATGGCAAACTTAAGGTATTTGTTAAAGCCCACGTGATGATGTACTTCTTTTTCAACTTTGCTGCATTATCTTCATGCAAGCAATGATCAGCTATTAGGAGGATTTCTGTATTACAAATGGTAAATTTATTCTATTCGTTAATAGCAAGGACACAAAATAATGATCATCGATCATTGTTGATTAAATCATTTTTTGAAACAGTCACCAACAAAACGAGACTGAAAGGAGTCTTTTCACACATTTGCTGTGAGCGGGTTTTCAATGACTCGCTTCCACAAACTGGGAAAATTCTTAACCTGCCATTGCTTATGGAAAAATGTATCAGTTAATCTTTTTAACATAATTTCCAGCATTTAAATGAAAGTGGCAATTTCTAGATGGTTAACCATTATTGTTGTGCAACACAATGTAAATCAGACTGACAAAAATATCCATGGATGAGGGGTGTCGAGTTCCGATCATTTTGTTTATACAAGAGCAGTGCCAGTGGAATGAACGAACGAACAAGCGCGCGCACACAAATCTAGTACACTTACTCGTGGCACCGGAATGAAACAAAATGTATTTGTAACAGCCCTCAAAGCTTCCACCCCACTCCCCCAAACTTGATCAATTGTAAATGTATATTTTAATGTTACTCTGTGCCTTCACAAGCCCCAGATAGGTCCTTCCCATCGTGTTCAAAAGCACCCAAACGAGATAGTGTTGTGGCCTGGCATCACAGGGCAACCATGAGGGAGGAGCAGTCTCGGGTTCCTCTCCAGACTCACCAGAATCGCAGGCTGTCGCACACGAATAACTTGGCCACGTGACTTAGGCTCCTCCGTATAACAACCGTTTACCCAAAGACACGTGACCTCCTTACCGGGGATCACACCCTCGGTACGCACTTTCGTTAATCAGTTACCTACCAGATCAGGTCCAGCCGAGCGGAACTACCAAGTACGTATCGGCTACAAAACAGATTGTTGGGGAATAACGTCCTGGCTAAGCTAGGGTGTGGGCCATGGTGAACCAATGGAAGAAAAGACAACAACGAGCTGGGAACATTTCTAAACAACACAATTATTTGAAATCAGAATGCGAGGAAAGTTATGTGTCACAGTAAATGGGTTTATTACAATGTACAGCAGGGAAAGCAAGCAATTTGTGGGGTGCAGTAAAGGGCAAACAATGTTACAAAAGGAGAGACAGTGCAGAGTTATCCCATTAGTTCTTTCACAGTCTTAACTTATGCTACAAAACACACAAACACACACACACGAGGAAAATTAGAGATAGCACAGAGAGAAAGAAACAGATGAGGATTAACGATCTCTCAATAACTGGCACAGCCAGCAGACCAGTGCAGCCCAGAACGCTAAGAAAAAGGGAGGAGGGAGAAACAATGAGGGTGTCTCAGGTGTGGGAGTGTAAGGTGCGAGTGTAATGCAACGTGGGGGGTGCGGCTTAGTGCAAGAGGAAAAGTGAGATGCAAGACAGTTTGATGATTTGCCCTTTTTGGTCGCTCCTGGGTCCTGCCCTGAAAAGAACAGTTGGGCTTTGCCTGCATTAATTGCTCTTTTGTGTGCCCATAGTGGAGGGGGTGGGGGGGGGAAGAGAGAAAAGAAAAGAAAGAAAGAAAATAAACAGTAGAAGAATGATGTGTGAAAAGAAAGACCCTATCCTATTCGTGTAAGAATCTGTATGTGCAAGTGTCGATTTAATCTAATGAGGGTCGATTGGAATGGAGCAGCCCCAGCTCAGAGCAGCAACGTGTGACCACACGCTTGGTCATGCAGACTCGTGGCGCCCCTCGCTCTGTGCCACCTGTCGAGTGCTGCTCTGGCTTGTCCTCTCCCTGTCCCCGATCTGCCAACGAGAAAATGCTCTCCGATCTCCAACTCTGGCTACGAATTACTCTTTTGAGCCCTGGATGAGGGGAGGAGCCAAAATCGGAACAAACGGGGCTGTCCATCATTCTTCCCCATTGGTCCATAGCAGTCGTAACCACACCCCACCAGGCACCAAACGTATTAAAAAAAAAAAAAAATGGCTCAGTTGCTCACTGACCGTCATGCGTCGGAGCTCGGAGTTTAACACGGGGCCATGGTTTTTGGATGCGCTCTCCGGCCACAAACGTACGCTGGCTTCCATTCAAACGTGGGATTTTTAGAAAAATCCCTGCACCACCCGTAGATCCCTAAACGAGCCCCAGCACACGCTCATGCTTCGAATGATGCCCCAAAATAATCTGACCTACGTCTGTTCCATGAACTTTGAGGCTATGGTGAGAGTTCGATGACCATGGGGCAGTTGTAGAGCAGTGCAAACACGTGGCGTTTGTAGTGACAGGATAGCAACGTGGCATTGTGGGGAAGAGGTTGAAATTCCTTGGAATGAGATGGTGAATAAAGGGTTGCGTTAGTAATGGAAAAATGTGAGCATGGGTTTTTGCGGGGATTTTTATTAGTTGTATGAAGTGGTTGTGGTGAGCGTGGTCTTGGTTGGTGAGCGGAATGAAAGTCTGAAGCAAAATGGCTGTTGAGAATTGGCGCACAGTTTTGTATTTGAAAATTGGTGAGCAAATGCTCATGAAGGATGCTCGAAACACATCTGCTTCATTTGTTGATTTGTGTGCGTGCTTGCAGGTTTCATGTGAGAGAAAGAGATGTAGCAAAAAGTGAAAGAAAAAGAATGGAGGAACTGTAAGATTTACAGGTTATGAGAGATGAGGTCCTGAAAATGAACATTCTGGGGCAGATTACATTAGTTCAAAAGTTGTATGGTATGTTACTCAAAAAGAACGACTTTACTCAATTTCCAGGCAAAACTTCAAAAAATAAGTCACATGTTCATAATCTCCTTATCCATAACCAGCACTACACCTTTGTCAGGAGACAAATGTTTATCAAGTGATTATGGAAGATTCCAGATTTGAGTAGTTGAACTGATGACATCAGGAACATAAATCTGACTAGCACCTGGTACACGCCAGTCTACTTGCAGTTTGAAGGTAATCAGTACAGTTCTAATAAGATGCCCATTCATAACAGGGTCAACACACGAAATAAAAAATAAAGAAGTGTCCATCATAAAAGGATTCGTTTGCAAAATTCCAATCATTGTCTTCCTTCACTGGAACATGACTATCCCGATGATATTGTCATGGTAGCCTGGGTGCACAGGTCAAATCTTCCACTGGAACAGTGATCGTTTTAGCGATGGTGAGTCCTCGTACCAATGTCATCTGCCAGGAAAGCCCAATGATCTTTGTTTCAGTGTCAGACACATTATCTCCAATGATCCTGTCACATACGGGGAGTTCGCCAGTTCAAAAGGATGGGGGCCCTGAGCGAAGACCCTTAAACGAACCAACGCGTTTTAACCATCCAAACAAGGTTCAACACCAATTTCCAATGACCATGGATTTACTCACGCCATGGTTATAGGTCCCAAATTCGGTACTGTACACAAAAACCAACACTCCCATGATGAAACAAAACACATTTATTAAAAGAGGATGGGGAACAGAGAGAAAGCAATCAACACAGACCGAGTAAAACACCCTCACGTCACACAAGTAACCCAACAGCTTAATAAGGTAACTTGAAGCCCACGCTCTCACAAACAGGAGATCGAAATGGGCCTTTCCACGTGCGATGGCTGTGCGTGGTGGTTTCGGCTCATGCGGCATGTCATGGTGCCGATCCAGACCTTTGTAGGGCTGTTGCTGGTGTGCTGCTGCCTCTCCCACACTGCTCAAGGAACAAAAGAAAAAAATGCCAGTGATCCACGAAGCACTCGCTCTTGCACAGCAATCCTTGCAGCTCTATCACACAGCTTCAGAAGCAGCCCTCTTACTCAATGCCTCAGAAGGCATTCATCATCTGGATTTTCCTTTTATTTCTCGCACAGCTTTTTTAATAGCCTCGGCAGGCATGAAGTTTTTGGGCACGCCAATTGGCTGTGCCTCTTGCTTCTCTTGACAGTGGGAGGGGAATGCTGCATCGTGCACAGGAGCTCATGTTAATGTATAGACAATAGGTTGAGGATTGAAACAAAGACAGTACAAATAGGAAACGATTTAGAGGATATGGAGGAGGGGTGATGGTGGCCGAGACAAACACACAAGGGCTGGGAAGACTGTGGTTTCTACCAAACACTCTTCGACACATACCATTTCACACAGGAACCAAACACCTAGGCTAGACTTTATAACGAAATAACTATTTTACCATACTCCCATTTCCCCCTGTGGCCTCGTCCCTACAACAATATATTTAGTAGACGCTTTGACCATAAATTGGAATATTATTTTTGATCCTGAGCAAAAGATTACACAAAATAACGAATCAGGATTTTCCTCTGTGTAACAAGTTCACAAGACCGAGCGTTCAAAAATACGAGACAATGAGTGGACACAGCACGACGAATGAAAGTTACATCTTCATGGTCAGGAAGAATTTTTGGATTTTCAAAACGTATTAAAATAAATATAGATTGTGTCTTGTGTGAAGAAGAAAACAAAAAAAGTTGTTCCTGCCAAGGTTC
>NC_140978.1:177500-275000 GCF_056783735.1 Eptatretus burgeri
AGAGAGAGAGAGAGAGAGAGAGAGAGAGCTGAGGTAAAGCGAGAGAGAGAGAGAAAGAGAGCTGAGGTAAAGCGAGAGAGAGAGAGAGAAAGAGAGCTGAGGTAAAGCGAGAGAGAGAGAGAGAAAGAGAGCTGAGGTAAAGCGAGAGAGAGAGAGAAAGAGAGCTGAGGTAAAGCGAGAGAGAGAGAGAGAGAGAGAGAGAGAGAGAGAGAGAGAGAGAGAGAGAGAGAGAGAGAGAGAGAGAGAGAGAGAGAGAGAGAGAGAGAGCTGAGGTAAAGCGAGAGAGAGAGAGAGAGAGAGCTGAGGTAAAGCGAGAGAGAGAGAGAGAGAGCTGAGGTAAAGCGAGAGAGAGAGAGAGAGAGAGAGCTGAGGTAAAGCGAGAGAGAGAGAGAGAGAGAGAGCTGAGGTAAAGCGAGAGAGAGAGAGAGAGAGAGAGAGAGAGAGAGAGAGAGAGAGAGAGAGAGAGAGAGAGAGCTGAGGTAAAGCGAGAGAGAGAGAGAGAGAGCTGAGGTAAAGCGAGAGAGAGAGAGAGAGAGAGCTGAGGTAAAGCGAGAGAGAGAAGAGAAGAGAGCTGAGGTAAAGCGAGAGAGAGAAGAGAAGAGAGCTGAGGTAAAGCGAGAGAGAGAAGAGAAGAGAGCTGAGGTAAAGCGAGAGAGAGAAGAGAAGAGAGCTGAGGTAAAGCGAGAGAGAGAAGAGAAGAAAGCTGAGGTAAAGCGAGAGAGAGAAGAGAAGAGAGCTGAGGTAAAGCGAGAGAGAGAAGAGAAAAAGAGAAAAAGAGAAAAAGAGAAAAAGAGAAAAAGAGAAAAAGAGAAAAAGAGAAAAAGAGAAAAAGAGAAAAAGAGAAAAAGAGAAAAAGAGAAAAAGAGAAAAAGAGAGAGAGAGAGAGAGAGAGAGAGAGAGAGAGAGAGAGAGAGAGAGAGAGAGAGAGATAGAGAGATAGAGAGAGAGAGAGAGAGAGAGAGAGAGAGAGAGAGAGAGAGAGAGAGAGAGAGAGAGAGAGAGAGAGAGAGAGAGAGAGAGAGAGAGAGAGAGAGAGAGAGAGAGAGAGAGAGAGAGAGTCAATGAGGTAACCTTGCAATACATTTATAAAACTCGACTCGTTTCTTACAAAAACGTAAATTTTTATTGACACATGTGGAGAGGAGGCAATGCTCAAGGTAAACATCGAGGGACACATGCAAACTGCATCTCGAGCATCATTCACCGCTTGAAGCGCACGCACACTGTTCGTTTACCACAAGAAATGAGAAAACTGAGGGAAACATGAGCGCACGTTTCACGAAGGAAATTCTGCTTCTCCCACAGATACAGATTACTTTATTTTATTTTACGTCAACACAACTCAACATCGCTTTAACAAAAATAATAAACTAAAAATAAACCAAACTCTAACTCACCAAGGTTCCGCATCCGACCAATGCAGCGCAGGACTCAATGCCACTCGCTTGTGGAAGAGCTTTTGGAACAAGGTTGAAGCCATATCAGCACATTTTTCCTGAAGTACGGAATCCAACCAAGGCAAGTTTGAGCTTTGGTAACTCCATCGCAATCATATGACCAAACCAACTGACGCGACTCCTGTAACACACGTTCTCATTGGCTTGGGTTTTCCACTCTTTCTGCAAGGAGAGCGCCGATTGGCTGCGCCGTTCGAGAGAACCACGAGGCGCGCTTCGTGCAACCATGACGTCAAGCCTAGTATCAGGCAGCACGTGAGCGCCCCTCCCTCGGCTCGCGCCTCTTCGTCACTCGTCAGACAAAGCCTGAGACTCATCTTCATCAGCTCGAGGACATTAACACACGCCACGAAGTACGAATGCGCACGTACGTACACCCGCTAAGAAGCATTGTACAATTTAATTACCTTTTCACAATAATTAATATAAACCGAAACGGCTCCACTTTTGCAATCTCGTGATATTAACAGTAATAGTAATAACATTGGTGCGAATTTATCAACGTCAGTGTACTTAATTTATCGTGTGCACGATTATAAAATTATTTCTCGACGAACTTTCCTCAGCTGACTGCAAACGTGTGTAGTTTTTTTTTTTACTCGTTCCTCAGAGTGTGCAACTCTGCAAATGTTATTGTCCCTCAGCTGACACGGTCACAAGATCGAGAGACGTCTTCTTCTTCTTCCTCATATCCGCACGCCATTTCGGCTGGAGGAAGTTTCTGCAGTGCAGAATGGTTCTTTCGAACCCCGTGCTGTGTACCTGCGCACCTGTGGCTAACACACACACACACACACACACACACACACACACACACACACACACGTTGGTTGAGCCTGGGTTCAAGTCCCGACGCAGCTATAAACTGTCATCCTGGTGTTCCACAGGTCGGGTGATTCATCAATGTGCTTGCATTGTCCCGAGAAAAGACACTCGGATGGACGTTAACTTTCTCACGGTGTCTTTCGTGAAGAGGAGGTGAGCTATCGCCGGCACCAGAAACAAATTCCAAATTCCTGCTCCAACTACTTTACTGCTGGAAAGGCAACGGTCAACCACCGAGTACAACCCTTGCCAAGGAACTGCTTCGGTATAACTGAACCTACCTTCGGGTAGAACACCACAATACGAACATGAATATTCCCAGCACGTTCATTTTGGTTTTACCGCTGACTCGAGCTGTTTGTTCCATAAACAAGTAATAAAAACTTTTTTTTTTTTAATGTAAAAGGATGTCGGGATGTTCCTCCAAAAAATCGGTAAACAAGGTAGGGATGGTCACGAGAAATGATCATATGAGACCATCCCACCATCTTTCTTTGAATAATGGTTAACCCGACACGTGTGTGTGTGTGTGTGTGTGTGTGTGTGTGTGTGTGTGTGTGTGTGTGTGTGTGTGTGTGTGTGTGTGTGTGTGTGTGTGTGTGTGTGTGTGTGTCTGTTTGTGTGTGTGTGTCTGTTTGTGTTTGTGTGTGTGTGTGTGTGTGTGTGTGTGTGTGTGTGTGTGTGTGTGTGTGTGTGTGTGTGTGTTCGATATAACTATTCGTTAATCCCTACCTTGTTTACGTTCTTTTTGGAGTAGCATCCCTACATCCTTTTACATTAAAAAAAATCTTATTACTTGTTTCTTTCTTTCCCCCCCCCTCTTTTTTTTTTTTTTACAAATAAATACTGTCTTGATGTTCTACTACTGATTTACAAATGTAGTACAAATTTATGTACGTGCTCACATTGTAATCGTACTGTACATACTTTGTTGATGATCGAACATTCCACCTTTCGCCACACCTATATATTGGCCTTTGGGCAGCCCCGCCTCTATCAGGCTGATTGACAGTCGTAGTCCCGCCCACCTCTCTGATCCCTTCCTATTCCTTTATAAAGGAATGTAGTTTTGCGTACTTTTCGTGGAGTCCTTTCAAGCTATTAAAATTCCAATACGAAAGGATGTTTCACCAGATAATACTCTGTCGGGTGGTATCAGAGTCATTGCCATTGAAGATGATTATTCTCATTATGATGATGATGAACGAGAAGAAGATTTTACAGATTTGACTGATCTCGGTGTTTTTATTGTTTTTGTTTTGCTTTAGCCATGGTCTGGAGTACTAAGAAATGATCTCTGTCTTGACAATCAGCTGAACAGACCATGTAGGTTGTCATAATGTAGCCTAAGCGACTTTTTAGAGAAGCTACTCCAACTTTGGTTTTGTATGTCGTGGGTGGCACTGACATTTTTTTTTCCGTGCCATCCCTATAAAGAGAGTTCTGGCATACTTTTGGTTCACGAGTCAGTAAGTGACCACTATATCCGTTATGGGTGTGTGTCTGTCTGTCTGTCTGTCCCGAGCATAGCTCCATGGGTTTTGATCCGATCCTGATAAAATTTGGGTGGGAGGTTTACATCATGATCTAGTTGTGTTTTCCTGAGAATGGGCATGCTGTGTCCATTACGGGCGGAGCCACGCCCAAAAAACGTGTTTTTAGGTGGTAGCCAGTTTCAAATTACATCTTCTCCGAGGGGGTTTGTCAAATCTGGCAGGGGTTTCGGTATTTGGTTAGCCCAATGGCACCTGCATAGCCCAACAGAGCTTGATTTTTCATTTTCGTCCCAAGGTCAAGGTCACAAGGTCACGAACTTAGAAAATGTCAAAAAAAATCAATAAATTGGGCATCGAGCTCCGAGGGTTTTCAACTGTTTCAAATGAAAGTTGGTATGCAAGTAGTGCTCTTCAAGTACTACAAATTTCATCATTTACGTTTTTCCCGATTCCCGCCAGTTTGCCCGTGGCGCCCCCTCGAAGGTCAAAAAATAAAAAAGACGAACCGTGTACATTGCTCGTGAACCATCACCGTCTCCAGACTTGTCGGATACTAAAACTGTCATTTTCACAGAGTCAAAGCTTTTACACACATTTGTATTTGGATGGATTATGGACACAGTGATACATTCAACCAAGACTGAATGGAGTGAGGTCCTTTATTCCTGATATGTGAAACACCCTGCAACAGACTTTTTGGAGTGTTGGTCGCACTTTTCATTTAATCATCGTGTAACTTTCTTCAAACATTCTCCATGGGTAGGCACTCCTATCAGTGTGACCACTCCTCATTTTCATAAATGCCAAGGTGAGCCAATGAAAAAAGCCAATAATTCACAAGGTTTCGGAAAAGCGATGGTAATAGAAAACCCATACGCCAAGAAAACCTATAGAAAACCAAGACGCCAAGGTGTACAACGAATAGCCAAGATCTTGTGAAAAAAGCCAAGGAGTGGTCACACTGGCTCCTATGTTGAAAGTTTGGTGTCAATCGCTCAAATAGTTGTGTACGAGTCATCCACTTTTCACGCCTTCACTGACGAAGTTGCCAGAGGCATTATTTTTTCGGGTTGTCCGTCCTTCCATACGTACATATGTACTATTGTACTTCCGTGCTAATTTTCTAGTTTATCTGCAACTGCTCATCTAATTGACGCAAAATTTTCAGCAAAAGGTGTGACAACTCATGTAGAATGTTTTAATCATAATTATGATGTCATAGGACATGTGGTGTGGCAGCCATGTTGGAAAAAAGGAAAAACTTTGGACCTCTGTATCTTTGAAACTGCTCCATAGAAATATTTGAAACTTGGCACATTTCAAGTACTCCCCATGGGAAATAAGTGTGATTTTTTGATAACGTCTTAGGTGGCTTCGTTATGACATCATAATTGCATACATCGAACGCTTTATCCGATCAAAATGGAAAAATTTGAGGGTCGTTTAGGGCTAAATTGTATGTGGGGAGAAAAATTGATGACATCATCGGTCTCGTGGATCGGCAGCCATATATATATATATATATATATATATATATATATTTTTTTTTTTTTATTACTTAAAAGCCTTCAAAAATCTTCTCCGAAACGGCTAAACATATTGAGGCAAAACTTTCCAGGTATGATAGCCTATCCATGAGGAAGAAAAGATTCTCCACCTATGACGGCAGAGCTCACATGGTTTGGCAGCTTTGATTTTTTGATGAATAAATATTTTAAAATCTTCTTCTCCAGAATGGCTGGACAGAGGAGAAACTTCACAAACATGTTCCCCAAGCCTTAGAGATACCAAGATGTTCACGAATAATTGATAGGTCACATGATCTGGTAGCGATGTTGGATTGAATGAAAATCTTGTTTAAAATTCATTCTCTTGAACCACTTCATCGATCGATGTGAAACTTCACAGTTATGATCTAGTGGCGATGGGGAATATACAGTATGTTTTAAATTTCAACCTAATCAGACACATGGTCTGGGAGCCAGAATTGTTTAATTTTTTTGAATCTGGGTTCAGGGACTTAAATCAAACTTGGTACAAGTAATATAATGATGTAATCATGTGGGCGAAGGCATAGCTGTCAATGTCGCGACGTTGAAGAGTGCCATTCTAGTTTGGTAATAAAATTGGGAAAATGCAATCAATGATTTTTTTGGAAGTTACATGCCTGTGGAGTTCAGAAATGTTTGATAGCAGTGTGGATGTGGCAGCTTTCTACAAAAAAAATGGCCTTTACACCATGCATCCCTCAGTAGTCAAATCGTCAACAAATTAGCACAACACATTAATATGCATAGACATTTCGTGTTTTGAATGAGTGTTAGACATGAAAATTAGAATTGTACCATTATTATTTTATCCCGAATGACAATACAGATCATTTGTTGTGAATAGTGCACTTGAAAATTGTCTATATTTTAGTGATAGTGTGCACATGATCCTGAATGTCTGATTAACACAATGTAATATGTGTATGTATATATATATATATATATATATATATATATATATATATATATATATATATATATATATATATATATATATATATATTTGGAGTGATTGTCTATTCAGGTGACTGATATTCGTCTAGTCTTTTCAGCAGCAGAACATAACATGATAACATGTTTATTTCTGCTTCCCATAGTCATATTTGTGCTCTGCACAATAGCACTTAAACCTCAGCCTGTTATCATAGTCATTTTAGTACTGTATATACACCTGACAATTACATTAACTATTTTGTCTTCTATTATCACAGGTGTGATGGCTGTACCAATGACTCGAAAATACTTAATGTAGTGTTGTATTCTTCTGCAAGACAAAATGAGAAACATAGAAGGTGGTGGTCATGGTGGTAGTTGAGGTGATGATAACACAGTAGGAGATACTCCTCTGAAAAATGTTTCCCGTTCTAATCCATCTTGCATCATACATTTAACAAGAAAAAATCCTGAATCAAACTCGGTCTCCCCAAATGATGATTCTTCATGGCAGACGCTGCTAAGAGCTGCACACATTAGAAACTATACATCCATTATTGATTTTGCTCAGGATAATCCCAGTGGACAGTATCCTGTTGTATACTATCAAAGACAATGCCAATCCAGATTCACACTGAAGAGAGATCCAAAGCAGAATGTACATCCACCTGCATCCAAAGCAGAATGTAAACCATACAATAGAATGTGCAATCCAAAAAACTTTCTACAACACAGCCGCCTTCAACTTTCAGGGTATTGGAAAAGCATTGCATCTTCTGTAAACAAGGACAAATGTGTCCAAGAGCAGCGTCCTAAAGGTTTTGTCGGCAAAAAAATAAACAAACAAAAAAACAACTTCCGATATTTCGTCACGTGCCTTGATTAAGCCAATAGCGAGACCCGTCATAATGTATTTACGTATTTACGATATATAGTGTATTTACCAAATAAATAATGTATTTACGAAATTACAATACGATAAAGGGAATAATCTTTAAATAGTAATGTGAACTTTTCAAAACTTTAAAGCAAATGTCCGAATATATTTAAAAGTTGATGATAGACGCTCTCAAAAGGCACCGTCAATGCGAGGATATATACATGTGCTTAGTATTTAAGGAGATCCCGATCTTGTATATACAAGAGCCGAGTCCTAGAGGTTAAGGTTTTGTCTTCACAAGAAGAAGAACAAGAAGAAGAAGAACAACGACAAGCTCTCTATGAGCAGCGTTCACTATGTGAGACACTGCTAAAAAGAGAAGTACCGTATAAGAAAAACACAAGTGAAGAATAAACCTTTAAAAATCTTCTTCTTCAAAAAAATAGAATGGCATACTTGTGCAATGCACTGTTCTGGTCAAACACTTGGAATTTGTCTTTCAATCCAGACAAATCTCACACTCTCACAATGTCTCTCCAAAGCACCGTATGGCAAACCCTTGCATCTACTTTTTAAACAATTATCTTGAGAAAGTTCAGTCAATCAAACTCCTCGGTCTCACCATCAGCCATGATCTTTCTTGGGCAAGCCACATTTCAAAATTACCCTCCAAAGCCAGTTGGCGTCTGGGCATTCTCCATCTCACAAAGTCCTTCCTTGGAACATTTAAACTCTTATCCACCTACAAGGCCTTTGTCCACAGCTTGAGGGAGTACTGCTCTCCCCCTCTGGACTAACTCCCCTGCCTCACATCTTGCTCAGCTTGATGTCATGCAAACCAAAGCCAACAAGATTATTGGAATATCCCGAGATGAAGCTGAGTCAATGGATCAATCACTTCGCCATCGCAAACAGGTCGGTCATCCCTCTTTCTTCTCCTGCCTTTTCTTGTCTTGCACCCTCTGCTCTTTCTGTGCTTTGTTCCCCACCTGCCTCCCCACCCCTCCACCTGATTTATGCAGGGCACATATAGGTTCACCATCAATCCCCTTCTGGTGAAACTACCTAAATCCAGGATCACTGTTCACCTCCACTCATTCGTTCCTCTGTTTTCCTGCCTGTGGAACCAACTTCCACATTCCCTTCAATCTCATTCTTCCCTCCAGGTCTTTGAGATAGCTGTTCACCACCATCTCAGATAGTCATTGTACAAGTTACAAGCCATTATATTTTCTACCCTCGTTAACCCCACCCTACCCCAATCCCACCTCCAAAATTTCCAGTTTTCCCTCCTCAAGGTTTCCTTCTGTATCAATCTTATCGAAACCATGCATCCTCTCCTGCCCCGCCTCCCCCCCATCCACCGTTTGTCCAAATCTGCCTCTATCTAAGCCTTCAACTCTGCTGTTGGTATTTACCCCCTCTCTCTCTGCTGTTCTTTTTGTCCTGTTGTGTCTTGGTCCATTCAGTGTATTAGTACTAGCTCTTCCACGAGCCTCGACTATGTATACAAAAATAAATAAATAGAATGGCACTCTGCCGAGTGTCTATGGAAAGTCTACAACCCCTTTCAAATTTTTCATCATTTGTTGCCTTCGAGCTTGGAATTAAATTACATTAAATATGATTTTTTTCACCTTTATTTATTCGACAATCAGATTCTACAAATTTCAGAAAATTAATGAAGAATACAAAACTAGAATATTTTGGTTGGATAAGTTACCACCCCCATTATAATATCAATTGTATATTAGCTCAGGTGTAACCAATCACCTTCAAAATCATACACAAAGTTAAATGGCCTCCACCTGTGTTAAGCTGTAGTAATTCTGATTATTGCAGAATAAAATCAGCTGTTCCTGTAGGTTTCCACTGCTGTTTCCTCTGAATGAGCAAATAGTGCATTTTTTTTTTTTTTTTTTTTTTTTTTTTTTTGTATACCTTGGTCGAGGCTCGTATGAGAGCTAACACACAACTCACAGCAAGGAGGCATGAGACAAGAGGGGCGGGAGTGGAAGGGACAAAACAGTGGGGAACAGACACATTAGGTGAACTGTGGAAGGGAGTGGGATGGGGATGGGACGGGGAACATGGCGAGGGGAAGATGGACATTAAAGGGACTTTCAGGAAGGAAAGCAGGAGAATTGAAGGAAGTGGGCTTGGGTGGATTATCGGGGGTAGAAAAGATCGAGGATTTGGATGGGGGAAGATAAGAGGTGGTGGTGAACAGCTGTTTTGAAAGCCTGAAGGGAAGAATGGGAAAGAATAGAGTGAGGAAGTTTATTCCAAAGGCGGGAAAAAAGAGGAATGAAAGAGTGAAGATGAGCAGTGATTCGTGATTTTGGTAGTTTTACCAGAAGGGGGTTGTTGGCGGACCTTGAGCGCCCTGTGGAAATGTGGTTGGGACAAATCGCAGAGAGAGCAGGGGGGCAAGGCTGGAGAGGAGTCGGTAGAAGACAGAAAGACCACCGACCAACCTGCGGTGATTGAGTGAGAGGCCCAAAGACTCAGCTTCATTGCGGGAGATGCCAATGATCTTAAAAGCCCTGGTTTCGACAGCGTGAAGTCGAGAAAGGTGGGAGGCAGGAGCACCAGCCCAGAGGGGAGAGCAGTACTCCATCAGGCTACGGACAAAAGCTTTGTAAGTGGTCAGGAGCTCAAGAGGGCCGAGGAAGGACTTTGCACGACGGAGGATTCCCAGTCGGCGACTGGCTTTTGAGGCAAGGTTGGAAATGTGACTTTCCCAGGAAAGGTCATGGCAGATAGTGAGACCCAGAAGCTTGAAAGAAAAGACTTCTTCCAGAGGATTGTTGAGAAAGTGGATGGGGGGTTTTGTAAACGGTCCTTTCGAAGAGACATAGTGAGAGTGTGAGATTTGTCTGGATTGAAAGACATGTTCCACGTGTTGGACCAGTTTGTGATTTTATCCAGATCTGCAGTGAGCGAAGAAGCTGCTGCTTGCCGGTCTGAGGGATGACAGATGGTACGGCAGAGGGTTGAGTCATCGGCAAAGAGAAATAGAGGATTTTCCAGAGAGTCCGAGAGATCATTGATGAAAACCAGAAAAAGAACAGGGCCCAGAACGCTACCTTGAGGAACTCCAGCCTGCACAGGAAGAGGGGATGAAAGAACTCCATTTAGGGCCACACGTTGACTGCGACAGGAGAGGAAGTCTGCGAGCCATGAGTGGAGATGGCCTTGAATACCATGGGCAGAGAGTTTGGTGAGTAGGGCAGGGTGCCAGACTGTGTCAAAAGCACGTGATATGTCCAGGGATACGGCTCGGATTTCCTGTCTGGCATTGAGGACCTCCATCCATTGATGGGAGAGCAGTAGCAGCATATCTAGGGTAGAGTGACCTGGTCTGAAACCAAATTGATGATTGGAAATCAAGCCATTGGAGAAGAGGAAGGATTTCATGTCTGAAGCGATGATGGATTCCATAACCTTGCTGATGATTGGGAGAAGGCTGATTGGTCTATAGTTACAGGGATCTGTTTTTGCACCTTTTTTATGCAGGGCAGTGATGTTAGCAGATTTCCAAGCAGATGGCAGATGACCTTGGGAAAATGAGAGGGTGAATAGAACAGAGAGAGGGTGAGCAAGAGCAGAAGAGCAGGCTTTGAGGACACGTGGGCTGATGCCGTCTGGACCGGTTGCAGAATCTGACTCGAGGTTTGAAAGCAAGCTCTCCACCTTGTCAGGAGAAAAGGATACAGAGTCCAGGGACAGTTGGGTGCGACTGGGTAAAGTGGGTAGAGATAGTGATGGGTTTGGGACACAAGATTTAGCTGCAAACACCGAGTTTAGACATTCAGCTTTATCACGTGTGGAATCAGCAGTGCGGCCATTTGAGGTAAGGGAGGGGATGGAGGGGGAACATACACCAGAAACAGATTTGATTAAACGCCACCAGGATTTTGAGGAGGGAGAGAGGTTTGAGAGTTCAGACTTGAGATGAGAAAGATGTTGTTTTCTGGCTCTCCTGAGGGTAGCTACACACTTGTTCCGAGCTTTGTGGAAAGAACTGAGATTGCCCTCAGTTGGGTTTGCTTTCCATGAGGCAAAGGCAAGTTGTTTCAGGACAACTGCCTCGCCACAAGCTTCAGTAAACCAAGGGCGGGAGGAAGGGTAAGACAACTGAACACGAGAGGGGATAAATCTGTGCATGAGGGAGAGCAAGTTTCTTTGAAAGAATTCCCAGGATGAGTTGATGTTTGAGAAAGTAGTGATAGGAGACCAGTCTGTAAGTTTGATGGCTGCTCGGAGACCCTGCCAGTCGGCTTGAGTGAAATGCCAGACTCGACGGCGGTGAGGTGGTTCTCTGATAACAGCCAGAGAGATGTCCACTTTAATAAGGACGTGGTCAGAAGAACCAATTGGAGCGAAGGAAGAGCAGCAGATATTGTCAGGGAAATTTGTCAAAATCAGATCCAGAAGAGATGGAGTACCATTGGTTGAGATCCGGGTCGGGAAGTTGACCGATTGAGTCAGTCGCAATGAGTCACAGAAAGCTTTTGCTGATGTCCCATGGCAGGTGAGAGAGGTACCCACACCTAGCCAACTGGCGTGATGACAATTGAAGTCGCCACATAAGAGGAAGAGAGAGTTTGGATGAGAAGATAGAAGAAGGTCCATGTTTTCGGAGAGTGAGGTGTAGATGGAGTCATCACAGTTCGGTGGACGGTACAGTACACATATAAACATGAGGTGGGAGTGGAGGGGAAGCCGAAGCCAGAGGTATTCCTGGGGGTGTGGGGGAGTGAGAGCAGTGCAGGGAGAGTGAGGAATAGAGTCTTTGATGAAGAGAGCAACACCTCCACCAGGACGAGGCTCAGGTCTGTCATACCGTAAGAGGGAGTAACCAGGGAGAGATACTTGGGAGTCAGACACGTCTTGGGAGAGGAAAGTTTCTGTTAGGCAGATAATGTCTGGTTTGTCAGTGGCAACCTGCATGGAAAGATCTGAAAGGTTTGAGCGAAGGCCCCGGATATTTGAGGTCCACACTTTTAATGAAGAGGTAGGGGAGGAGGCTTTTGGTGCAGGAGGTGGAGGGGGCGGGGAGGGTCGGACGAGGGACGAGGGGGGAGGTAAGGAGGGTTGCTGAAGGAGTGTGGGGAATAGCAGAATAGTGATGGGAGGGAGCCGAATGAGGAGGAAAAAAGGCTCTGTGGTGCTGTGAGAGAGGGGGGACAAGAGACAAGGAAGATGGCAGTTGAGGATTTGAGGAGGTGGAGTGAAGAGATGGAGGTGAGAGGGCAGTGGAGGGAGGCAGGTTGGTGGATGAGAGGGGGGCAACTTAGAGAAGGAAGAGTGAGGGGGATTAAAGGTGGGAGAAAGGTGAGGGGGAATTTTTGAAAGAGGTGAGAGGGAGGCTTGGAGGGAGAAGAGTGGGATGGTTGCTTTGAGAGTGAGAGTGAGGGGTGAGGGGGTGAGTTGGCACTGAAGTTGGAAAAAAGAATGATTGATGGAAAGCGAGCATCCATGGCAAACTGTGGTTTTTAAAAGTTTTAGGTCAGAGATACGATTTAACACAATTCGTGATGGATGCAATGAAGGCGAATTCAGAGCATGGAGAGAAGAAGCGCTGTAATAGTTGGATTTTTTAGGCAAGGAATGAAGGAGAGGTCGAAATGAGAGCAGTCTGTTAAAATAGCAGAAGAGTAGTGCATTGTGAAACAGTAAAGAGTACCACATGTGTGAGAGAGGAAGATGAAGCATTATAAGATCGTTTTTGTTGTTAATATTAATGTATGAGAGAGTTCAACAGATTAGGTCATGGAAGTGTAAAAAAAAAAAAGAAATCGAGGAAGACGAGGAGGAAGTTAAGAGGAAGAAGTAGCAGAATCGGGAGAAGGTTGTTGTTGTTGTTGTTGGGTTTTTTTTTTTTTTTTTTTTTTTTTTTTTTTTTTTTTTTTTTTTTTGAGATAAGAAAGAGATTAGTTGGGAGAATGGGGGATATTTGGAAAGTGGGGAGGATGAAAATTGAAGTTAATGCGGAGGATAGAAATTGAAGGTAATGGGGAGAAAAAACAAACAAACAAAAAAAAAAACGATCGAACACCAAGTGGAACCGGTAGGCCTCAAGCCTAGGACTAGGCCTCAAACACCAGGTGAGAACGTCGACAATAAATACTCACAAAATAGCACGATTTTTGAAACAAAACCGAACTAGGAACACACATTAACATGTAGGTGAGAAAATTAAACAGTTAAAACGGGACAAATAACAACCGGAACTTAACTTTGAGAATGTCAGCAGGGAGCCCCGAAGGAGACCTCTTGCCGCTCAAAACCGGAACCGGAAGTCCCAAAGCAAATTTCACAGCAAAGACTCAACCATGAGAACCAACGAGACTTCAAAAGACCTTTGAGATAAAGCTTTGGAAAGGCACAGTTCAGGGGATGGGTATAAAAATATTTTGAAGGCCTTGAATATCCCTTGGAGCACAGTCAAGATGATCATTAAGTAGTGGAAGGTGTACGGTACCACCAAGACCCTGCCTAGACCAGGCTGTCCCTCAAAAATGGATGACCAATCAAGGAGGAGACTGATGAGAGAGGCCACCAAGAGTCCATTGGCAACGTTTAAAGAGCTCCATGCCTTTTATGGTAAAGAATGGTCACTGTGTGCATGTGACAACAATATACCAAGCACTCCACAAGTCTGGCCTATATGGCCAGGTGGCAAGAAGGAAGCCATTACTCAAAAAATCCATTCTTGAATCCCATTTGAGGTCTGCAGAAAAACACCACAGAGATTCTGAAGCCGTGTAACAAAATGTTTTCTGGTCTGACAAAACCAAGATGGATCTTTTTGGCCTAAATGCAAAACATTCCGTTCGGTGCAAATCCAACACAGCGCATCACCCAAAGAACACCATCACTACTGTGAAGCATGGTGGTGGCAGCATCATGTTATGGGGATGATTCTCATCAGCAGGGACTGGGGCACTTGGCAGGATAGAAGGGAATATGGATATAGCAAAATACAGAAAAGTGCTAGAGGAAAACCTGCTGCCCTCTGCAAGAAAGCCGAAAGTGGGGCGAAAGCAACTTGACTGAGCTGAAACAGTTTTGTACAGAAGAATGAGCAAATATTGCCCAATCAAGGTGTGCAAAGTTGGCAGAGACCTATGCCAACAGAGTCCCAGCTATAATTGCTGTCAAAGGTGCTTCCACCAAGTATAAACTCAGGGGAGGAGGAGGGGATTGGGACCATACTCTGTGCAGAGCGTTGGTGCTGCTTAAGCAGTCTCCTTGGTTATTGGACACAATCCTGGATGGGTCGCCACTCCAACACAGGTTAACTCAGGGGGTTGGACACTTATCCAACCAAGATATTCTAGATTTCTATTTTTAATTAATTTACTGAAATTTGTAGAATTTGTTTTTCACTTGGAAGTTGTGGGTTACGATGTGTAAATAAAGGTGGTAAAAGTCTGATTTAATGAAATTTAATTCCAGGCTATAAGGCAACAATAGATGAAAAATTGAAAGGGGGTGTAAACTTTCTAGAGGCACTGTACCTCCACCAGGCTGAACAGTTTACATTTGTATCCCACTGATAGGCCACATCTGAATCCAGACCTTAACCAAAACCTAATCAATTCCATTTGGAAGCCCACCCCCGCCCTCCTCCCCTCCCCCAACCCCATCTACTTTCTCAACAATCCTCTTGAAGAAGTCCTTTCATTCAAGCTTTTGGGTGTCACTATCTGCCACGATCTTTCCTGGGAAAGCCACATTTCCAAACTGGCATCCAAATCGAGTCGCCAACTGGGCATCAGGTCAGGTCAAGTGTGGGAGCATGCGCCAGAGCAGCACGTCGCTGCATCCACTTTCCATCGGTACTCCAGGGGCCTCTGTCTGGCCATCGCTCAGGAAGATGCCTGGCTCATCGCCATCTCCTTGAGATACTGATCAACCTGCTGCAACCACCAGGCACGTGTTCGGCCCATTGGCCTCCTCCACTCACGAAGCTCCCTCACTGAGATAATCTGGTGAGTAGGATCAGCGGCAGGAAAACGAGCCACATGTCCATACAGCTTCAGCTGACACTAACGGACTATGCAGGTAACAACTCTCATTTGAGTCTCTCAGCAACCGCTCGTTGGACACAAAGTCCGACCAGCGATAGCCAAGGATTCTCCGAAGAGACCTGGTACCAAAGAAATTAAGTTGCAATATCAGATCTCTGGTCAGAGTCCAAGTCTCACATGCGTAGACCAAGACTGAAAGCACCAAGGACCTGAAGACTTGGACTTTCATCCTCCTGCTTAGGTACCAGCAGCACCACACCCCATGATCCAGTGAATCCATGGCTCCCCAGGCCCGACCGAGATGTCTATTGACCTCTGGCTCACACCCAGCAAAGACGTGAATATCACTGTCAAGGTAAATTAATCTCTCCATGACCTCAATATCCTCACCACAAACAGGTACCGATGAAATAGCAGCATCCAAGATGTCATTGAAAGCCAGAATCTTAGTTTTGACCAAAGAGACCCATAATCGCAGCAGTTCCGGTTCCGGGTTTGGAGCGACGAGAGGTCTCCTTCGGGGCTCCCTGCTGACGTTCTCAAAGTTAAGTTTCCGGTCGTTATTTGTCCCGTTTTAACTGTTTTATTTTCTCACCTACATGTTACTGTGTGTTCCTAGTTCGGTTTTGTTTCAAAAATCGTGCTATTTTGTGAGTATTTTTGTCGACATTCTTACCTGTGTTTGAGGCCTAGGCCTTGGTCTAGGCTTGAGGCCTACCGGTTCCACTCGGTGTTCGATCGTTTTTTTTTTTGTTTTGTTTTTTCTCCCCATTACCTTCAATTTCTATTCTCCCCATTACCTTCAATTTTCATCCTCCCCACTTTCCAAACATCCCCCATTTTCCCAACTAATCTCTTTCTTATCTTAAAAAAAAAATAAAAAAAAAAAAATAAGAAAAAAAAAATAAAAAAATACCCAACAACAACAACAACACACTCACCTTCTCCCGATTCTGCTTCTTCTTCTTCCTCTTAACTTCCTCCTCGTCTTCTTCCTCGATTTTTTTCTACACTTCCATGACCTAATCTGTTGAACTCTCTCAAACATTAATATTAACAACAAAAACGATCTTATAATGCTTCATCTTCCTCTCTCACACATGTGGTACTCATTACTGTTTCATGATGCACTACTCTTCTGCTATTTTAACAGACTGCTCTCATTTCGAGCTCTCCTTCATTCCTTGCCGAAAAAATCCAACTATTACAGCGCTTCTTCTCTCCATTCTCTGAATTCGCCTTCATTGCATCTATCAGGAATTGTGTTAAATCGCATCTCTGACCTAAAACTTTTAAAAACCACAGTTTGCCATGGATGTTCGCTTTCCATCAACCATTCTGTTTTTCCAACTTCAGTGCCAACTCACCCCCCCTCACCCCTCACTCTCAAAGCAACCATCCCACTCTTCTCCCTCCAAGCCTCCCTCTCACCTCTCTCAAAAATTCCCCCCTCACCTTTCTCCCACCTTTCATCCCCCTCACTCATCCTTCTCAAAGTTGCGCCCCCTCTCATCCACCAAGCTGCCTCCCTCCACTGCCCTCTCACCTCCATCTCTTCACTCCACCTCCTCAAATCCTCAACTGCCTTCTTCCTTGTCTCTTGTCCCCCCTCTCCCCCAGCACCACAGAGCCTTTTCTCCTCCTCATTCGGCCCCTCCCCTCGCCATTCTGCAATACCCCACACTCTTTCAACAACCCTCCTTACCTCCCCCCCTCATCCCTTGTCCTTCCCTCCCCCTCCCCCTCCCCCTCCCCCTCCACCTCCTGCACCCAAAGCCTCCTCCCCTACCTCTTCATTAAAAGTGTGGACCTCAAATATCCGGGGCCTTCGCTCAAACCTTTCAGATCTTTCCATACAGGTTGCCACTGACAAACCAGACATTATCTGCCTAACAGAAACTTTCCTCTCCCAAGACGTGTCTGACTCCCAAGTATCTCTCCCCGGTTACTCCCTCTTACGGTATGACAGACCTGAGCCTCGTCCTGGTGGAGGTGTTGCTCTCTTCATCAAAGACTCTATTCCTCACTCTCCTTGCACTGCTCTCACTCCCCCACACCCCCAGGAATACCTCTGGTTTCGGCTTCCCCTCCACTCCCACCTCATGTTTATATATGTACTGTACCGTCCACCGATCAGTGATGACTCCATCTGCACCTCACTATCCGAAAACATGGACCATCTTCTATCTTCTCATCCAAATTCTCTCTTCCTCTTATGTGGTGACTTCAATTGTCATCACGCCAGTTGGCTAGGTGTGGGTACCTCTCTCACCTGCCATGGCACCTCAGCAAAAGCTTTCTGCGACTCATTAGGACTGACTCAATCGGTCAACTTCCTGACCCGGATCTCAACCAATTAAATGGTACTCCATCTCTTCTGGATCTGATTTTGACAAATTTCCCTGACAATATCTGCTGCTCTTCCTTCGCTCCAATCGGTTCTTCTGACCATGTCCTTGTCAAAGTGGACATCTCTCTGGCTGTTATCAGAGAACCATCTCACCGCCGTCGAGTCTGGCATTTCACTCAAGCCGACTGGCAGGGTCTCCGAGCATCCATCAAACTTACAGACTGGTCTCCTATCACTATTTTCTCAAACATCAACTCATCCTGGGAATTCTTTCAAAGAAACTTGCTCTCCCTCATGCACAGATTTATCCCCTCTCGTGTTCAGTTATCCTACCCTTCCTCCCGCCCTTGGTTCACTGAAGCTTGTGTCGAGGCAGTTGTCCTGAAACAACTTGCCTTTGCCTCATGGAAAGCAAACCCAACTGAGGGCAATCTCAGTTCCTTCTTCAGTCAAATGTTATCACAAGGTCATCTGCCATCTGCTTGGAAATCTGCTAACATCACTGCCCTGCATAAAAAAGGTGCAAAAACAGATCCCTGTAACTACAGACCAATCAGCCTTCTCCCAATCATCAGCAAGGTTATGGAATCCATCATCGCTTCAGACATGAAATCCTTCCTCTTCTCCAATGGCTTGATTTCCAATCATCAATTTGATTTCAGACCAGGTCACTCCACCCTGGATATGCTGCTTCTGCTCTCCCATCAATGGATGGAGGTCCTCAATGCCAGACAGAAAATCCGAGCCATATCCCTGGACATATCACGTGCTTTTGACACAGTCTGGCACCCTGCACTACTCACCAAACTCTCTTCCCATGGTATTCAACGCCATCTCCACTCATGGCTCGCAGACTTCCTCTCCTGTCGCAGTCAACGTGTGGCCCTAAATGGAGTTCTTTCTTCCCCTCTTCCTGTGCAGGCTGGGAGTTCCTCAAGGTAGCATTCTGGGCCCTGTTCTTTTTCTGGTTTTCATCAATGATCTCTCCGACTCTCTGGAAAATCCTCTATTTCTCTTTGCCGACGACTCCACCCTCTGCCGTACCATCTGTCATCCCTCAGACCGGCAAGCAGCAGCTTCTTCGCTCACTGCAGATCTGGTTAAAATCACAAACTGGTCCAACACGTGGAACATGTCTTTCAATCCGGACAAATCTCACACTCTCACTATGTCTCTTCGAAAGGACTGTTTAGAAAACCCCCCATCCACTTTCTCAACAATCCTCTGGAAGAAGTCTTTTCTTTCGAGCTTCTGGGTCTCACTATCTGCCATGACCTTTCCTGGGAAAGTCACATTTCCAACCTCGCCTCAAAAGCCAGTCGCTGACTGGGAATCCTCCGTCGTGCAAAGTCCTTCTTCGGCCCTCTTGAGCTCCTGACCACTTACAAAGCTTTTGTCCGTAGCCTGATGGAGTACTGCTCTCCCCTCTGGGCTGGTGCTCCTGCCTCCCACCTTTCTCAGCTTCACGCTGTCGAAACCAGGGCATTTAAGATCATCGGCATCTCCCGCAATGAATCTGAGTCTTTGAGCCTCTCACTCAATCACCGCAGGTTGGTCGGTGGTCTTTCTGTCTTCTACCGACTCCTCTCCAGCCTTGCCCCCCTGCTCTCTCTGCGATTTGTCCCCACCACATTTTCTCAGGGCGCTCAAGGTCCGCCAACAACCCCATTCTGGTAAAACTACCAAAATCACGAATCACTGCTCATCTTCACTCTTTCATTCCTCTTTTTTCCCACCTTTGGAATGAACTTCCTCACTCTATTCTTTCCCATTCTTCCCTCCAGGCTTTCAAAACAGCTGTTCACCACCACCTCTTATCTTCCCCCATCCAAATCCTCGATCGTTTCTACCCCCCGATAATCCACCCAAGCCCACTTCCTTCAATTCCCCTGCTTTCCTTCCTGAAAGTCCCTGTAATGTCCATCTTCTCGTCGCCATGTTCCCCATCCCATCCCCATCCCTCTCCCTTCCACAGTTCACCTAATGTGTCTGTTCCCCACTGTTTTGTCCCTTCCACTCCCGCCCCTCTTGTCTCATGCCCCCTTGCTGTGAGTTGTGTGTTAGCTCTCATACGAGCCCCGACAAGGTATACAAAAAAAATTAAAAAGTTCCGACTCCTCATTTAGCACCTCGAGGGCCCCCGAAAGGATATTCCGTCTCCGCAAAGATGACTGCATCATGTGCGAAATCAAGGTCAGAGATCTTGACATTCCCAAGCAATGCACCGTAGCTTGATCTCTCCGACATCCTCCCCAGAATCCAGTCCATGCAAGCGCTGAAAAGTGTGGGGGCCAGTACACACCCCTGATAAACTCCAGTAACAACTGGAAAGAAGTCAGATGTTATCACTACATCTCACAGCACTTTCAGTACCAGAGTATAGTTTTGACATCAGATTGATCAGTTTTAGTGGCACCCCACGAAGACCAATAATCCTCCAGAGGGCATCCCAATTCATTGAATCGAATGCCTTGCAGAGCTCAACATAGGCTGCAAGCAGCCCCTGCCGAAACTCTCATCTGCGTTTGGTGAGGACCCAAAGAGCAAGGATACGTTTAATCATTGACCTCTCTGGTGTAAAGCCTGACTGCTCTGTACGCTGGTGCTCCAGCAGATGGTGGCGAACCCTATCAAAAAGACCTTTTCTGGCACTGAGAGCAGCGTCACCCATTGGTCGTTGTTGCAGTCCTGGCGATCACCCTTCCCTTTCCAGAGAGGGAGAAGAAGGCCCCTCTTCCAGTCAGTTGGGATGATGCCTGTGTTCCAGGCAGAGGAAAAACTGCATGCAGTGACAGGAGTACAACATTTCCACTCGCCTTGAGAGGTTCAGCATGGATGCCACAGATCCCAGGGGCTCTACCCTATTTCAACTGGTTCACTGCAGCCTGTATTTCCACAAACGACGGTGGATCACAGTTGATTGGAGGGTTAGTAATAGGGATAGTAACATCATGGACAACCATCTCGACAGCTGGTGAATCAGCCTGGTACAGCCTCTCAAAGTAACCAGTTTCAGTTTCCAACAGGGCCTTTACTTCGGACTCCTCTGTCAAGAGCCCACCACCCTCCGCTCTAACTGCAGAACACAGAGGGATGGGCTTGGAGGAACGCAATGCACGAATTCCCCTGTAAGCAGGACGAGAATCACTTTACTACAGGTGATGCTCAACCCATAACAGATTCCTCACACATCGGCCTCCTTGTCCACCCTGAGCGCATGGATAGTTTTATGCCCCAGCCCCCTGAACAGTTCAGCTCTGCCATTCAGCTTGGCCCTATGACTCTGGTCAATGGTATCTAGTGTCTCTTGAGAGGCAAATCTCTTTCTTCACCCTGTGGTGAGTTCCAAGACATCCACTGGCAACATCAAGGACGGTGGTCTTGAAGGCACTCCACAACTCTTCAGAATTCGCCAAAGCACCCAGACCCCCAAAATCTCCACTCAACCTGTTTACAAACTCTTCAGCTACCCTCTCATCCTTGAGCTTGTCAACATCCAGCCTTGGCTGAGATGGTACCATTCTCCCGGATTTTAGCTGCAACTTCAGAGTTGCTACAACATACCTGTGGTCGATATTGAGGAACTGAGCACTCTGGTGGACCCTGCAGTTCTGGATCAGCAACCATCAATGAGCACATGGTCAGTCTCCTTTGCCACACCACCACCGTTGGAATACCAAGTCCAGCGATGAGCCTGTGGTTGCTGAAACCGTGAACCAGCCATCCTAAGTCCTTGACTTCTTGGAAAGTCAAGGAAGCTCGTGCTATTCTGGTTCACAGTTCCAGACCCATGGGTCCAACACATGTCTCATAACCATCCCCTTCAGTTCCAGTTGATGCATTGAAATCCCCCAAGACAAGAAGAGTAACTCGTCTGGGGCACGGATAAACCACAGATGTGAGAGTGGCATAGAATGCGTCCTTCATGGTGAGATCACTCGCCTTAGTCGGAGTGTATGGGCATCCTCCATTGTGCGAAGTCCTTCCTTGGCAAACCTGAGCTCCTGAACCCATACAAAGCTTTCATCCGCAAACTGATGGAGCACTGCTCTTCCCACTGGGCTGGTGCTCCTGCCTCACATCTTTCTCGGCTTCTGCTGTAGAAAACAAGGCTTTTAGGATCATTGGTATCTCCCATGATGAAGCTGAGTCTATGGGTCTCTCACTCTCTCACCGCAGGCAGGTCGCTAGTGTTTCTGTCTTCTACTGTCTCCTCTCCGGCCTTGCCCCCCCTTCCGCTTTGTCTGTTATATGCCCCCCCCCCCATATTTCTGTAGGGTGCTCAAGGCCCGCCAGCAACCACTTTCTTGTGAAACTCTCAAAATCAAGAATTACTGCTCACCTTCACTCTTTCATTCCTCTTTTTTCCTGCCTCTGGAACAAACTCTCATGCTCTCTTAATCCCACTCTTCCCTCCAGGTCTTCTAAACAGCTGTTCATCACCATATCTTATCTTCCCCCATCCAAAACCATGATCTTTTCTTCCCCTATTAATCTACCCCATCCCCACCTCCTTAATTTTCCTGCTTTCCTTCCTGAAATTCTCTGTACCTGTAGTGTCCATCTTGTTTTCCCCGTGTACCCCGCCCCATCCCTCTCCCTTCCTAATGTCTCTGCTCCCTACTGTTTTGTGCTTCCCTCTCCCACCCCTCTTGTCTCATTCTCCCTTTGTTATATACGTTCTGTGTGTTGGCTCTTATACGAGCCTCGACAATATTCACAAAAAAATAATTCCTCCTTGTCACACACCCAACCTGTCCACAAAATTTCGTCTTTGATTTCGCATGGAACAAATAAACAGCGGTGAAAACATAACCCCTGTCCACCTTCAGTGGCAGAAGTAATAAAATATAAAATTTACAAAAATAGCCTGGTGTTGACTTAACAGTTAAAGTGGCTGGCTTAAGATCTTTGGGTCTTGAGTTCAAGCCCCTGTTGTGCAATTAAAATAACACCAGGTGAGTTGACTCAGCCTGTCATCCTTCTGAGGTTGGCAAAATGAGTAGCAGCTTACTGGAAACAGGGGGCACTGCTTCAGCGGCTCAGCAGTGCTCCTCACAATGATGCAACCAGCATCCACACTTTGCATACGAAATAATAATAAAAGTTCAGAAAATCAAAGGTGACCAAACAATGTTTTGTCAAATTGCTTAATCTATTCTTGCATTAGCCTTGGTGAATAGTAACCAGAGCAAAAGGATCAACAAAGTATTTAATATGTACCGTGTAAAGGAGCATCAAAGCTAAAGAAAGGAGCAACAGAGGTGCCGAGCTGACTGTGCAGTTCAAATAAATCACCTCCAGTGAAATTGTTTGTCAATGGAGAAAGTTTCTGCCCAGCACCGGTAACAGGACCAGTTTGATAGAATTTTTGTCCAAGAATGGATGCAGCTCAGATCAACAGCCCTTCTGCAGGACAAACAGCTGTTTGTAAGATGAACAAAAAGGCGACTGAATCACGAAAGATGGCAATGAAGTGACAGAGCTTGAATAAACTCATGAGGAGGCTGACACCTGCTTATTATTTCATGTAGCACATGCATCACAACATAGCATAAAGGCAATTGTCATTGCCACAGAAGACACAGATTTATTTTTCCTACGTCTAGCATTCAGTTCCAATATCCAAGCTCCACTGTATCAGAAACAACAAATACCCATACTTGCTTCATTGATATTGGAAAGGTAGTCACAGCAAATGGTCCTGATGTTTGTAAAGCAATCCTTGGAGCTCATGCTTTCACAGGTTGGGACAGTGTGAGTAGTTTCGCTGACAGAGGAAAAATTTCTGCATTGAACCTTCTACGGAATGACACAGCTACACGTGAAAGATTCATAAAATTCTGAGAAGAGTAAGAACCTACTCCAATGCATGCAAAGATGAGAGTTTTGATGTCAACGTGTTGTGCTACAATTTTTCTGCATTAAAAAGGAAGAAATAGAGTCTTATCAACTACCACCTTGCAAAGACTGTCTAAGCGAACTACCAAACTGCCATTTGTTGGCGATAACCGATTAGAAAACTGGACATGGTTGATGCGAGGAAATGGATGGTCCAAATAAACTCACCATTGACTGGATGAGTGGTGCTCCAACACCAGAAGCTGTCCCACAACTGTTGTCTTGCAACTGCCCCAGATCATGTAAGCTGCCAAATTATACTTGCCCGGCTAATGGCATGAAATGATCGGACAAGTGCAAATTGAGGACATTTCAAAACCAGCCACAACAGGTGGAAGATAGTGACCTTGATCTATCGAGCGATGATGAGACTGATGACTACGAGTACTAATTTTGAGATGATCTGCTGAAGGATGCATTATATATGATGTGAGAACATTTAGAATCCTACTATTAATTTGCAATTGGTCACTGCCTTTGACACCAATACAAATTTATATTACAGAAGCTAGGCATCAAAAAGCTATATATATTGAACAAACAGTTTCAAATGGAGCATCTCACCATCATTAGAGGATTTTTATTGCATCATATGTGGCAATAAATACAAATTGTTGCTCCGAGCTAGCATTTGCATTTTTGTATCAATAATGACTGTCAATAATTGATGACAAAAGCTCAAATAGTAAAAAAAAGAGAAAAAGATTATACTCTGGACACATGTTCCTCATAATAGGCATCCACAAGACCACAACAATGCTTGACCATGTTGTGGAACATCGGCCAAGGCCCTCTTTTGTTTTTCTTTCGTATAGCGATGATGAGACTGATGACTGAGTACTAATTTTGAGACGATCTGCTGAAGGATGCATTATATACGATGTGAGAACATCGTCAATAATGACAGAAGATGGCATTTGCATTTTTGCCTCTCCATCCCAACTCCGTTTAGAATCCTGTGCAGGCATGGGCAACTTGCTAGTTACATGAAAAAGACTATATATATATATATATATATATATATATATATATATATATATATATATATATATATATATATATATATATATATATATATATATATATATATATATATCTTGATATAAAATGAAAAACAAAATGTCTTGTTTTCAATTGATATTTTTAGTATACCTATGTGGTATCTATCCATGTTATTCATACCATTTTGCATCCAACAACAATAAAAGTCGACATCTTTATACATATTGGATCTAGAAATATGTAGGAAAATGAATCACTTGCTGTTTCTTCATGTCGATGTAACTGTTTACCATGTTGCTTATTTTCTGTCATTGAATTTGATTGATGTGCTGTCATAGACTTGTCATGTTAGAAGGGGTATGATAAATTCCCAAACTATGACCATGATGGCAAGAAAGGTATCGGTATTGAGGGATGGGCCCAATAATTTCTTTTTACTTTATTTTGGTCTACTCTGTCGTAACTACATTGAATGGAATGAGCATGTTGTTAACAGCTATTACACTAATTTTTGTTCGATTAACATAACTTGAAATATTATGCATTTTCAAAAGCTTCCAAAATTAAGACTGAAGGTTCCATAATTTTCTTGGAAAACACAAGTGATTTCACTCAATAAATGGCGAAAAAAATGTGTCAGCCACTATTACAAAATATATTATGATGTAAATTCTGTTGATTCATTGATTTTACAAAAGTTATTATGCTTTAAATTTGATAAATATTTATGCTTTATCTGTTTATCAAGGAGAAAGTGTCGACAAACTGGTATAGGACGATTGAAGAATTGCACGCTGCAGTCATGTGACCTCTTTTGCACTGGTGACTCCACAAATGTGACACAAGATGTCTAAGAGGACTTGGGCACAAATTCAGTAGTACAAGGAGAATGATGGAGTGCATACAGATACAATGGCAGATTAATTATTGCAAATACTACACAATAAAACCTGTTTATAGTACTGTATTAAAAGAGTTTAAGAACAAATGCTTTACTGAGAGATTGGGGGGGGGGGGGGGCGTAAAGTGACTTTCAGGCCAATCTGCCTTCAGGAATAATAGCAGGTTTGTTTGCAGAAAACAACATCCCACACATTTACTCTATTTCTGCAGAAAGACTGCTTGGCAAACTCTCCAAATTACTTTTGTGATTAACTCGAGCAAGGATTCAGTCCGTGTAGCTCTTTGGCCAACTATCTTTCTTGGACCGATTCCATCACAAACTGCCATGTCAGTGGAAATTGAAAATAAGGCAATTAAATAATTCAGCAGAGGATATAAATACTTAATAAAATACCAAATTTGAAAAAAAGATCACAAGACGTAATATAATTTGTTGCTCTTGAGGAAGTCAGTGGACAATGAATGAAACATCACCTCAAGCAAAGTCTGGTCTTTCTTCATTGTTTTGAACATGCGACTTTCAAAATGATGCTTGAATGCTAAATGAGGCCTTTTGTGCATGCACTTTGTGTTTACTCTAACTTGCTTCTCCTCACTTTTAACCTGCCATTGCTAGTGTGAAATCTGTGATTCAAACTGACTTTTAAACATAATTTTCAGCATTTAGACAGGCTTGGAGGATGGCCTAAAGGTACCCACACCCACTTATAAGCTGTCCAGCCTGGGTTTGAATCATGACCCAGCTATAGACTGTCATATTGGTGTTTCACAAGCAGGGTGATTCATCAGTGTGTGTGACATCTCTCGGCGAGATGATAAACTGGGCATCACATCTGCCAGAATCCCTCACCCCTCTCCCTCCCTCACCCCTCTGCCTTCCTCACCCCTCTGCCTCGTTTCCCCTCTGCCTCTCATGTTCTCCCTCCATCCCATCCCTTACCTAAAATGGCTGCACAGCTGACACTGCAGCCGAAAAGGCTGCATTCCTCAACTGTGTTTGCTTCTAAATCTTCTGTCCCAAACCCATCGCTTTCTGTACCCACCCTACCCAGTCACACCTAGCTGTTCCTGGACTTTGTGTCCTTTTCTCCTGACAAGGTGGAGAGTTTGCTGTCAAACCTCAACTCTGATTCTGCAACTGATCCAGATGGCATCAAGCCATGTGTCCTCAAAACCTGCCTTGCTATTCTTGCTCACCCTCTCATTTGCTCAAATTAATCTACCATCTCCTTGGAAATCAGTAAGCATTACTGCTCTGCATAAAAAAGGTGCAAAAACAGATCCCTGCAACCACAGACCAGTCAGCCTGCTCCCAATCATCAGCAAGGTCATCAAGTCCATCATCGCTTCCGACATTCAATCCTTTCTCTTCTCCAATGGCTTGATTTCCGATCATCAATCTGGATTCAGACCAGGTCACTCCACCATGGACATGCTGCTTCAACTCACCCAACAATGGATGGAGGCCCTTAATGTCAGACATGAGATCAGGGTCATCTCTCTGGACATATCTCCTGCTTTTGATACAGTGTTGGATCCTGCCTTACTCTCCAAACTCTCTTTCTATGGCATCCCAGGTAAGCTCCACTCATGGCTTGCTGACGTCCTTTACTCTCATAGTCAATGTGTGGCACTCAACCTTTCATCTCCTCTCTTTGTCAACGCTGGAGTGCCCCAAGGAAGTGTTCTGTGCACAGTCCTAAAACTGATCTTCATCAATGATCTCTCTGACTATCTGGAAAATCCTCATTATCTGCAGCGCCTTCAGGAAGTATTCACACCCCTCGACTTTTGTCACATTTTGTTGTGTTACTGCCTGATTTTAAAATGACTTAAATTTAAATGTTTTGTCATCATTCTGCACAAAATACCACATAATAACAAAGTGAAAACATGTTTTTCGAAATTTTTACAAATTAATTAACAATGAAAAGCTGAAATGTCTTGCTTGCATATCAATAAGTATTCAACCCCCTGAGTCATACTTTGTAGAAGCACATTTGGTAACGAATACAGCTTCGAATCTTCGTGGGTATATCTGTATCAGCTTTGCACATCTGGATTTAGGGATTTTCTCCCATTCTTCCTTGTAGATTTACTCAACCTCTGTCAAGTTGGTCAGTGAACAGCAATCTTCATGCCTCATTTCCACAGATTATCAATGGGATTCAAGTCTGGGCCTTGACTGGGCCACTCAAGGCCTTTCACGTTCTTGTTCTGAAGCCATTCCAGTGTTGCTTTGGCTGTATGCTTGAGGGTCATTGGCCTGTTGGAACGTAAATCTTCACCACAGTCTTAGGTATTTTGCACTCTGATGGAGGTTCTCCTCCAAGTATTTGATTGTATTTTGCTGCATTCATTGTTTCTTCTATCCTTACAAGTCTCCCAGTCCCTGTCACTGAAAAGCATCCCCAAAGCATCATGCTGCCACCACCATGCTTCACGTTCATCTATGGATGGTGTTACATGGGTTTCCGCCAGCTGTGCTTGGTTTTCGCCAGACGTCGCGCTTTGCACTCAGGCGAAAGAGTTCATTTTTCGTCTCACCAAACCATAGAAAATTTCATCTGACCACAAAATTGAAAGGAAAATGATGAGACAAAATGAACGCAGGAATAAAACTAGAAGGGCATTCGGTAGAGCACATATCTCCACCATGTAATGCCTGATCCACGAGAACATATCGGGCCCAGTACATTTTTGAAATATTATGTGATACAGTACTATTGTTACGAATCTAGAAACCATGCGCATTCAACATTCAGGTCCCAAAGTTAGTTATGCCGGCAAGTACATGTGAGATAGGTCCCTTTCCTTTTTGTCTAGTGGGAGACTCGAAAACGTGCGTTGTGACTTCTTTAGTTGGGTTATTACATTAGCCATCTCCACCCCATACATCTACTATCTCATCTGTGCGACCCAACCAGCCCATCACGCTCCATCCCCACAGATGAACTCCTCTGGTACGACGATTTTCTCAGGACAGATCCTGTTACTCTCTGCGCGAGCGAGGCCACGTGGCCACGAGGAATATTCGGGGCAACCGAGCAGGGGCCACGGCTCCGCCTTGGAAGGGTGCGGCCATAGGCCAATGAGGGACGGACAGCGAGATGATTCTCGCCAAGGCCTCGCCCCATGTGGGAGGGGATATAGGCCCTGAGCAGTGCCAGAAGAGTGGTGGAAAAACGGGAGGTGTGGACGGAATGTCGTGTGTCATTGTCATTGGCGTTGGCCCCATCTGTAATAGGATTGTATAAATGTTTTCCTTTCATTGTACATTACATTTTTTTTAATTCGTGATAACTCTGCTCTGTGTCTCCCTTCCCGATTATTATTTGTAATAAACCCATGTTAAATATACCAGCTTGTTGTTCGTGTTTTCTTTCATTGGTCTAGCACGGTGCGTATTGAGGAATGGTAAGGCCAATCGTGCCGTAAATTGTTCATTTGGTCCGACGTGGCATTGTTAACTTCCGCTCGGTTACGCTGGATCCGAATCGGTGATAGCGACTCGATTCGGACATAGTTGGCCGAGGAGGTGGTTTCTCCGGTAGTTGGACGGCATGAGTACTAAGATAAATTGGAATGAGACAAGTGGACCCTACCTCACGCCGTCAAAATATTGGCGACCACAGTCCTCTAAGTGACCCGTGACCTTTCAGAGTTGTCCGAGAGTCTCGACCTAAATTCCGGGTGTTCGGTGGGAGACGGCTCTACTGCTCCACCTAGTGGTTGTTTATCGCCACCGAAACCCCGAACAAGTCATGGCCACATTTGGGACAATTGGAGAGTTTAAAGCCAAAGAGGAAGAGTGGTTGCTGTATGTGGAGCATATGCAGCACTATTTCGCAGCTAACGACATGATGAGTGTGGAGAAACAATGTCCATAATGCTGATTGTTTGCAGCGTGCCGACACACAAGCTCATGTCAAGTTTGTTCGCACCGAGGAAACTGGGAGACATCCCGTTTTCAGAGTTGGTTAACGTACATCGTTGAACAACACCAGAATCCGAGGCCGTCGGTGATTGTGCATTGCGACAAACTGAAACTCCGCAGTCAAGAAGCGGGTGAGTCCATTTCGGATTATGTCGCAGCCTTACGTAAATTGGCTGAATGGTGTGAATATGGAGGTAATTTCGAGGAAATGCTACGGGATCGGTTAGTCTGTGGAGTAATGAATGATCGCATCCAATGCAGATTGCTGATGGAAACAACGTTGGATTTTGACAAGGCCCTGAATATAGCATCATCAATGGAATTGGCAGAAAATAACACATTGGATCTCCATGAACATACCGGAGTAGTGCAGGATCAGGGAGCAGTAAACAAGATGACAAGTTTGAATAGCCGCCAGACACCCCAGGCTTTATCTTTTGAAGAGGGGTCTGCAGTAAAATGTGATCGCTGTGGGCAGACGGCTCATAATCAAACTAGTGAGTGTTCAGCTAGAAATGCAGACTGCTATATATGTGGCAAAAAGGGTCACTTTGCAAGAGTCTGTCATTCAAAACCCAAAGCATTCCTCGGAGCAAGAACAGCTCTCCACAGGGAATGAGCAAAAGGTCTCAATACAAGATATATCAGTTGGAGGAGGAAAATAAAGGACACGTACACTCTTTTCTTAAATCAAGCAACCAAGCAAAATCCAAACTTCTGGTTGTGAGGTTGGAGGTACAAGCTTGAGAAGTACAGATCCAAATAGATACGGGGTCTTCGGTATCACTGATTAGTGAGGCTATGTTCCAGGAGAAGTGGAGGGCAGACAACCCAAACAGACACACAAATTGCCCCAGCCAGACCATACAATGTACATATGCTGGTGAACCTGTGAATATTGTGGGAGAATGCAAAGTCGCTGTAAGGTATGGCACACAGAAGGCAGAGTTGACATTAATGGTGGTCAGAGGTTCAGGGCCCAGTCTGCTGGGACAGGATTGGCTCCGAGCAATCCGGTTGAATTGGCAGGAGGTGAACAACCTCAATGCCAATGATCAATTGAGAAAACTCTTTAAGGACTCTGGAGTCCTTTTCGCAATGGAGCTGGGAAAATTGAAAGGAACGGAGGTTGAGCTAGATATTGACCCAAATGCAATTCCTAAGTTTGTGAAAGCCCGCCCGGTTCCATTTTCGCTGAGAGGGAAGGTAGATCAGGAGATTGGATCAGTTGCTAATGACTGGGATCATAGACCCTGTACAATTTTCTCGTTGGGCAGCTCCGATCGTCCCGGTTATTAAAGGAGATGGCTCGGTTTGGTTATGCGGAGACTACAAGGTTACAGTCAATCTGGCAGCCAGCTCAGACGCCTACCCCATTCCGCGCATTGATGAGTTGTTCACAAAACTTTCTGGGGGGAAACTCTTCACAAAGCTAGACTTGAGCAACACCTTCCAGTAGCTGGTTTTGATGAAAACTTCACGTGAATTTGTCACAATAAACAGACATAGGGGATTTTTCAGATAGACATGCTTACCATTTGGCGTGTCAACGGCGCAATCTGTGTTCCAACGCACAATGGAAAATTTGCTGGTGGGGATTCCAAGAGTCGTGGTCCACCTCGATAATTTGTTAGTAAGGGGAAATTCCGTTGGCGAACATCTTTGCAACCCTAAGAGTGTCTTGAAGAAGTTGCAAGATGCGGAATTGCAATTACAATGACATAAATTCGTTTTTCTCGCTGCTGAAGTCACATACCTCAGCCACAAGTTAGGGCTACTGAACTACGATGGAAAGATTTTGCCGGATTTAGCATCTGCACTTGAGCCTCTACATTGCCAACTACAGAAGTAGCAATGGAAGAAGGATAAACAAGGGGTATTCCAAAAAGCAAAGTGCTTGCTGAAATCCACAAACGTCCTGACTCATTATGATGAAAACAAGAAACTAGTGGTGTCATGTTGTGAGGGCTGAAAGAGATTTCATCTTTTCTTTCATTTAAAACTTACTTTTAAATATCTTCTTTTGATTAAAAGTTGTTTATTGCTTGCATTGAGTTAAACTTTGTTATCTTGCCAAAACGAAGTTTTTGCAAGATATGTTAGTCAGCTTGTATGCTTTTTTTGTTTGTTTTTTTTTTTGTTTGTTTGTTTGTCTGTAATCACGTATAAAAAAATCTGCAGAGCACAGTTATCATTGGAAATTTTTGTAACTTCGCATATCAGAGTCCTATAGAGGTCCCTTTCAGTGCACAAAATTTTGAAGGTCAAAGGTCAAGGTCACTGTCGCAAATCAGGGGAGTCGACGAAACCCTTACTTTTTGAGTAATTTTGATCGGATCGTCTTCAAACTTCATGGGAATATAGGTCATGGTCTGGCGCTCAGCTGATTAATTTTTGGTGGCGATTGGCCTTGACCTTCATGGTTAGCGCCGAAGGTCAAACATATTTGACCCCAAGGTCAAATTTTCAAGTTTTAGGAACCATATAGTGTAGCACCTCAAATTGAACACCTCGATGAGTGCTTTCTAGATATGTCAAGCTTGAGACATTATGACGTCATTTGGTGACGTTATGAGGCAAACGCATATTTTTCATGGTTACTCTGTAGAACGATTCTCATCGGAATCTCTCGTAGGCAGATATTTCTCAAGGAGTCGCTCCTGGTGGATAGCAGCTCTGTTCACCTCAGTATGACCTTAAAGAAGTCACACGTGGTGACCTTTTGGCAAGATATGGGTCACCCTGCGGGTGACATTGTTTTTATTTTATTGGTGTTCTCATGCTTCTTAATAATTCAAAATATAACCATGAATTGTATTTGGAGACATGAGCCAAGTAAAATACAACACAGATAATATTTCCTAATTTCCACGGCACGACTGTGCTGTCGAAAGCACAACCCATTTTGCTGACCTGAAGAAGGGAGGGAAAAACCTCCCTCTCTCTGGTGCTTGGAGATAAAGGGAAGATACTGTGTTTGAAATGCTGATGTCTTGTAAAAGTTCCACAATAGGGACCCTGTTAATTGCTTAAACCAGAGAAAGACTCCCATATACGGTGCTTCTCCAGACCCACAGTCTTATCGGCTTAACCATGAAATGTGTTTTGTGCAAGAACAAGTTGAGCCACTAACCATGAGATGTACTTTACTCAGGAATAAGTTGATTGAGCCACTTATGGCAAGATGTGTCTTGCTCAAGAGCACTTCTCTAAAAATGAATATAAAACCAAAGGTGACTGAAGATAGACAGAGCAGTTTTGTTATACTCGTGATAGCATTCTGTTCGGCTTGTGCACAGGTTGATTGGCTGTTTGATTGAGGGGCTGTTTGGTTGTGATTAAAAATAACTTATAGACATGTTCTTGACTTCTTGTGTTGTGTGAAGGTATATTATCCTTGCTGTGATGAGCCATTATATTTGTTGATGATTGTGTTTCTCCTAGTTACAGCATAGTAATCCAGGGATCGAGGTACGAGCCAGTCCATATGATGTCATAGTAATCCCAACAATGTAATGCCAATCCATATGGTGTCAGAGCAGTGCTGGTGCATGTAATGCCAGATGGGACAGAGAGACCGATCAGGTATGCTTCATGCACGTTGAATAAGGCAGGGTGCAGATACTCGCAGGTCGATGATAAGGAAGACCTCGCAGTAATAATTGGAGTTAAGAAATTCCACATCTATCTGTATGGCCATGCCTTTCACATAAATACAGACCACAAGCCCTTGCTAGGGTTATTTAATGAAAAGTGGGCTATTCCAAAAATGGCATCACCTCGAGTTCAGCTTTGGGCATTAACTCTTGTAGCCTATGATTATCATATCGTATACAAACGTGGCATGGCCAATGCCGACGCGCTGAGCCATCTTCCATGTGCACTGACTGGGCCGGATGCTCCAATTCCGGGAGAAGTGACTCTCTTGATGGACGTGATGGAGAGTTCACTGATCACCTCAACGCATGTATGGCTAATGACAGACAGGGACCCTATATTTTCATGCATTTGTGAATACATCACCGGGGGTTGGCCAGGCACATTGCCACAGGAAGAGTTCAACCCATTCGCTAGTCATAAGCAGGAACTGAGTGTTCATGTAGGTTATGTGCTATGTGGAGCATGGGTGGTACTGCCACTCCAATGCCGACATTAGATGGTTGACATGTTGCACGAGGGCCACCCAGGTATTGTAAGGATTAATGCTTTGGCAAGAAGCTACATGTGGTGGCCATGAATGGATATTGACTTGGAGCAAAGAGTTAAAGGATGTCATGAATGTCAGGCATTCCAGAAACTTCCTTCCAAAGCACCGCTGCATCCTTGGGAGTACCCAAGTAAACCATGGTCACGCATACATGTAGACTATGCAGGTCCAGTCGAAGGGAAGATGCTATTCATTCTGGTCGATGCATACTCAAAGTGGATTGAAGTATATGTCACTTCGAAAATGACGAATGAAGTCACGATTGACGAATTGCGAGAAGCGTTTGCTGCACACGGCATACCTCAAACTCTTGTGTCGGACAATGGGCCGTGTTTCCCGAGTGAAGAGTTTGCAAAGTTCATGAAAATGAACAGTTCGACACATCAGCAGTGCTCCATACCATCCAGCGACAAACGGGTTAGCGGAACGTGCGGCGCAAACTGTGAAATCGGCACTGCATAAAATGAGTGGTCCCTTGCACACTCACCTGTTGCAGTTTCTCTTGAGTTATCACACAACACCGCAGTCCACAATGACACAAACACCAGCAGAGATGCTCATCAACAGGAAACTCCATACACGTATAAAACGGTTGTACCCAACATCAACACCACGGTTGAGCATAAACAGCTGTCACAAAAATTAGCTCATGATTCGCGGACAATTCAGGAGTTTGAAATTGGACAATATGTTTCGGTTCAAAATAACAGCTCGGGTGACAAGTGGGTACCTCGTTACATCGCTAAGCGCATGGGTCACCTGTTTCATATACTGTGGAAGTGTCAACTGGAGGTATGCAGCAGATGTGGAAGCGACATGCCGACCACATCAAACACTGAGCTTCGACGTTGTCATTGAAAGTCATCAGCGCTGTTGATTTTTTCAGCAGAAGTGGAAGAAGCTCACGAACATCAGGGGAGTGACACACAGGTACCTGAGAAGAGCAACGTTGCAGTGGATGACAGTGAGGGCCCCAAGGCCGACATTGTTCCAGAGCCCGTCAGGAGGCGTTACCCACAAAGAGATCGAAAACCAAAATAAAAACCAATGTCACCCTCAGGGTGACCCGTATCTTGCCAAAAGGTGACCATGTGTGACTTCTTTAAGGTCACACTGAGGTGAACAGAGCTGCTATCCACCAGGAGCGACTCCTTGAGGAATATCTGCCTACGAGAGATTCCGATGAGAATCGTTCTACAGAGTAACCATGAAAAATATGCTTTTGCCTCATAACATCACCAAATGACGTCATAATGTCTCAAGCTTGACATATCTAGAAAGCACTCATCGAGGTGTTCAATTTGAGGTACTACACGATATGGTTCCTAAAACTTGAAAATTTGACCTTGGGGTCAAATATGTTTGACCTTAGGCGCTAACCATGAAGGTCAAGGCCAATCGCCACCAAAAATTAACCAGCTGAGCGCCAGACCATGAACTATATTCCCATGAAGTTTGAAGACGATCCGATCAAAATTACTCAAAAATAAGGGTTTCGTCGACTCCCCTGATTTGCGACAAAGTGACCTTGACCTTTGACCTTGACCTTCAAAATTTTATGCGCTGAAAGGGACCTCTATAGGCCTCTGATATGCGAAGTTACAAAAATTTCCAATGATAACTGTGCTCTGCAGAATTTTTTTATACATGATTACAGACAAACAAAAAAATAAAATTTTCATGAAAATTCTGTTTTTTCGTCATGACGTCATCAAATGACGTCATAGCATCAAACTTTTGACAGATCTGGAAAGCACTTATCAAGCGCTTTCATATGAGGTATTACGCGAGATGGTATCTAAGATTTCAAAATTTGACCTTGGGGTCAAATATATTTGACCTGAGGCGCTAACCATGAAGGTCAAGGCCAATCGCCACCAAAATTAATCAGCTGAGCACCAGACCATGAACTATATTCCCATGAAGTTTGAAGACGATCCGATCAAAATTACTCAAAAAATAAGGGTTTTGTCGACTCCCCTGATTTGCGACAAAGTGACCTTGACCTTTGACCTTGACCTTCAAAATTTTGTGCGCTGAAAGGGACCTCTATAGGCCTCTGATATGCGAAGTTACAAAAATTTCCAATGATAACTGTGCTCTGCAGAATTTTTTATACGTGATTACAGACAAACAAACAAACAAAAAAATAAAATAAAATAAAACATACAAGCTGACTAACATATCTTGCAAAAACTTCGTTTTGGCAAGATAATAACCAGATTGCTGTGGCTGTAAAAATAATTAAAGGCCAAGCATACAATGTAGAGAGACTGAAGTGTTCATTGTTCTCATTGACATATTATGCATTACATGAGTATGTAAGCCATGGGCATTTCTGGAGAATTTAGGATGACAATTGTTCTTGTGTGGGGGCGGGGGGGGGCGTGAGGGTGTTTAAAAGGGTGGTAATTGGCTGAGGAGGATGTGTGATGTGTTGCTATGTTGCGTCTGTGCATGCGTGGACAGGCCTGGTGTGCGATAGTTGGATTAAGAGCTTGTTGGACAATGGTGGCGTTCTGGTAACCCGTCTTTCTCTTTGCCTCTTGACATACGTTTCAGTCCTTGGAGAACCGGAGAGGTATGTGCTGCTTTGTTGCTCATCATTTTTAAAAAAGGAGAGAGAATAGACAAACAACCACAGGTTGGAAATAATAGTGCAGGTTTTTATGTGCCTCATGGCCTCCTCCTGTGACGTTTCTTGAAGGGAATTCATGGTATTATAAAGTTTAGATCTCCCAATTTCCCATTGGTCCACTTAATCCCCAATGTATAACAGAATCCACATGCCACATGACAAAATCAATTGCCACTCTGAGGAGCACAGGAGATAGGACTCTTGTCGTGACATCACAAGACTCTGTCGTTTCTTTGTCACCTTTGGCAGAACACTGGGCGTTTTGGTAGAGAGATCTGATGATGATTCTTTTTCAAGAAAGCCATCCATCTGCAACATCTTCCACAGTGAGTCACGATGAAAACTCTCAAATGCTTTTTTAAAGTCTATGAAGTTGAAGATCACCGGAGTTTGTCATTCATTACTTTGCTCTCTGGTGTTATGAGAAGTTAATATTTGGTCAATGCATGACCAACAGGGGTGCAACCCTGCTTATTCCTCTTGTAATCTTTCATCAACTGCTTTCCTCACTCGATTGAGGATTACAGCACAAAAGACTTTCTCTGGCACAGTCAGTCATATAATCCCTCTCCAGTTTGCAGTTCTGGAGGTCTCCTTTCTTAGGAAGCTTTACGATGGTCGCTTTCCTCTATTATTTTGGTGTCCTTTTTGCATTCCACATCAGGTTGAAGAACTGAAGCAGTGTTTGGAGATTTGATTCTCCACTGGCTTTTAAATAATTCTGGTGCCCTGGAATAATTCTGGTGGATGTTGAAAATCCCACAATGTCCTTTGCAAAGAGTAGGCGAACTACCGCAACTACCCTGGTCAAATTCCAAATTCCTGCCCTAACCTATAGGGTACACAGTCGCACCCCTGCAAGAAATAATACTCATTCGCGGCCACATGCTGCATATGAACGGCAACGACATGCATTTAAAATGTTGGATTTTTTTACCTCCACACCCACCCCGTATGCCACATACATTCTTCTTCCCTCTCCTTACTGCTGCCCCTCTCAATCTTATTTCCCTTTCTCCTTCCTCTTCCTCAACTTTCCTTCCCTTCCCTTTTCGTCCTGCACTCACTCTTCTCTTCCCTTCATTTCTTCAACATATATCCACCCCACTTGCTTCCTGAATCTGGTACTTGGCTCCAAATTATGAGAGTACAGTTGAGTGATAATATGATAAATACAGCAATACAAGTGTTCTCCAAAATGTTTTCAGGACAATTTTTATTTCTCAATATATGAACACATATAATTAGTAAGAAACTATTAAGATAAAAATAAATTAAATGCAAATAAAGAGATAACCCTAACAGCTGCAAATTGTTTAACTCCTGGGGAATTATAGTTTTGGTTTTCCAGGATTTTCCAAACACCACTTGCTATGCTGTCGAGCTTGTCCAAGTTTTCCCTGTAACTGTACAAACCTAATTGCTCTTGTGCAGAACAAAACAACATGACTGTATTGAAAGAACATTCCAAGTCCAATCATGTGCCTTATCATGACATAGCCTTGAAAAAGCTTTGAAATTTCCTCCCAGTTTCAAAGAGCAGTGCGTTGGAGTGTGAGATGAATGAATCCCAGAAAATCTCTTGACTTCACAATAGCATAGACCAAGGCAGTGTGTACTCCAGTTCTCGCACAAAGTGGTATGTTATTAAATTTTAACAGTGCTATCTTTGTCTATGCCATACTTACTCACATAAACTTCTTTATAATTATAGAGTTAATGTCAACCTTTCATGATTTGTTGATAAAATCAAGTATTCTTCAAATTATCCCAAATTATTGTGTTGTGGAATGATTGAGATTTTGAAAACTACTTTACGCTCATCGATAACACTAAAATACACTATCATCGCTTCTGTCTCTGTGCTCATTGATACTTGTAACAACTACAGGTAACTTTCTGCCTTTTTATAGGTTATCTTCGGGTGATGAATCAACAATGCTGACTTCTTACATGCATCATTACATTCTCATAGGTAAGTCTTAAAACAAGGCAATATAAGTATTTGTTTTTTTTCTACTGTTGAAATAAATTGTTCAAAAGAACAATGTTATTGCAACCATTTTTTTTATTTGTTGTACTCAGTAAAAAACAACAGACTCTAAGCCCAATAAAAGTTCTCTTTACCTTTTAATATTTTCAGCAATGACATTTTGTGAACTTACTAGTTCGTGGACAGAGTACCGACAACATTATTAGCCTACCTCATACCAGTATACATCTGTGTGCTTATATGGAATCAAGGTTCACTCCTGCAAGGTGTGTCACTGCATTCTTCTCTGTCAGTTGTCATGCTTTACCGTTTCTCTATATATCTGTTTTGTTGTCAGTTGTCTCATTTGCAGCACTGGCTTCAAGTTTGTTAAGATATATAATAACATGAATAATAATCATAATGATAATAATAATAATAATTAATAAGAGTTCCCTTACAGGGAACTTTAATGCGGGAAGAAGCCATTCAGCTCATCAAAGTCTGTGCTATTATTTCCAACTAATGGTTGTTTGTCTGTGCTCTATCCTTTTTAATGCTGAGCGTCAAGCAAGGAAGCATCAAGTACGATTTTAAAGTCTTTGGTATGACTTGGCCAGGGTTCGAACCCCCAACCTCTGAGACTCCGATTGGATGCATTATGCCACCGAGGCTGATGTACACAGAATTTTTCACTCCTGTGAGGCAGCTGGTCAGAAGAGTAATTGGATGGACGGTGACACAGGCACAATGGGCCAAGTGGCCTCTTCCTGTACAACTCTTAATTTACGTTTGATTGCGTTTCATTGTGACTAGATTCTTGGATTCAACAAAATTAAAGTCCATATCATGTATGCATGTTCCTTTTGAGTATCTATTTCATAGACAACTGGCCAAGGACGTCAAAGCACTTGAAGAGAATTCTAATACCACTTTTGTTACAAAAGAGTATCGATGACAAATGAAATTGATAGATGATTACATTTTCGAATGGGATGAATGCCATGCTGAAATTGACCAAATTAAGGTCATTTTTTTGTGCATTTTGGGGTCAAACGAGGTCACAATCAGATGTTTTTTACACCATGATTCCTAATTCATACTCACCTTGACGCTACCTAACCTGGACTCGAATCTCAGCACAGCTATAAACTGTCATCACAGTGTTTCATAGGCCGAGCGATTCATCAATCTGTGCGCCCCCATCCTTTGGATGGACATTAAGCTGGGTGTCCCGTCTGCTGGTATTAGTTGGTGGGACTAATATTTGGTGGGTGGCGGAGTACAAACCACTCGCTCAGGGTGGCGGAGCACGAACCACTCGCTCAGGGTGGCAGAGCACGAACCACTCGCTCAGGGTAGCAGAGCACGAACCACTCGCTCAGGGTGACGGAGCAGGAATCACTCACTCAGGGTGGCAGAGCACAAATCACTCGCTCAGGGTGACGGAGCACGAATCACTCGCTCAGGGTGACGGAGCACGAATCACTCACTCAGGGTGACGGAGCACGAACCACTCGCTCAGGGTGACGGAGCACGAACCATTCGCTCAGGGTGACGGAGCACGAACCACTCGCTCAGGGTGACGGAGCACGAACCATTCGCTCAGGATGACGGAGCATGAATCACTCGCTCAGGGTGATGGAGCACAAATCACTCGCTCAGGGTGACGGAGTACGAACCATTCGCTCAGGATGACGGAGCACAAACCACTCGCTCTGAATGATATGGCAAGCAAAGGTGTCCACAGTGAGTGAATGATTCGCTCAGAAGGACGTATCACAGCACCGCTATCAACTGTAAGGCATTCGGCAAGTGGCTTAAGCACGCATGCAAGGACTCCAATGAAATGGTTGATGAGGAACGGTTGGCCAGCCTGTCGCTGCATATTATGCAGGATCCCTTTAACATTAAAGCTGGTCTTCACTGCACATGCAGCAGTTAATGAAATAAAATGAATTAATTCAAATAATGACTTTGTCCAGGAAAGAGTTGCAGCTTAATGCAAAGCAACTCTGTAAAATCGCAACGTTAATCCGCACAAACGCTATAACTTTTTTGTATAACATCCTTTTTTCACCACATTTGCTTTGGTTCCCTGTAAACACCTCGCGAAACCTCCAAAAATATAGTCACTGATCTGGCAGATGCTATGGTTAGGCAGTCCCTCTGGAGAACAGGGTGCAAGGTCTGGCAATGAATGCATTAAATCATATAGCTCAATGAAGCTAGTTAATTTTGGCACATTCCTAAATTTTTTGTTCACTCAATATAATTCTCCAGACAGTAGAAAAAGATAAGTTTAATGCTTAGGAAATTTCACATTTTGTGTATCTATGGAGAAGGAGGGAACATAGCCTTGCTTGCTTAAAGTAAATAGGTATATCGGCTTAGTTATAAGACTCGTTATTTCTTTAAATTATCAGAGTTCACAACAGATTTTGACACTTATTTCGTCCGGACGATATCTGATCCTCAAAACCGAAATAATATTTCGATGATATACTTTAATTTGTCCGTGAGAGTACATCGTGGAACGTCGTATCATATAATTCATGAAATTACTCCAAGCTCCTAATTTGAAAAGTAGAGTACTTTCAAAGGCGATGGATACAGTGATTCGTGGCTATGATGAACAGGCATTCAATAAAATGAGTGAGGAAAGTATCGGTGGGATACAAAACATAAACTGTTCAGTTTGGCAGAGGTATGTGCTCTACAGAGTGCCATTCCAGTTAAGGTTTTCTTTCATACTCTTCCATCTTCATATGACTCATTCTACTTTCTCTCGACTTTTTCTTTGAAGAGGACCAGCACTTCTTCTGTCAGATTCCAGTTTAATTATAAATTAATTAATTATTTAGAATTTAGAAATGTTGAATGAGAAATGCCATGCCACGTGACCTATTAATTATTTGTGAACACCCTGGTATCCCCAAGGCTTGGGGAACATTTGGGTGAAGTTTCCCCCTCGATCTGTGAAGCTGTTCTGGAGAAGAAGATTTTAAAATGTTGTTTCTTTTTTTTTTTAATCAGCTGCCAAACCATGTGACCTATGACATTAGAGGTGGAGAACTTTTTGTTCCTCATCGATAGGCGATCATACATGTAAAGTTTCACCTCGATCTGTTCAGCTGTTTTGGAGAAGAAGATTTTTGAAGGCTTTTATGTTTTATAAAATGTGGCTGCCAAACCACATGACCGATAACATCATCAATTCACCCCCCCCTCTCCCCCATACAATTTAACCCGAGATGGCCCTCAAAAATGTTCATACTGATTGGATAAAGCATTCAACGTATGCATTTATGATGTCATAATGAAGCCACCTATTACATCATCAAAAAAAAATAATCATACTTACTTCCCATGGGGATTATTTGACAGTTGAAATTTTTCCATGGAGTGGTTTCAGAGATACAGAGATTCAATTTTTCCCCTTTTTTCCAACATGGCTGCCACACCACATGACCTATGGCATCATAATTATCAATAAAACATTCTGTATGTGTAGTCACACCTATGGTGAAAATTATGTGTCAATCAGATATGCAGTTCCATAGAAAACAGAGAATATGTGCATGGACGGACATACGTATGGACGGACAGACAACCAGAAAACATAATGCGTCTGGCCACTTTATCAGCGGAGGCATAAAAAAGGGAAAGAACGTTTGTGTATGGGCACACATGGCGAAACTGCAAACGCCAACTTGCGATGCCTCTCCCCCCCCCCAGCACCCCCTCCCCCTCCTCTCTACATCCCCTCTCTCTCTCCCTCCTCTCTCTCTCTCTCTCTCTCTCTCTCTCTCTCTCTCTCTCTCTCTCTCTCTCTCTCTCTCTCTCTCTCTCTCTCTCTCTCTCTCTCTCTCTGTCTCTCCCACCCCTCTTTCTTTCTCCCCCTCTCTTAATATTCTCATCAGGGAAGCAACGGGTGGTATTTGCGAGCACTGTACTAATTTACAAGTCGACAATAATGCAGAATTGCAAGATTACAAAAAAGTCAACTAAATTACTGTCTAGATGTTCTCCTCAGTTCAAGACAGACAAAACAATGAAACAATCCATAATAATAACAATAACAGGAGCAATAACAACAATAAAAACCATGAAAATATTGTACATAAGGATAAAATACATATTTGAAAAAATAAAACAACTTAAAACAGGCAAGAAATCACCTCATTTAAAAAAAAAATAGAAGGGCAGTCGGTAAAGCACATACCTCCACCATGCAATGCCTGATCCAGAACATATTGGGAGAGAACAATATCCAGGAGAACAATGCCTGATCTCAACAAATATTTGAAATATCATGCTATACTAGCAGAACTCGTGATTTGCGGATTCACCATTTGCAGACCACGCATATTAATGGTTTATAAAATACGACCTTTTTTAACCTATGCCTCGCATATTCGCGGTTTTTCAGGGGCATATATATAATTTTTTTTCATGGGATTTTTGATTTTCCCTCATGAATCACGAACCACTGGGAACCTATTCCCCCTTCTTCCATTGAAACAATGCCCCGACATTTGCAGATTCAACATTTGCGGTATTTTACAGGAACGTATCCCCTGTGAATAGCCGGGTCCAACAATATATCGTTTTTGGCCCCATCTCTCAATGATGAAGAATCACTTTAAAGTTAAAAAAAATCCTCATATCTGGATCTGGGTTCAGATCTTCACCAAAATTGAATCAATTCGCCCCTGTCACACACACCTAACCTGTCCACAACTTCTTGAGAACTTGTGCTATATATCGTTTAGCCCGATCTCTCATTGGTGAAGAATTGCTTAAAAAATTTGCAGATCTGGATCTGGATTCGGATCTTCACCAAAATCTAATCAGTTCGTCCTTGTCACACACCCAACCTGTCCACAATATTTCATCCGGATCAGTCCACAACTTTTTGAGATATCCTGCACACAAATAAACAAACAGACAAACAGACAGAAAGGGGTGAAAACATAACCTTGTTCACCTTCGATGGCAGAGGTAACAAATAGAGATAATTAGAATTGTAGAAATGCTTAAGTAGTTTGTGTTCGAGCCACACCTATACTTATACCTGAGGCGAATGAATATTTCCTTCTCAGTTTGTAAAATAATTAAACCAAAAACATAGTATGTTAATTCTTCAGAGTGTGTGAGTTCCATAATCTTGGAAATACGTATATAAAAAAGAGAGTAATGAGCAACATTGGTCCTTGCTCACTGGTGCTGAAATTTCATTGCATCAGTATGTCGAGGATTGACAAACATTACGTTATCAATGGATAATTCAAATTTGTTGTAATAATATTTCACAACAAATACAAGAGTGAGAAAGTGCATTCTAACCAATTCTGTCCCAAAGGCTGCATCAATTATAATCTCTCCAGCTTGTACCCTACTGACTAGATCTTCTAACTGCTCACAACATGCAACTTCCTTCTGTCTGCACACGTGTTTATGGCATGTATGCTGAAAAAACATTCACCTTTCCTTTCTCAGTCACCAACATGACTTCCATCAACCTGTCCGTGATTATCTTTACTTCCATTACTCTCTCTTTCCACTCCACCTTCAATGTGACTCCAACTCCATTTCTCTCCATCTTCTCCCTAATAATACAATTTGTAGCTTTCCCCCAATTTTTTGGTCCTCTTCCCAATTTATTTTGTCTCCCACACACGCAATATGTTCACCCTTCTTCTCATCAGGGTACCCACCAACTCTCTTCCCTTTACTTTCATTGTGGCAACATCCAATGTTCCCACTCTCGTGCTCATAGTCTCATTTTTCTCCACTTGCCTCTTTAGCCACAGCGACGGGTTCTGCGATATCCAATGCTGATTTGTCACAACATCCGGGAGTCACCGCCCGAGCACTTGTGGAATTTCCACTGAATAAAAGGTTCATATTTGTTGGAACTTTTTTATCGTCAGATGCCCTTCCTGTCATGAACTGGTCCAACTGGATGGCTGTTGTATTTTTAGGAGACACCATCTCCTTACTGGATGGCTGTTGACTTCACTGGGGAGCTTGTCCACCCTTTAGCAGGTATTGCCTTTAGTCTTGCTGGTTGTCACAGTCACCTTCCCCACCAGCAAACCAGTGGGGTGGGAAGGAGAGGAAGTGGAAGTCGGTTGAGTCACCAATAACCCGACCATGAGGCAGGTAGTGCTGGGTTACATGTTAAAGTCCAAATATTGACCTGACCATAAAGCCAGACATCTATGATCAGTCCCAATAATTTTTTTTCCCACGGAATCTTGACATAAAGCATATTGGTTTGTTGGTCTGTAATAATAAAACGATATATGCAGCATTAAATCTTGGGTTGAATATTACTTTCCGAAGCACACATCAACTCGCAAACATGATGAGCCACAGTGAACATATATTTAATACTCAAATCGCTTTTGTGAGAACAACAAGCTGTTAATATTCGCTGAAGATAAAGTGATTATACAAAGTGAAGGCAGTGAAAAATATTGCTGTTTTATTATTGCCAACATTCAAGGCTTTCCGATTTGAGGCCAGCGGACTTCCTCATAAAATGCCACAGCTTTGTCACTTAGCCTAGTCAGGATAAGAAAGTCAGATGGTGTGACAAATTACAAGACTGCAATAACCTGGTCGGCCTCCACGAAAATTTTACAATTGCAAATTTCACTGGGACAGTCATTATTTATTTATTCCTAAAACACCTGTAATCAATAATAATAAATCTCAGTGTGTGTTTTAGTCAGTCAGTCGGTGTGTGAGTGTGTGAGTGTGTGTGTGTGTGTGTGTGTGTGTGTGTGTGTTTGTGTGTGTGTGTGTGTGTGTGTGTGTGTGTGTGTGTGTGTGTGTGTGTGTGTGTGTGGGTGTGTGTGTGTGTGTGTGTGTGTGTGTGTGTGTGTGTGTGTGTGTGTGTGTGTGTGTGTGTGTGGGTCCTCCATAACTCCAAAACCATAAAACCTAGCAGCCTGAAACTTTGCAAGCATACTAAGAGAGCTCCAAGGAAGTGCATGAATGAAAATTGGATGGTTGGGTAAATTTAAACACCCCTTTTTAAGATAATTATTGGCCTTATTTGATGATACTTTATCAAGGCTCAGCCTTGGTCAGCCTTCTGTCAGCTTGAAGGGGTCTTAATTTCCCATTTTGTTCGGCCTATTCAAACATGCCTTGATTTGGAAACATGATCTACTCTCAGAGACTAATAAAAGTATATAATCGAAATATTATATCTGATTTGAGAATCGGATCTTCTTCTTCCTCTTTCGGCTTGCTCCCGTTAGGGGTCGCCACAGCGGACCAACTGTCTCCATTTTGCTCTATCCTCCACATCTTCCATTGACACTCCAACCACCCGCATGTCCGCCCTCACCGCATCCATGAACCTCTTCTTTGGCCTTCCTCTTCTCCTCCTGCCTGGCGGCTCCATCTTCAACATCCTTCTCCCGATATACTCCGTTTCCCTCCTGTGCACATGTCCAAACCATCTCAATCTCGCCTCTCTCACTTTGTCTCCAAACCGTCCTACCTGCGCTGTCCCTCTAATACACTCATTTCTTATCCTATCCATCCTCATCACTCCCAACGAGAATCGCAGCATCTTTAACTCTGCCACCCCCAGCTCTGCTTCCTGTCTTTTTGTTAGCGCCACCGCCTCCAAACCATACAACATAGCTGGTCTCACTACCGTCTTGTATACTTTCCCCTTCACTCTTGCAGCTACCCTTCTGTCACAAATCACTCCTGCAACTCTTCTCCACCCACTCCATCCTGCCTGCACTCTCTTTTTCACTTCTCTCCCACACTCTCCGTTACTTTGGACAGTTGATCCCAAGTATTTAAACCAATCCACCTTCCCCACCTCAACTCCTTGCAACTGCACCATACCACCACCCTCCCTCTCATTTACGCACATGTACTCCGTCTTACTCCTACTGACTAACATTCCCCTTCTCTCCAGTGCGTACCTCCACCTCTCAAGGCTCGATTCAGCCTGCTCCCTACTCTCCCTACAGATCATGATGTCATCCGCGAACATCATGGTGCATGGAGACTCCAGTCTGATCTCGTCCGTCAACCTGTCCATCACCATTGCAAACAGGAAAGGGCTCAGAGTCGATCCTTGGTGCAATCCCACTTTAACCTTAAACCGGTCCGTCATTCCTACCGCACACCTCACCGCTGTCACACTGTCCTCATACATATCCTGCACGATCCTCACATACTTCTCCAACACTCCCGACTTCCTCATACAATACCACAACTCCTCTCTTGGCACCCTATCATAAGCTTTCTCTAAATCCACAAACACACAATGTAACTCTTTCTGGCCTTCCCTATACTTCTCCATCAACATTCTCAAAGCAAACATCGCATCAGTGGTACTCTTTCCTGGCATAAACCCATATTGCTGCTCACAGATCGTCACCTCTCCTCTCAACCGAGCTTCCACTACTCTTTCCCACAACTTCATGGTGTGGCTTAACAACTTTATCCCTCTGTAATTTCCACAGCTCTGCACATCACCCTTGTTCTTGAAAATCGGAACCAGTACACTTAATCTCCACTCCTCCGGCATCCTCTCGCTTTCCAAGACTTTATTAAACAATCTGGTTAACAACCCCACTGCCATCTCTCCTAAGCACTTCCATGCCTCCACTGGTATACCATCTGGGCCAACCGCCTTTCCACTTTTCATCTTCTTCATAGCAGTCCTCACTTCATCCTTACTGATCCACCCCACTTCCAGATTCACTATCTCCACCTCTTCCAACCTTCTCTCTCTCTCATTTTCTTCATTCATCAGCTCCTCAAAGTACTCCATCCACCTTCTCAACACACTCTCCTCGCTCGTCAGCACATTCCCATTTGCGTCCTTTATCACCCTAACCTGCAGCACATCCTTCCCAGCTCGGTCCCTCTGTCTTGCCAATCGGTATAAATCCTTTTCCCCTTCTTTTGTATCCAACTTCTCATACAGCTCGTCATATGCCTTTTCCTTGGCCTTTGCCACCTCTCTTTTTGCTTTTCGACGCCACTCCTTGTACTCCTGCCGACTTTCTTCATCTCTCTGACTATCCCACTTCTTTTTCGCCAACCCCTTCTTCCTTATACTTTCCTGTACTTCCTCATTCCACCACCAAGTCTCCTTATCTTCCTTCCTCTGTCCAGATGTCACACCAAGTACCTTCCTAGCTATCTCCCTCACAACTTCTGCTGTCGTTGCCCAATCATCCCACCCATCTTTACCACCATCCAATGCCTGTCTCACCTCCTCCCTAAATTTCACGCAACAGTCTTCCTCCTTCAGCTTCCACCATCTGGTCCTTGGTTCAGCCCTCACTCTCTTCCTCAACCTCACCTCTAAAGTCATCCTACAGACCACCAATCGATGCTGTCGAGCTACACTCTCCCCTGCCACAACCTTACAGTCACTAATCTCTTTCAGGTTGCATCTCCTACTTAAGATGTAATCCACCTGTGTGCACTTTCCTCCACTCTTGTATGTCACCCTGTGTTCCTCCTTCTTCTTGAAATACGTGTTAACCACTGCCATTTCCATTCTTTTTGCAAACTCTACCACCATTTGCCCTTCCACATTTCTCTTGTTGAGACCGTACCTCCCCATCACCTCCTCATCCTCTTTATTCCCTTCCCCAACATGTCCATTGAAATCTGCTCCAATCACCACTCTTTCATCCTTGGATACACTCTCCACCACTTCATCTAACTCACTCCAGAAATCTTCTTTATATTCCATCTCACACCCCATATGTGGGGCATATGCACTGATGACATTCATCATCACCCCTTCAATTTCCAACTTCACACTCATCACTCGGTCAGACACCCTCCTCACCTCCAATACCCTCTTGACATGATCTTCCTTCAGGATTATCCCGACACCATTTCTCCTCCCATCCACACCATGGTAGAACAGTTTGAAACCACCTCCAATGCTCCTAGCCTTACTCCCCATCCACTTGGTCTCTTGTACACACAGTATGTCCACCTTTCTTCTCTCCATCATATCAGCCAACTCTCGCCCTTTGCCAGTCATCGTCCCAACATTCAGAGTTCCAACTCTCACCTCCACACTTCTACCCTTCCCCCTCTCCCGCTGCCTCCGGACTCGCCTTCCCCGTCTCCTTCTCCTCCTTCGCCCAGCAGTAGCACAATTTCCACTGGTACCCTGCTGACCACCGGTACCGGTGGCGGTCGTTGGTAACCCGGGCCTCGACCGATCCGGTATGGAAATTCGTTTTGTTGTCCGCATAATGATTTGGCATAGGTTTTTACGCCGGATGCCCTTCCTGACGCAACCCTGGTCGCCTCTTACGACACACAGGGATATGGTACACCTATTCTAACCGGGGCATACACCGGGCCCAGTACAACTGGTGCTCATTTCGCCGACCTCGGAAGGATGGCAGGCTGAGTCAACCCCCTGGTGTTTTCGACTTGGTATGTATGTATATGTATGTATATATATATATATATATATATATATATATATATATATATATATATATATATATATATATATATATATATATATGTATATATATATATATATATATATATATACACACATTATATATATATACACATATATATATATATATATATATATATATATATATATATATATACACATTATATATATACATATACATACATATATTAATTCAGTGTCCCAACGGGGCTTGAACTCAGGACCTCTTGGGTCCCAAGCCACTGCCCTTACCACTGCGCCAACACCAGGCTATTTGATTTGATCTACACCCTGATTTGAAAATCGGATCTGGTGGACTAAATAAGTGTCAAAATCTGGAGTGAAATCTGAAAATTTCAATTTAAACAAATAAGTGATTTAAAATAAGTGAAAAATAACAAATAAGTGAAAAATTTAAACAAATAAGTGATTTTTTATAACAACGTGTACTTATTTAAGCAAAGCATGAAGTGTAACTTTTTTTCAACTGTTCAGATGATTATATTTAGTGAAGGGAAGATGAAGGAATGTGCAGGAAATGGAACTTCATTTGGTGCAGCACCGTATTCTCGAACCTGCTTTTGCAAGTCAAGATGATACAGTCAACAGGGGTCCTTTTTTTCGGCAATGACGTATGCAGTTTTCTTTTTACCATTTTGTGTGATCTGCTTTCATCACAAAATATTAATAACATGAGAATGGCACTCGGTAGAGCACATACCTCCACCACGTAATGCCTGATCCACGAGAACATAGCGGGCCCAATACATTTTTGAAATGTCATGCAATACAGTACTATATCGTTTTTGGCCGTATCACTCAATGATGAAGAATCATTAAAAAATTATAGTAGCCGGATCCATATCTTCACCAAAATCGAGTCAGTTTGTCCTTATCACACACCCAACCTGTCAACAAAATTTTATCCTGATCCATCCACAACCATAACCACTAGAATCTCTTAAATTGAGCTGAATTACCAATTTTAAGCACCAGAATTGAACTTAATAGCAGTTCTGACTGCTAAAAAAAAGTGTTTATTTGTCAAATTCGGACATAATTTGTCATTTTAGGTGTCCCCGGGAGGTGTTTAATCTGACATATCAGCGATCGCTAATCGCTGCCTAAGGCAGCCAGCTGTTCCTTGTCAACTGTTTCGTTGGATTGCTTCCTTGAGTGCTTAAGCCACTTGGCGAGTGCTCTACAATATTCGCACTCTCACTGAATACTGTATATCGATCGACTTGAAAAATTCAGGGGAGCACTAGCCTGTGTTTGGCCCCGCGTTGTTCTGCAGTGCAATGAGCTGGCTCGGTGAAAATATGTAATTTTATTTTTCACCACGTTTCCCCTTTTTGTACAATCTTCTGTCATTCTATGACCCTTCACTTTGGGATAGATAAATACATATACAACATTAAATGTTTCATTTTTCAAAGTTTCTTCAACCATTTTGTTGGAGTGCTTGGTTAACCCACTTGGTGCATGCTCTTCAAGCTTCGATGACGATACAGCGGTTTGATACTGTAGTTAGGAAGGCAAAATAAATTGTATGATTACAATGAGTAAAAAATGTTTTCAGTTGTTATGAAGCAATAAATCGCCACATCACAGCAGGATAGCTGAGAGGAGAGATACACATGCTTCCTCTAAGCTGTATAGCTTGGGTTTGAATCCTAACAAAGCTATAAACTGTCATGCCTGTGTTTCACAAGCAAGGTGATTCATCAGTGTGTGTGACATCTCTCGGATGGACGTTAAACTGGGTGTCACATCCGCCAGAATGCCCCCTTCTCCTCTCTCCCTCCACACTCTCCCCTCCCCTCTCTCTCTCTCTTTCACCCTCCCCTCTCTCTTTCCCCCTACCCTCTCTCTCCTCTCCCCTCTCTCTCCTCTCCCCTCTCTCTCCGCTCTGCCTCTCTCACCTCTCTGCCTCTCTCACCCTTCTGCCTCTCTCACCCCATCCTACCCCTATCTCTCTCTCTCCTCTCCCTCTCCCACTCCTCTGCCTCTCTCACCCATCTGCCTCTCTCACCCCATCCCACCCTTCACTCTCTCCGACCCCCCTCTCCCTCTCTATCTGACTCTCCTCTCCCTCTCTCTCCAACCCCCCTCTCCCTCTCTCCAACCCCCTCTCCCTCTCTCTGGTCCCTCCACCCACCCTTTCTCTCCCTTCCCTCTCTCTCCCACCCCTCCCCTCTGTCTCTTTCCCACCCCTCCCCCTCCCCCTGCTTCACCACCCCTCCTCTGTTAAGGGAACTTTTAAGGACTGACGGTTTAGTTTTGAATTTAAAACTGCTTCCCCATAGGGTAGCATCTACGAATCAGATTCAGAATGAGTCGACCGGAGGGGTGTAAAGGTCGATGCATGTGTGAGCATGCAAACATGCAGGCAGGCCTTTTCCAGGTAGACAGCCTGGGTTTTAAATGCCACCGCCCCATTTTATATAAACCCTGCAGTTAAAAATAAAATGTTGCTGTTTGGACACATTTTATTGTTCTTCCCTTCCCTTCCCCTCACAATGCCTTCCCTTCACCTTACACTGCATTCTCTCTCCCTCACAATGCCTCATCTTCCCTTGCCCTCCCACTGCCTTCCCTTCCCATCATGCTTACCCCCTCCCCTCTCCACCCCTTAAGGACATCTCTCGACGATCTCCACATGCTGTATTAACGTGCTGTTTTAATGTACCCCATTTTGTTCAATCCTGTACTACCCCCCCCCACCCCTTCTCCATACGTCCCACAACAAAACGCAATTCGAGAACCCCTCCCTAATGCTTACCTCCTTCCAAACCTCCTCCCCCTTTCCACTCCTCCCTCCTCTCTCCCTCATCCTCCTCGCTCCCACCCCTCCCAGAGTGTATTGTTACATTTGGTGAGGCATTGCTCTCCCCCATTTCCTAGCTCCCCCATTCCTCACCCCGACTAGCTTCCCCACCCTCCCTTCTCTCTCCCCCTCCCCTCCCTCCTCCCTCTCTCTCTCCCCCTATCCTCCGTCCTCTCTCCCTCTCCTCCCTCCCTCATCTCTCCATCCCTTCCCTCCATTCTTTTTTCCGCCTCTTCTCTCCCCTCCCTCCCCTCCCTCCCCTCCCTCCTCTCTCCTTCCTTTCTCTCTCTCTTTCTCCCCACTCCGACCCCCCCCCGCCCCCTCAATATTCCCATCAGCAAAGCGACGGGTTGTATTTGCAAATTATAAGTATTTAAGTGCGAGTTTGAGGTGTGTCCATTCATCCATTGTAACCATTCATACCTGGTCATGGTCGTAGTCGTCCATTCGTAGTTGTCAGGTGAAGATTTACTTCCCACATCTGTATAATAGTGCCATTAAATGAATTATAAATTTCGTTTTTCCTACCTATGACGAGACATCATATTATGACTAACTATTATAGATGCAGTAGCGACACAGCCCATGTTATATAATGCTTATATTTGTCTACTTAAATTTATTTCACAAAATTAGAACAATGACATTGTTAACTGCATATCTTATCATTCCATTTTATTAGACTTGCAATTTTGACAGATGGAGACATAACAACATTGACAACTGTATGAGGACCATTGCAAAGGGTTCGTACATGACTTTCCCATGATGAACTGTCTGCAGCTTATCAAATATGATTGTGCTGGGAGTACAAAACCAACCTTACAGCATTGTGCAGGTGTTGTTGCATGGAATAGCTGAGCAATGGACCGAGGTGCATTGCGAGCGAGTTTTTCTCATAATGATACATTTGTAAAACTAAAATTTCATTTTCTGTTGGGAAAGCCTTTATGGGAGATATATCACCTTATTATGGAGGCCTTGGGGGACCATTTCCATCGATATGAATTCAAATGTAGGTGGACGAATGCTCCCCAGACTTGTGAAGACATTTAAGACGCTGCAGTTGAAGGTCGAGCAATCACTGCCACTGATAAGGAACCCACCTCATGTGAGATGTACGTCATTTTGCAGCAAAACTAAAGCATTGCATGTACTGCGATTGAATAGGAAGCAGCCATTTCCCCTGCAAGTAGGTGAGAATCCTGTGCCTCAAAATCACGTTGTGATGGGGGAATATTGTGACAAGGTACTGCAGAAATAAATGCATCCAGTACTGCTTTGGAAGGAGCCCTGATTGCTGCGATATTGTGTAATTTTTCATCAAGAAATTGTACACCTCATTACCAACCTGACATGCAGTCCTTACTGCAGAAGTGAATTTCGGGGGTTCTTCTATACCCTCCCCATTCTCCTGACCTGTCGTAATGTGATTACATCCTGTCTCCAAATACGAAGGAATATTTATGAAGATATTGGTAAGACATTTTGGACAAGATCAAACGAAACTGTGCAGAACACTGTATGCTCTGAACGCTGATGCTTCTGGATCTTTCGGATCTGAATGCTGATACTTATGGATTAATGAACGGATCTTTCACGTGCTGCACTGCTGGCTGTAGTTCAAGAACAACAGCAATAATAACAATAATAAATAATAATAATGTGAGTTTCCTGACAAGGAATTTCATTGCCAGAGGCCACGAGAGCCATCAACCCAGTATAATGGTTGCCAACGTCTGGTTGTTTGTGCATGCTCTATCCTTTTCAATGCTTAACATCAAGAAAGAAAACAGCACGTACCATTGTTAAAGTCTTTGGTATGACTCGGCCAGGGTCTGAACCACCGACCTCCCAGTATCAGAGCGGATGCTCTAACTTTTATACCATTGAGTCTGGAAATGAATATCAAGATGGATACGTTGAATAGGGGAGAGAACACATATTTCTACGTTGTATATATTGTGTTTAATAAATTCATTCACGACTTTTGAAATGATCTTGCACATTAAATAACTGAACACACTTTACTGACATTTTAAATACCCAAAGCATCAGTTGTTGAACATTTGTTACTCTTTGGTTTCTGCTTTGATGTGGGTGATGCTCTTTGATGAAAAGGGTGATGAAATATTGAACATAAAAAGTTGGGTGTAGCTTATTCTGCTTCTTTTTGCACCTGCTGTTTGGCTGTTAGGATATTGACAATGTAATTCAAAATTAAATTCATTACCTTTGTTTTGTTGTACTGTAGTTATTCTTGACTTAACACAAAATATATACATAACCTGATGACCTCATCAATCCCCATCACATTTTCCTTTTTTTCGATAGATTCAAGGCTCATGGAAGAGCAAATACACTGAATGGATCAAGACATAAAAGGAACAGTAGAGAGACAGAAGTGGGGAGGGGCGTGGGGGGGGGTGGACAGCAACAGCAGAGTTTAAGAACAAAATAGAGAGAGACTTTGACAAAGAATTGGTGTGGGGAGGAATGGTGGGGGCAGGAAAGGATGCATGGGATGGACAAGATGGATACAGAAGGAAACTCTCAGGATGGTAAAGGTAGAAAGTCTTTGGGGTCTTACGGGTCTTTGGTGTCTTAAAGCGTCTTTGGGATCTTAAAGAGTATTAGGGATTTATGCGGTCAAGAAGGTCTTAAAAGGCTGAGATGGTAGATGAAAATACCCTGAGAGCAATCCCCGGGTCGGAAGTGGTCTGTGTGCAAAATTTGGTGGTTGGCGGCCCAGTGCTTTTTGCAAAAACGTAAACATATAGACACACAGTGACAGATGACGATTTTTATTTATTGGATTACCTTTGCTACCTTTTGCAAAATTTTAGGACTTGTAGACTGATCAGTTATCCATGACAGTGCATGGCTGATAAGTACTGTAGTTTGATTTCATTCCTGGAGTCAAAACCAGGAGCAAAAGGATAACTGCTCTGTTTTAATAAAACCATATATATGTACTTACTCATTCAAGCACATGTTATAAATGATAGGACTAATATATAACACTGGCAGGAGTACCTGGCATTGCCCAGTGCTGTTCTAATCCTGTTGGCATTTTCAAGAAATCAAAATTTATTTATTTTTCTATTTTTTGTGTGGGCTTGAAACACTTCCCAACACTCACCAAGGAATGGGGTCGGAGATCATTTAATATTGGCGACACCCACACAAACACACAAATGGCTCTCTTAGAGTACAGATTACTATGCAGGAAATGTTTGTAATTTTTCGATTCATATCCATCAACAAAGAGTTAAATGACTGATTTACAGCATCAGATCTAATGTGGTAATGCAGCAGTATTACCTTTGCAGGACTTTTTGGACTTGTGAACTCATCAGAGATCCATAAACCACTTCTCTGTTACTGCAAAGGACATCATTCTTGCCGCGACAAACAAAATATTTGCAAGTGAGAATGTAATCCATATTTTTTAACGTCGAAAGAATAATGGTATTTATAAATGCTTCAGCCCATTGCAAAAACAATATAATATATATTTATGCTTTTGTTTTCTGTTCATAAAGAACTTCAGGACAATGTTTGGTGTCTGGGAAGAAACTTCCTGAAGGCTCAATAGATGTGGAATACAGGTGTCTCCACCCCATCCAGGGCAACCCCAACTTCAACTGCAACTTTGGGCAAAGTGTATTCCATGCCACACACACAATTCCTGCAAATAAGTCATATTTGTATCTTCGTACAGTAAAACCTCACCAAATGCAGTTTCACCATTCGCGGATTTGCATGTTCATGCTGTTTCTCTGTATACCTATTCAACATTCACGGGATAATGCTTCATGTGTCCACGTTTTTTTCCTGCCCTCTCTCACTCATTTGTTTAAAGACCCGGCACATAGCATGATGCCGCATTCTTCACGGCATAACACATAGCTGTGCAGCTGGGAATGAACGTTGTTCTTGCCGCATAAACATCTTACAGTACCTGTGTATCTGCTACTATGATTGATTTGTAATTTAATTATATTTCCCTGTAATTTGTTCCTTTAATCAAGCTTCCTAAGAATACAGTGAGTGATGATCAGAAAGTTAAGGCATAGAGACCTGAAAAAACTAAGTGATGACTTTGAGTCAAAAATTGGAATTGTTGGATCAGTTTGCTGGAGGTGAAAGTGAAGCTTCAGTGGCAAGCTACAACAAAATTAATGAGTCCTGTGTGTGCTACATGAAGAAAATTGAGGCTAATATCCAGGCCGGTTTTTCAGGAACGACGTCCGCAGATGCTAAATATACATTTTACAGCCGTGATCCATTTGCGGGATAATGCTTTGATGAATCAGAACCAGAAAAAGGGGCCTCTGAGTGGACCTGTGATGCATATGAAGGCTATGCATATTTACGAGCACGTGGTCCAAACCTCTGATGTTGAAGACACCAGCTCAGCTACCACTGGCTTCCAAGCCACTCTTACTATAATCCCCCATCCAACATCAAAATCGTCCTCATCCCATCATCACCACGATAAGCAGGTGTAAAATAAATATATACAAGCAGTGGTTCATTCAAAGTACACCACACCCATCCCCAACAAATAAATATCAATCCTCAGGCACGCGACATCGCCAGGGCAACTTCGGCACCCGGCGATGCCGCCTTTCTGCACATGGAGTTGGAATTCGGAGGGAGCGTTGTAGAATAATTGATTGATTAATTGCAGAATTCAAATAAATAAATAATAATCGTAAAACAATTAATTTCTCAATAAATTGCCGAATAGCGTACCAAAACCACCACTGTTTCATTTGAATCTGTAAGTTTTTCAAAATTAAGTAACTAATCGAAAAATGAATAATTTATCAATTAATTGATTTATCAATAAATAAAAAATACCCTTTATAGCCAAATCACTTGGTCGCTGTCATGTCCGGGCATCAGCTTCTGAGCTCAAAATATGCCCAATATTGCCAGGTTGAGAAATAAAATAAATAAGTAATTAATGAATTGATAAAAAATTAAGTAACTAATTAATGAATTGATTAATCAAAAAATAATTAAAAAATAACATTTTTTCCAAAGCACGTCTTCACTTTTGTCCCCAAATTTCAGCCTTCTAGCCAAAGCAGAAAAAGTCAGGATCTCTGACTTTGATTTCGCAGGTGATACAGTCATCTTTCCGGAGACTCTGGATATCCTTTTGGGGGCCCTCAAAGTGCTGAATGAGGAGTCGAAGATGCTGGGATTATGGGTTTCCTGGGTCAAAACTAAGATCCAGGCTTTCCATGACAGCTTGGATGCTGGTATCTTGTCTGTACCTGTTTGTTGTGAGGATGTTGAGATCACGGAGAGATTCACTTACCTTGGCAGTGATATTCATGTCTTTGCTGGCTGTGAGCAAGAGGTCAGCAGACATCTGGGTCAGGTCTGGGGAGTCATGGATTCACTGGATCATGGGGTGTGGTGCTGTCAGTACCTGTGTAGGAGGACGAAAGTCCAAGTTTTCAGGTCCTTGGTGCTTCTAGTCTTGCTGTATGGATGTAAGACTTGGACTCTGACCAGGGAACTGAGATGGTGACTTAATTCCTTTGGTACCAGGTTTCTTCGGAGAATCCTTGGCTATCGCTGGTCAGACTTTGTGTCCAACGAGCGGTTGCTGAGAGATAGACTCAAATGAGATTTGTTACCTGCATAGTCCGTGAGCGTCAGCTGTGGCTGTATGGACATGTGGCTCGTTTTCCTGACGCTGATCCTGCTCACCAGATTCTCTCAGCGAGGGAGTCTTGTGAGTGGAGGAGGCCAGTGGGCTGACCACATGCCTCGTGGTTGCAGCATATTGATCAGCATATCAAGGAGATGGGGATGGGCCAGGCATCTGCCTGGGGATTGCCAGGTGGAAAGTGGATGCAGCGATTATTCTTCTCCGGCGCATGCTTCCATATGTGACCTGACTTGACACCACCCCCATTCCAAATAAGTAAATATATAACACACCCCCAGTGCGCAACATTGCCGGGGCACCCTCTGCGCCTGGTGATGCCGCCGTGCAGCACATGGAGATGGAATTGGGAGGGAGTGGTGTACAATAATTGATTGATTAATTGCGTAATTAAAATAAATAAATATTAATCGTAAAATAATTAGTTTCTTGATCACTTGGCTAATTGCATACCTCAACCACCACTGTGTCATCCAAATCTTCAAGTTTTTATATCTCCATTATAATACCAAGCTTGCACGCTAAAAACTCGGCTCGCCGTCACACGATCCCTATGAAATTGCTGTGGCACTTAGCAGACATGCCGACAATGTTTGGGAAGTCTTGGCGTTCCATATACCACTTGCATTTTGCACAATGCGTATTTTTGTCATTCCCCGTGTACGGTCTGTCGTCTGCTACCAGCTATGTTGTACTGCTATCCCGTGCATGTTCATGGGTATCGCTAGTATCACTGGATATCCTGATGTTGCTTGCAAGAACATTGACACAATCATCAAGTGAGGTATGGAGAAATTCATTCCTCATGGTGACGTCACTGTGACATATAATCCCCGTCATTGGCAATTGTGACATACAATCTCAATTTTAAATATATTTCATCATTGATTCATTGACCAAAATTAGATTAAAAAATACTCTTTTTCACATTAAAACAGGCTTCTTTTTTAACTTCAGGCCATGTATCCATGGAAATGACAAAATTAATTATAATCTGCATTTCAAATTCAAAAATGGTGACTTCTTGAGACAGAGGAGCAAAAAGAATCATGATTAAGGAGAAATAAAGAGAATAAGGCAAGAAGAAGAGCAAATTTGTATGTGACTAATTTCAACACATTCAGAAAACCAAACAGAGAAGCGCAGCAGAGATTTGTTAGTCAACAAATAGATGATGAAATGACATGAAGCCAGGCACAAAATTGTCTGCAGTATCAGAGAAAATTGCAAACAATGTCTGAACAGGAAAGACAACTTCAACAGGAGCAAAAACGGGGAGGGTGGGGAGGGGGTTAACTTCCTCCAATTTAAAAGGCCTGCTGGATGTAAAACATCAGTGTTTCCCTTCCTTTGGATGGATGTAAAACTGGATGTTAAATAAAGTTGTTATTAAATAGACACATTTTAGTTGTAATTATAATTAAAGCTATATCATATGGGGCTGCTTCCCCTTCTCCTCCCATCATGCTTCCCTCCTCCCAAACCCTCTCCCCCCTCATAACTCTCCAGACATGTTGGGGCATTGTTCGTGCTTTTATTAATTACAACTAAAATGCCTTAAGCTCTAAAATCTCTTAACCAGACCCAAATTTCAAATTTGAAACTGTAGAATTGAGCTAAGTAGCAGCACTGACTGCTTAAAAAGTGTTTGCAAAATAATTTTTAAAAGTGTCTTGGGACGTCCGCATGCTGTGCTGAGTGTGACCGGGCATATCTTGAGTGCTATTTCAGCCATGCAATTACTTAAAAACCATCGATGATACAAACACAGCACTTACCTCAATCTTCTCAGGAAACACTCGTCTCTCCAACTGATGCAGACAAACGATCGAAACCCAGCTTACCTTGTCTGTTCGTGGGCCAACAATTTAACGCTTGGTGAATCAGTGATGTCTAAAAAAATTCCGATTTCACTCCAGATTTTGTCATTATTTAGTCCACGAGATCCAATTCTAAAATCTGAAATAATGTTTCTAATATATACTTTAACTAGAAAGGCACTCAGTAGAGTGCATACCTCCACCACATCATGCCTGATCCACGAGAACATATCAGGTCCAATACATTTTTGAATTATCATGCTATATATCGTTTTTGGCCCTATCTCTCAATGGTGAAGAATCACTTTAAAAATTAAATAATTCTCGTATCCAGATTCGGATCTTCACCACAATCGAAACAATTCATCGTGGTCACACACCAAACCTGTTCACAACTTTTTGAGATATCATGCTATATATATTTGTTTATCCCTATCTCTCAATGGTGAAGAATCACTTAAAAAATTATCGGATCCGGATCTGGACTTTCACCAAAACTGAATAAATCATTCCGTGTCAGATGCCCAATGTATCCACCATGTTTCGTCTGAATCCGTCAACAACTTGTTGAGATATCGTGCTATATATCGTTTTTGGCCATATCTCTCAATGGTGAAGAGTCACTCAAATAATTCTCGTAGTCGATCTGGATCTTCAAAATCTAATCAGTTAGTCCTTCTCACACACCGAACCTGTCCACAAGATTTCATCTGGATCTGTCCACAACCTTTTCAGCTATCCTGCACACAAACAGACAAACAAACAGACAGAACAGGGTGAAAACATAACATCCTTCACCTTCGGTGGCGGACGTAATTTGTCTGTGAGTAGATTGTGCTTCCAAGTCAAGGCATGTTTGAATAGGCCAAATCAAAATGGCAGCTAAGACCCCTGCGAGGTGAAGTTGGGCTGACCAATCATCAGCCTGGTGTTGGCTTAGTGGTTAGGGTGGCTGGTTTGGGATCTTTGGGTCCTGAGTTTGAGCCCTGTTTCCACTGAGTCAACACCAGGTGGGGTTGACTCAGCCTGTCATCCTTCTGACATTGGTGAAATGAGTACCAGTGTACTTATATAGGGGCACAGCATCAGTATCATAGTCATACCCCAACAAAATGATAGCTACCTGACAGCCAAACTCCATATGCAAGAAGAAGAAGAAGAAGAAGAAGAAGAAGAAGAAGAAGAAGAAGAAGAAGAAGAAGCCTTTCATGGAAGTAAGCTGTTAATACTCAAAAGAGATGTTTAAATTTACCAAAACACCCAGTTTTCATTCATGCACTCCCTTGGAGTCCCTTAGTATGTGTGCAACGCTTCAGGCTACTAGATTTCATGGTTTTGGAGTTATGGAGGAGACAAACACACTGACATTTATTATTATAGATAGTAAGATTTAATTTGTGTAGTGCTTCAAAAGTACCTTCATTTTTATGTTTTGCATCTGTGAGAGAAGACTCATAAAACAATTTCTTACAAGTTGCATTGATACATAATGGTTTGTGATATTTCATCTATAGCTTTCTCTCCCTTTTCATACACAGAATGGTAAAAGCAAGAAAGTGAAGATAAAATGCTGCAAAGATTCAAACTTCTGCAACAAGAATCTGACAATAGAAGTTTCAACCCTGGAAGAACAAAATACAAAAGGTATTCCTATCAAAAAGTGGCATCTAATATATTGGTCAATTGCAATGAATACATATAATGATTAAAAAACATCCTTATCAGTTTTAATAAATTAAGGACCGAAAATAAGCTGGGAACATCACGATCATTAACAATTTGGATACTTCATTCATTTTTCAAGGAATCAAATTTTACCTAATAGGCAAGGCTCCAACAGTATTAAGCGCAGTATACAAATGTGATGGAAAATTTCACCCCACATTCTGTCGTGGCAGTTTTGGCCACCTCAAGACAGAAAAACCTTTAGTTCAATTTAAGCCGTTTATTCAGTAGTAAATATCAGTCTCGTGCGAGGAAGCCTAACCTGAAGCAGTGTCTCAGGCAAAACCTTAACTAAACATAGTGTATTACGAGTATATATGTGATCCCTCCAGGGCGTGGTTAATACATCAAAAGAAACGAGAGGGGGAGCACTCGGTCGAGTGCAAAACCTCCTCTGCCAATACTGCTGGGTCACTTAAGTGAACCTGATATCCTATTCATTGTAGGTCAAAACGGATCAGACTCTACTGAACCACGATTGAATAAACTAAACTAGATCGACGCGCATGTAGAAATGCCAAAAAAAAAATCGAAATTTTTTTGAAAAAAAAAAGTGCAAAATTTCTGTTTTTGTTGGGGGGGGGTTGGAAATCACTTAAAACATGTAGAAATGCAGAAAAAAATTCAAATATTTTTCAAATAAAATCGAAATTTTTTTGGAAAAAAGTTGCAAAATTTATTTTTCTCTAACAAATGTTTTTTTTTTGGTTGGAAATCACTTAAAACATGTAGAAATGCAAAAACAAACATTCAAATATTTTTTTCAAAATGGCCGCCATAAAGGCCATATTGGACTTTGGACCAAGTCAAAAATCTAATGACATGATCCTTGGACCATACCTAATCCCCCCACAAAGTTTCGTCGAAATCCGTCCAGGAGTTTTTTCTGTAATACTGTTCACAAACAAACAAACAAACAAACAAACAGAAAGGGGTGAAAACAGCAACCTCCGTCCATCTTTGATGGCGGAGGTTAATTAACTCAACAAAGAGAGGCCTCTTGGAGAAACAACAGATGGACCTTTGTCAGGTTAAAAATCACAAACACAGGATGAAAACGATCTGTTATCAGAGCTTGCTTATTGCCCCGGTGAAAGAGTATTTCATTTCTTGCTGCTCATCTGGAAAGAGATAAGGTTTTACAAGGTTTTTATGACTTCAGAGGAAAGTGTGTATTCTACCTCCCCACTAGTTTTCCCAGGATGTATTACCTCCCTTCTAGTTTTCCCAGCATATATTTATTAAATTATTTCTCAAAGCACTAACTGAAGCTAATTGGCATTTTACCTCATTATAAAATCAATTAAAAATTCAGTTTCCCACAATTCCCCCAAAAATTTAAATTTGTCGTCGGCTAACGGCAGGCTTATTTCCACCACGTCACCCAGACTTGTGCTCTGTGGTGGGTCTACACCCTCGCGAGTGGATGCAACCCTCAGGGGCCACCACCTCCCAGAGCTGTCTCGTTCCACAGAGTTTGGGCGCCCAGGTGATCTGGAACAAACGAACCCTGTGCACTCTGACCATATACATCGAATAGGCAATCACCCTTTTCAATTATACTAATCGGCTTTTATTTGATCAAGCTGCTCAAATTATTTTTCCTCTTCAGTTTTTAAGATATCTTTATTTTCCCACATCCCTTCATCACAATCATCAATCTGTTTTTGGTTGTTTAGCAACAATTGTTGAATTCTTTAAAAAGGGCTTTTGCCAGTCCCAAGGGCACAAGTGTTTGCACTTTCGTATTTTCAATAAAATCCCACCGACACTGTGTATCGACTCAATTTTATACTAGGGTCTTCATTTTCTGGATCTTCATGGTCGCCATTGTTGCTCAGAGATGGTCGGTCCAGGGAAACTTCCTGTGCCACCATCATTGTCAGTGTGGCAAATTTTCTCACACACACACACACACACACTGATTATTGCTCTTATGCATGCAATGATGACAACAATAGTGACGAATATCATGAGTCCAATGAGCAATATGTGGAGTATCCAGGTTCCCCATCCACCAAACCGTCCCTTTAACCAAGATCTGAACCCTCCTTCCTTGAAATAGTCATGGTACTTTACAGCTACCTTCCTTACGTATTGTACCACGTCATGGATAGGTTCCGTTTGACGCTACTTTAGCATATATCCCATTTATGAACTTCCAGTTATCTGCCATGTAATTATGGTACCATCTGGCTCCGCAATAATCGATTTCCTCAAATGGGATCACCGCTAATGGCAGTCCTTTTCATGAAGAGTGTGAGAGGTGGGCACATACCCAACACTTCGCCTTATTTTCCGTCATTGCATAATTACGCAACAGGGTCAAAAAGGTGTCTATCCCATACATGCCTTTCTCATGCAATTAGTCCTGATGTTTACCTTCTTCTGCCCTGTATACCCTGTTACAACCCAATCCTTGTTTCCCTGCTCGAGACCTCCCAAACATTCTGCTCTCCATGGAATTCCCATAATGCCCTCACTGTCTATCGTCCATATTATCACGATTATGCACATGCTTATCAGAAGCACTGCTACATATGTCATTAACCCCCAGTAACGTTCTTCCCACTTGCCGGTTTCCTCTATTCTCTTTACGACTTCCTGTATGCTCTTTTCCAGTGAGATGTGTGAGTCCATGATTGCTTACTTTCTCACTTGACAGCTGTTTGGGTAACCAAAAATACCTGGTGGAGTCAGGTCGAATATGCCCTCAGTGCGTTTTTCTGCTTGAACACCTTGATGTACACTCAGTCACCGGGCTGAATGCTGTGGTGTTCCTCCGCAGCCGGTCTGGGATCGCATGTTTGATCTGCGAGTCAAATTATTTGACAACCTTTTTAAGAGCAGCGCAGAAGTTGATCATTGTCCTCTCCCCTTGTATGTCCATTTGTTGCAGGGTTAATGGGGTGGTTACCGGAACACGCATCAGTCTCCCCATCAGTATTTCATGTGGGGACAATCCGCTGTGCCTGCTTGTTTACCATTGACCTTATTGATGTCAGTGCCAGAGGAATAGCATCTGGCCATTTCAAACCTGTTTCATCACATACTTTATCGAGAGTGGAAGTGTTTTATTTGCAAAGCTCTGCAGAGTTCCTTCATAATATCCGATGTGATGAGCTCTTTCCAGTTGTTCATACACTTTACCAACATAATGGTGTTGACAATATACACAGCTTCAACAAAAAAATTCTGCCACAGCTGTAAATCCTGGAGCATGCCTTGTTTGTCGCACCTCCTTCTGCATCCCCCGTTTGCTTGTGTGGCCACTTCCATGGGCCAAACGAGCAGACCATGGCAAAAATGCCTTTGGTGCAACTATTTTACCCTTCTATGAAAACCAGAGCTTTGTTTCCACGTTATAGATGGGCTTACAGCCGTCCTTAAATGAACAAGTAATTGCTGCACTCAGGTGTTATAAGCTCTCTCAGTTTCTCCTGCCAGTGCGATACCCAGCCACCCGGCTAATTCTTTTGATTTGCACCGTATCCTGACTGGCAATACTGTTGTCATTAACTTGATCACATCGTCATGAGTAGCTTGATTTTAATTTATGTAAAACAACATTTTTACCACGAATCCTTCTGGATTATCGTCATAGTCTTTCATTTGCATTTTCATGACTTGTAAATCACTCTGGTTCCATGCATGATGAATAAAATAATTCTGATGTTGATTTGTTACCAGGTTCAGCATCCTTTTTTCAATCATTGGGCACGCTCTCTCAAATTCCATCTTGGCTGGTTCACGGTGGCCTTAAAGATCGCTCTCGCTCTCGCCCGCTACTGGCACTGTCATCTGAATGTTTCCTCCCCATGCTCCATGTGGAGGGAGGGGAGCTATCGCCGATAACATTTTCTGTACCTCTTTAAGGGTAGCTTGCGTGTCTTTTAAACTCCCCTTTATGCTCGCACTCATCTGTTCTTTTCTCTTAAAACTCTCTTCGGCCCACTGCCAAAGATTTTCCAATCGACTAGTTTTTGAGTCATTTTGTCTTTTTCTTTCTCTGTTAATTCCCTTCTCAAGTTTTCAATTGTCTCGATGAAATGTCCCCTCTTCAGGAAAATTCTATCTCTGTTTTTCAGTCCACTCTGCCCATATCTTTAAATCCTTCGAATAACTCGACCCATTTTTCTTATTCACAAAATCGGCATTTGACCCTGAGGCGGGCACATCGTCGTCTGCACCTTTTCGATGTTGGTTCTTTACATCCGTACGTCAAAATCACTCAACACTCGTCAGCACTCCTCTTTTTTTTTACAGTGACTTCTTCAAACCCCTTGGCAGCAAAATACCCTCATTACTCCCCTTGGTGGCAATACCTGCACCTCTTCACCAACCCGTGACTTGGTGACTTATTTTTCCTGCACAGTGCCCCCACTGTTTCCTGACCAATCAGTTCAACAACTCTCTGTTCAACGCCTCTGCCCTTCAACATGTGAACTAGGTGCTTTTATCAAAACACAACAAGATGTTACCTGAGTAAAGGAATAATATATCCTTTATGGGTTGACGCCAGACCTTTTACCTGACGAAAACCCCAAGTCTTTTATGTCACTCAATAAACAGCTGTACATATATATCCTTCCCTTTGAAATTTTGGTTCAGGACTGTGCAGCGCCCGCAGAGAGGTGGGTAGTCTGTCCGGCAGGAACAGGTCACCCTCCAGCAGAGGTCTCTCGCCTTCAGCTCCACCAGTGTCTGCTGGCCGCCGGACAGAGGTCCTCTCCTCTCCCCAGAGGGAGTCTGTTGATCCGATCCTCATTGCCAATTCTGTCATGGCAGTTTTGGCCACCTCAAGACAGAAAAACCTTTAGTTCGATTTAAGCTGTGTCGTAAATATCAGACAGACTCGCGTGAGGAAGCCTCGCCTGGAGAAGTGTCTCAGGAAAAAACTTAACTATACATAGCGTATTACGAGTATACATGTGATCCCTCCAGGGCGTGGTTAATACATCAAAATAAATTAACTGAACAAAGAGAGGCCTCTTGGAGAAACAACAGATGGACCTTTGTCAGGTTAAAAATCACAAACACAGGATGAAAACGATCTGTTATCAGAGCTTGCTTATTGCCCCGGTGAAAGAGTATTTCATTCCTTGCTGCTCATCTGGAAAGAGATTAGGTTTTACAAGGTTTTTATGATTACAGAGGAAAGTGTGTATTCTACCTCCCTTCTAGTTTTCCCAGCAGATCTTATATATTATTTCCGAGTTTGTGGTTTCGTGTCGCGCTCTCTTCGACTTTGTTCTGTGCTCGAGTAACGTGATATTCGGCTTACATTATCTCAAAGACCATATGAGGTGCATGGTACAAAAAAGTAAATAAAATGGTTCTGAAACAGTGAAATCATGCCAAAAATGGTTACTGCATTTGGCTTTACGGTGCAAATTATACCAACTACAAAACAAGGGTTCCACAATGACAATGCTATAACCCAAAACATTGTGTATCAAGAAGTACTTTGAACATTGTATTCCACTTACTGCATTAAAGTAAAATTACTACTGATACTCTGCATCAGTTCCTTTCTCAAACACACCCACCCCAACATGTCGCGCAGAGCACGGGTTGTGCTAGTATTTATTAAATTCTTTCTCAAAGCACGAACTGAAGCTAATTGGCATTTTACGTCATTATAAATTCGATTAACAATTCAGTTTCCCACAACCCCTTCCGCTATGTTTTGAATGAAGCAGTCCAAAACCCCTTCCTCTGCCTCTATTCAAAGAACAAATGAAACTTTGGATCCACAATATAATAACACACTGCCAGAATAAATGTTGTGCAATTATTTAAGCAAACACTGAACAGAAGGTAATTTCTGAAAATAGAGCAGCAATAGTAGAACGAGTATGGAATCCTATTTTATGAAAATATTGTATTCATGAAAAATACAATTCACCTTTTTAATCGAGCATTTATATTTAAAATACTTATACATACAGTAAATATGAATACCAAAATGCAGTACCAGAACATGTTTTCTGGCCAGAACCAAAGAGAGATAAAAGTTTTGCAAATAAACAACTCATATCAGAAAACCCTCTCACATCTACAAGTAGTGGACAAAAAAAAACCCAGTAACACTAACAGAATATCACTTGGTATGATGTTGGGCCATAATACTTATCCAAGAGGCATAAATACTGTTCTGCAAGAATGTGGTACCATTCTTTCACAAGGAAGTCCTCCAATTCATGTCGATTTAACGGAGGCCGAAACCGCTTTCTTAGGCACTTCTCCAGAGAGTCCCAGAAAACCTCAATGGGATTGAGGTCCGGCGATTGGCAGACCGTTAGGTTTGACACTCTGAGCATCTCTGAGTGTTCGTGGCTTAATTTAATTTCTGCACATGTTTTTGATCGCTTATCACTTGCCAAGCCAGCATAGTCATACTAAACATCGTCCAGAAACAACCGGAGTGTCAGACAATGTGCAAATTGGACAAATGGACACTTTTATATGTGGAAGTCAGAACTGCTGCTAAGGTCAATTCCGCATTTAAAATTTTGAAATTTGGCTCAGGTGAAGAGATTCTTGAGCTTATCACATTGCTGATGTGTGCTTACACTGTTCAGTAAATGTCCAGAGAGTTGTATTTGCACATTATTTGATGTGGCAGATGTGTTTGGATGGTGTTTGTCTCCGGATGTGTCCTGGGTGATTGTCTCCATCCGTGTCCAGATGGTGTTTGTCTCCAGACGGTGTTTGTTTTCGAATGATGTTTGTCTCCGAATGTGTCCAGGAGCTGTTTGTCTGCGGACGTGTCTGGGCAGTGTTTGTCTCTGGACGGTATTTGTCTCTGGACATGTTCAGGCAGTGTTTGTCTCCAGATGTGTCTGGATGGTGTTTTTCTACAATGTGTCTGGGCAGTGTTTATAGTATGACCAGTCGCAAATGTATTTCAGACATTATTTTGTTTCTCTCTTCACCGTTATTCCATATAAAATATTTTTTAATGAGAGTATGAATCGCAATTAACGCCCCACTGTGTTCCTCCCTTCTCCTCACCTCACCTTATGCTTACCTCCTCTCAAACCTCTTCCCACTTCCTCCCAAGCCCCATCCCCCTCTATCCCCATACAGCTCTCTGGACGTTTTTATGCATTACAGCTAAAATGCCCTAAGCTCTCGGATCTCTTAACCTGAACCAAATTTCAAACTTTAAACTACGGAATTGAACTTAGCATCAGTTCCAACTGCTACAAAAGTGTTCATTTGTCCAATTCACACATTGTTTGATTCTCCAGACGTCTCCAGACATTATTTAGTATGACCCAGGCAGCCATTCCTTATCAACCGTTTTGTTGGAGGGCTTGCTTGAGTGCTTAGTAGTGGTGGACGGAATAGATTCCAAAGTAGCATACTTGATTCCAACCATGGAATCTAAAGGAATCAAGTTGTGAACCAGAATCAATGTCGATTCCGAGTAATTCCTACTTCATAGAGACAAGACAAGCGTTTTTATTCAGGTCAGGTCAGGTATGGGAGCATGTGCCAGAACAGCACGTCGCTGCGTCCACTTTCCGCCGGTACTCCAGGGGCCTCCGTCTGGCCATCCCCCAGGCAGATGCCAGGCCCATCCCCATCTCCTTGAGATGATGTTCAACCTGTTGCAACCATGAGGCACATGGTCGACCCACTGGCCTCCTCCACTCATGAGACTCCCTCGCTGAGAGAATCTGGAGAGCAGGATCAGAGTCAGGAAAACGAGCCACATGTCCATACAGCCGCAACTGACGCTCATGGACTATGCAGGTAACAAATCTCATCCGAGTCTCTCTCAGCAACCGCTCGTTGGACACAAAATCCAACCAGCGATAGCCAAGGATTCTCCGAAGAGACCTGGTACCAAAGGAATTAAGTCTCCGTCTCAGATCCTTGGTCAGAGTCCAAGTCTCGCACCCATAGAGCAAGACTGGAAGTACCAAGGACCTGAAGACTCGGACTTTCGTCCTCCCGCACAGGTACCGGCAGCGCCACACCCCATGATCCAGTGAATCCATGACTCCCCAGGCCCGACCCAGACGTCTATTGACCTCTGACTCGCAGCCAGCAGAGACATGAATATCACTGCCAAGGTAAGTGAATCTCTCCACGACCTCAACATCCTCACCACAAACAGACACAGACAGGACAGCAGCATCCAAGATGTCACCGAAAGCCTGGATCTTAGTTTTGACCCAAGAAACCAGTAATCCCAACGGCTCCGACTCCTCATTCAGCACCTCGAGGGCCCCCAAGAGGATGTCTAAAGTCTCCGCAAAGATGACTGCATCATCTGCAAAGTCAAGGTCCGAGATCTTGACATTCCCAAATGACGCACCGCAACTTGATCTCTCCGACATCCTCCCTAGAATCCAGTCCATACAAGTGCTGAAAAGTGTGGGGGCAAGTACACATCCCTGACGAACTCCAGTAACAACTGGAAATAAGTCAGAGATGGTACCACCACACTTCACAGCACTCTCAGTACCAGAGTAGAGTTCAGACATCAGATCGATCAGTTTTGGTGGCACCCCACGAAGACCAAGAATCCTCCAGAGGACATCCCGATTCACTGAATCGAACGCTTTACAGAGATCAACATAGGCTGCAAGCAGCCCCTGCCGAAACTCTCGTCTGTGTTCGGTGAGGACACGAAGTGCAAGGATACGGTCAATCGTTGACCACTTTGGTGTAAAGCCTGACTGCTCTGGACGCTGGTGCTCAAGCAGATGGTGGCGAACCCTATCGAGAATTATCCGAGCAAAGACCTTGCCCGGCACTGAGAGCAGCGTCACCCCTCGGTAGTTGTTGCAGTCTTGGCGATCACCCTTCCCTTTCCAGAGAGGGACAACAAGGCCCCTCTTCCAGTCAGTTGGGATGATGCCTTTGTTCCAGGCAGAGCACAAAACTGCATGCAACGACACGAGTGCAGCATTTCCACCAGCCTTGAGAAGTTCGGCATGGATGCCACAGATCCCTGGAGCTTTGCCCCGTTTCAACTGGTTCACCGCAGCCCGTGTTTCCACAAGCGTAGGTGGACCACAGTTGATTCGAGGGTCAGCAACAGGGATTGTAACACCCTTGACGTCCAACTCGACAGTTGGGGGATCAGCCTGGTACAACCGCTCAAAGTAACCGGCCCAGCGGGCCTTCACTTCAGACTCCTCTGTCAAGAGCCTACCACTCTCTGCTCGAACTGTAGTGCTCCGAGGGATGGGCTTGGATGAACGTAATGCGCGAATTCCCCTGTAAGCGGGACGAGAATTACCTGTCCACAGGTGATGCTCTACCCCCTCACAGATTCCTCGCACATAGGCCTCCTTGTCCACCCTCAGTGCACGTACAGTTTTACGCCTCAGCTCCCTGAACAGCTCAGCTCTGCCATTCAGCCTGGCCCTGCGACTCTGGTCAATGGTATCCAGTGTCCCTTGAGAGACAAAATTCTTCTTTGCCCTGCGGTGAGCTCCAAGGCATCCACCGGCAACATCAAGGACGGTGGTCTTGAAGGCGCTCCACAACTCTTCAGGACCCCCCAAGTGTCCACTCAGCCTGTTCGCAAACTCCTCAGCTACTCTCTCATCCCTGAGCTTGGCAACATCCAGCCTCGGCTGGGATGGTACCATTCTCCAGGATTTAAGGTGCAGCTTTAGAGTTGCTACAACAAGCCTGTGGTCAGTATTGAGGAACTGAGCACTCCGGTAGACCCTGCAGTTCTGGATCATCCTCCAACGACCGTCAATGAGGACATGGTCAATCTCCTTTGCCACACCGCCAGCGTTGGAATACCAAGTCCAGCGATGAGCTTGTGGGCGCTGAAACCATGAACCAGCCACCCTAAGTCCATGACTTCTTGCAAAGTCAAGGAACTTAGTGCCATTCTGGTTCATAGTTCCTGACCCATGGGGACCAACACACACCTCATAACCGTCCCTATCAGTTCCAGTCGATGCATTGAAATCCCCCAAGACTAGAAGTGTATCTCGTCTGGGGCACTGATCAACCACAGACTCGAGTGTGGCGTAGAATGCATCCTTCACGGTGAGATCACTCGCCTCAGTCGGAGCATAAACAGAGACCAGGGAAATGACACCTAAGGAGTGACGAATCCTTAATCTCATAATACGCTCGTTGACCGGTGTTACCTCAATTATCATTGGGGTCAGCTTATTGGACACAGCTACAGCAACTCCTTGGGTATGGTAACCATCAGAGCGACCAGACCAATAGTAGGTGTAACCACCCACCATTATCTCGCCGCAATCCGGTCTCCGAACCTCAGAGAGAGCTGCAATCCCGATGTCCAAACGCTTGAGCTCAGATGATAACAGAGACAGGTGATCATCCTCTCTTAGGGATAGGACATTCCAGGCACCCACCCGAAGGGACCGCCTCAGGTTAACCCAAGGAGACCGCCGTCTGGTGGACGACACCTCAGCACCACTCCGACGCACTCTCCCGCAATCTGACCCAGGGATGTTACCCCGTGGTTTCCCTCCTATCAAAGATTGGGGGTCCCGAAGGCTTTGCCCCAATCCCGTCATCCGGTGAGCTGCCCTGCGAAGGGAAGCTGCACAGGAGGTACTCCCACGGAGTGGGTTTTCAGATTTTGTTGCGTTTTTGCGTTTTGCGGAATGAAGGGTTTTACGGTGGCCGGAGTGCAAATCCTGCCACCAACCTCCTAATAAGAAGTGACCCAACTGCAGGAGGATGTCCGCAGACACAGTTGGGCACTAGATATGGATGGCCGTTGGCTCACAAGGAGCTCCTCCGCCCTTTGACAGGTTTTGTTTTTAATCCTGCTGGGTGTCCATATCCAAACACCCTCCTCACCAGAAAACCTGGTGGGGGAGACGGTTTAGTCGCCGACAACCCGACCATGGAACAGGTTAGTACAGGTTTACATGGTACCTGTAGCAGGTCACAGATCGAACCTGACCTGACATGAAATTTATTTATTTTATTCAGGGAAATTTTTTTTCATGCGTGTTGGGCATATTCCTGTTACATATAGCCTGGTAATGTATTAATCAAGAAGGAACACTCCCCTGGGGTGTCCCATTTGCAACATAGCAGCAAAAGCAAGTCACTTGCAAACTAAACATGCCCCAAGGGCGTGTTCCTTTGAAATGAATAGCAAGGCATTTAGAGTTGATCAGTAAAGCATGCTGATTGCTTTGCTGACAGATGGGTAGGCAACACATTGACTGATAAAGTTTTGACATGTCATTAAAAATTTCCAGAAGTGCAGTTTGGAACTATTTTGGGAAGGTTAAAGAAGACAGTCTGAAAGTTGCATGCTCACTTTGTTCAATAGACCTTGCTCACCACTGTAGTATATCCAATGTCCTAAAACATTTGAAAAACAAACACCAGAGAGTGTACCTATAAGTGAAGGTTGTGAATGTGGATTCAAAGAAACCAAAGTCTGCAACAACAGCAAGTTTACCTTCGCCTTGAAAGCACTTTTACCCCGGTAATGCTCTGTTATGCTGCCTTCCCTTCCCCTCCCCTCACGCTGCCTTCCCTTCCCCTCACGCTGCCTTCCCTTCCCCTCACGCTGCCTTCCCTTCCCCTCACGCTGCCTTCCCATCCCCCAACCCTCCTCACTCCCCACTCCTTTCTCACTCCCCACCCTTCCTTACTCCCCCTCCCTCCTCTCTCTTTCCCCCTCCCCCTCCCTCTCCCACCTCTCCCCCTACCCATTAGTATTCCCATCAGCAAAGCGGCGGGTGGTTGCAAGCATATATATCGAGCTCAAACTCCAGGGATTGCATTCTTCCTAAATTAAAATGAGTACATGACTTTTTTGGAGGAAATTAAGCTAGAATTCAAATGTGAAGATATATGTATGCACAAAATCATTTAATTTGAAACTAATTAAATAATACAACTCTGAATCCATATGAGCGAAAAGATAATATTTATGGTATTTGTGAGGACCCGTCATAGACGGGCACTTCAGCTAGAATACATTTTTAAAAATCTGTCATTGACTCTTTGCCACAATTTGAATGGTCACAAACACAATCTTAAGCTTACAGAGAAATATCACAGGATTTAACTGTTGTCAGCACCGTGGTAGTGTGCAATGGATATCTATACAACCTGACATCTTATTTATACATAACTCCAAAAATTATGCAAATTTTGCCCCAATCTATTTATGGGAGTGGTGCAATTAGTTTGTCATGGCTTTGCATATTTACTTTCCCACTACATTTGGTACTATACAGTAGAAGTAAAAAAATATAAAATACTTCCGTTGTTGTTTTGTTGTCCGTTGTTGTTGTCAAATTGTTGATTTGAAATTGATGTGTTAAGGGCTATGTAGAGTTAAGTGAGAGTAAGAGATAAAAACACAAATTTCATCGTTGTCCTGCAAAGTGTTGTTTGTTTTTTGGGGGTTTTTTTTCAATCCCAGACCATTTACTTTGTAATTACCCTTCCTACATTGGGTTATGATGTTGGACTATGGAGATGCTCTTTCATCTGCAATGTTTCTCAATTTCTCCCTTTGATGATGTCACATACAATCTGTTCCAGGAACATCTTTTCCCAGAAGGCCAAGGAGTCAGAATATTTTAGAGTGGCTTCTGTTGGGATTTTTATTAGCAATCGTCATCGGTTTTGTTTATTTCCTCATCCAGAGGTAAGTCGTAAGGACGATTTAAGTCTTATGGACGATTTAACAATGTTCCAGTATGCCTGATCCTATTAAGTTTTGGTCACAACTATGACTGGAAATCAAACAATATACCGGTATTTCGAAAATGTGGAGTGGTTTTATTGAATGGTCCTAATTTAAAATGAATGACTCTTCAAAAGTATGATTGCATGTTGATAAGTAATGCCTCTTATTCCTTTTCTCCAAAACAGGTAAAGATATTCGAATGAAACAAAGCACAGTCCGCACATTAGTTCTTCCCGCCACAGGGTATGAAATTTTGTGATGCCGACACTAGATGTCTCAGTGCTACATAAGTCAAGATGGTAGAGAGGAGCACGACATTGTCAGTGCTGTGAAGTGTGAAGGATTGGAGATAACTCTTGGGATGACTGATGAGATGAGATGACTGGAGATGACTTGAGATGAGAGTTGTGTGCACCATTATGATCCTGAGAGTTAGAGATGGTCAATGGAGTGCTGCCGCAAAGGCTCAGCAGCCCAGACTTGGTGCCGTCAGATTTTCATCTCTTCCCCAAACTTAAGGAACACCTTCGTGGAGAACACTTTTCTTTCAGCACATTTTCTGGTTAAGTCAGCAGGACACAGTTCTATTGTGATGACATCACAAAACTACTTGAACATTGGCAGAAATGTGTGGACCGCAGTGGTGATTCTTTTGAGAAATAAATATGCACCATGGCATCATAAAGATTGATGTTAGTATCTGTCTTTGTTTCATTCGAATATCTTTACCTATTTGGAGAAAAAGAATAGGAGGCATTACTTTTCAACAAACCCTCGCATATCGGAAGAGGAAGTGAAGTGGTCATTTCTCGTGGCTTCTCAGCCAACCCAAGAAGATGGGAATAATTGTGGCCACTTAAGGAGTAGTAGTAGGCGTAATCGTCGTAGTAGTTTGATAATAATCAATAATATGTGACTGATAAAACTGAGGGAGAAAGTAATTGTTTTTGCGGTGTGTTGTGCACAACAGAAAACAACCTTGTTTGAAACTTGATATGAAAAAGTCCTATTGGAGACCTTATTCATCATGTAAAAAGGTATTAAACATACAGATGTGTAATTAAATGATGTTCAACAATTTTGCAAAGTATGCATCGCCTGCCTGACATGAGACTTGCTTGTAACTTGCAAAGGTGATGGCCTAAAATGTACTTCTTGCCAAAATTTTGTTTGTCAAACCAGAATTGAGGCTGCATGGTTTCAGTTTATTATCTGTATGATTGTAATGGAGTTGAACATGAACATTTGTATGAATAACCAGATCATAATCATAATAGAAAAGAGCTGTTGAATTAAGCAGTAGCTTGAAAGGCTGACAGCCCTTTTATAATACATTTCACAACTACAACTACATGAGCAGGATATCTAAAAAAGAAAAGAATTAAAAGAAAAACTAGAAAGCATCTCAAAATGCAAGCCCGTCTGTGACCACTTTGTACTCAAACTAAACTTCATGAAAACGACAGGTAAAAAAAAATTCGTACATTTTATTCATTTATGTTTTTCACAATCTCATTATAAAGGTTTGTTGAAGATTTGAGGACAAAATCCCAATTGGTAAAAATGTTACGGCCTGGACATACACACTGAATCTCAATGGTAAACAAGGATTTTGATTAAAACATTTATGGCTGATCTATCACTTCACCGATGACGTCATCTGAACAATCCTTTATTCCCCATTGGGAGTAGAATGAGATGTGCCAAGTGAAAATTTTTTCCAATCATTGGTTTCAGATATAATGTTTTATGTTTTTGTGTTTAATCCAAGATAGCTACCATACCACATGACCTATGATGACACTATTTTCATTAACTATTCTCCATGGGGGGGGGGGGGGGAGTGTGGGCGGGGTCACTCCTACTCTAAAAAGTTTGTGTCAATCGGACAAGTGGTTGCTGAAAAAAAAAATGTTAAAAAAGCAATAGAGCAAAAAAAAAAATCCCCAAAAAGGGTCAAAGAATAACTAATAATTAAAATAGGACCGTGCTTCCTGAAGCTCTAGTGGATCAGGAGCAAGTCACTCAAACCCCCCTTCGACCCCCCTCAGACTGATTTTTTTATGCCATGAACAAACTTTGGGAAATCATCGGTGATGAAAGTTGTGGTGAAGTTTCATCAAAATTGTGTTTGTAGTTTCGGAGTACAGAGCAGAGACGTTTTTTTCTTGGGGGGGGGGGGGGGTCAAATCTCCTGCAGAACCCCATACACCCTGATTTTGTTTATGCCATGAACAAACTTTCTTACATCACAGTGAAGGTTTTGATCGGGTTTCATTGAAAATGTGTGTGTAGTTTCGGATAAGAGAGCAAATACCTATTTTAGGGATTAAGCCCCCCCCAAACACCCGTATTGAGTGCATATTTTTATGCACAGATACACCTTCGTTAGGCATCAGATATGAAGCTTGTGGCCAAGTTTTATCAAAATCGTGTGTTTGGTTCAAGCAGTAATGACGAAGTGTTTACAGACTCACTGACTGACTGACTGCGGACACTGCTCGATCGCATAAGCTCAGCAGACTAAAGTCCAGATGAGCTAATAATAATAATAATGAAAATTATTTTAATAATTATGAATTTGTCTTCTCCATATTCTCATAATTCCTTGTTACAAATTCGATGACAAAAGCTCAAATGGTAAAAAAAAGTTACAACCCGGACAGACACACAGACAGAATTGATTGCAAAACCCCATCTTCCACTTTGCAGGAAACGGGATAAAATAGAAAGTCCTCTTGCCCTCACTATGCCTGACAAATTATTTGGCACTGATTGATGGATGACTTTGCATACATTTAAGTGGGATTTTGAACAACATTTTTCAGCCAAGAAAAAAAATATATATTTTTTTTATATGTCAGGTCAGGTTCGATCTGTGACCTGCTACAGGTACCATGTAAACCTGTACTAACCTGTTCCATGGTCGGGTTGTCGGCGACTAAACCGTCTCCCCCACCAGGTTTTCTGGTGAGGAGGGTGTTTGGATATGGACACCCAGCAGGATTAAAAACAAAACCTGTCAAAGGGCGGAGGAGCTCCTTGTGAGCCAACGGCCATCCATATCTAGTGCCCAACTGTGTCTGCGGACGTCCTCCTGCAGTTGGGTTACTTCTTATTAGGAGGTTGGTGGCAGGATTTGCACTCCAGCCACCGTAAAACGCTTCATTCCGCAAAACGCAAAAACGCAAAAAAATCTGAAAACCCACTCCGTGGGAGTACCTCCTGTGCAGCTTCCCTTCGCAGGGCAGCTCACCGGATGATGGGATTGGGGCAAAGCCTTCGGGACCCCCAATCTTTGATAGGAGGGAAACCACGGGGTAACATCCCTGGGTCAGATTGCGGGAGAGTGTGTCGGAGTGGTGCTGAGGTGTCGTCCACCAGACGGCGGTCTCCTTGGGTTAACCTGAGGCGGTCCCTTCGGGTGGGTGCCTGGAATGTCCTATCCCTAAGAGAGGATGATCACCTGTCTCTGTTATCATCTGAGCTCAAGCGTTTGGACATCGGGATTGCAGCTCTCTCTGAGGTTCGGAGACCGGATTGCGGCGAGATAATGGTGGGTGGTTACACCTACTATTGGTCTGGTCGCTCTGATGGTTACCATACCCAAGGAGTTGCTGTAGCTGTGGCCAATAAGCTGACCCCAATGATAATTGAGGTAACACCGGTCAACGAGCGTATTATGAGATTAAGGATTCGTCACTCCTTAGGTGTCATTTCCCTGGTCTCTATTTATGCTCCGACTGAGGCGAGTGATCTTACCGTGAAGGATGCATTCTACGCCACACTCGAGTCTGTGGTTGATCAGTGCCCCAGACGAGATACACTTCTAGTCTTGGGGGATTTCAATGCATCGACTGGAACTGATAGGGATGGTTATGAGGTGTGTGTTGGTCCCCATGGGTCAGGAACTATGAACCAGAATAGCACTAAGTTCCTTGACTTTGCAAGAAGTCATGGACTTAGGGTGGCTGGTTCATGGTTTCAGCGCCCGCAAGCTCATCGCTGGACTTGGTATTCCAACGCTGGCGGTGTGGCAAAGGAGATTGACCATGTCCTCATTGACGGTCGTTGGAGGATGATCCAGAACTGCAGGGTCTACCGGAGTGCTCAGTTCCTCAATACTGACCACAGGCTTGTTGTAGCAACTCTAAAGCTGCACCTTAAATCCTGGAGAATGGTACCATCCCAGCCTAGGCTGGATGTTGCCAAGCTCAGGGATGAGAGAGTAGCTGAGGAGTTTGCGAACAGGCTGAGTGGACACTTGGGGGGTCTGGGTGCTTTGGGGGGTCCTGAAGAGTTGTGGAGCGCCTTCAAGACCACCGTCCTTGATGTTGCCGGTGGATGCCTTGGAGTTCACCGCAGGGCAAAGAAGAATTTTGTCTCTCAAGGGACACTGGATACCATTGACCAGAGTCGCAGGGCCAGGCTGAATGGCAGAGCTGAGCTGTTCAGGGAGCTGAGGCGCAAAACTGTACGTGCACTGAGGGTGGACAAGGAGGCCTATGTGCGAGGAATCTGTGAGGAGGTAGAGCATCACCTGTGGACAGGTGATTCTCGTCCCGCTTACAGGGGAATTCGCGCACTACGTTCATCCAAGCCCATCCCTCGGAGCACTGCAGTTCGAGCAGAGAGTGGTAGGCTATTGACAGAGGAGTCTGAAGTGAAAGCCCGCTGGGCCGGTTACTTTGAGCGGTTGTACCAGGCTGATCCCCCAGCTGTCGAGTTGGACGTCAAGGGTGTTACAATCCCTGTTGCTGACCCTCGAATCAACTGTGGTCCACCATCGCTTGTGGAAACACGGGCTGCGGTGAACCAGTTGAAACGGGGCAAAGCTCCAGGGATCTGTGGCATCCATGCTGAACTTCTCAAGGCTGGTGGAAATGCTGCACTCGCGTCGTTGCATGCAGTTTTGTGCTCTGCCTGGAACACAGGCATCATCCCAACTGACTGGAAGAGGGGCCTTGTTGTCCCTCTCTGGAAAGGGAAGGGTGATCGCCAAGACTGCAACAACTACCGAGGGGTGACGCTGCTCTCAGTGCCGGGCAAGGTCTTTGCTCGGATAATTCTTGATAGGGTTCGCCACCATCTGCTTGAGCACCAGCGTCCAGAGCAGTCAGGCTTTACACCAAAGAGGTCAACGATTGACCGTATCCTTGCTCTTCGTGTCCTCACTGAACGCAGACGAGAGTTTCGGCAGGGGCTGCTTGCAGCCTATGTTGATCTCTGTAAAGCGTTCGATTCAGTGAATCGGGATGTCCTCTGGAGGATTCTTGGTCTTCGTGGGGTGCCACCGAAACTGATCGATCTGATGTCTGAACTCTACTCTGGTACTGAGAGTGCTGTGAAGTGTGGTGGTACCGCCTCTGACTTATTTCCAGTTGTTACTGGAGTTCGTCAGGGATGTGTACTTGCCCCCACACTTTTCAGCACTTGTATGGACTGGATTTTTGGGAGGATGTCGGAGAGATCAAGTTGCGGTGCATCGTTTGGCAATGTCAAGATCTCGGACCTTGATTTTGCAGATGATGCAGTCATCTTTGCGGAGACTTTAGACATCCTCTTGGGGGCCCTCGAGGTGCTGAATGAGGAGTCGGAGCCGTTGGGATTACGGATTTCTTGGGTCAAAACAAAGATCCAGGCTTTCGGTGACATCTTGGATGCTGCTGTCCTGTCTGTGTCTGTTTGTGGTGAGGATGTTGAGGTCGTGGATAGATTCACTTACCTTGGCAGTGATATTCATGTCTCCGCAGGTTGTGAGCCGGAGGTCAATAGACGTCTGGGTCGGGCCTGGGGAGTCATGGATTCACTGGATCATGGGGTGTGGCGCTGCCGGTACCTGTGCGGGAGGACGAAAGTCCGAGTCTTCAGGTCCTTGGTACTTCCAGTCTTGCTCTATGGGTGCGAGACTTGGACTTTGACCAAGGATCTGAGACGGAGACTTAATTCCTTTGGTACCAGGTCTCTTCGGAGAATCCTTGGCTATCGCTGGTCGGATTTTGTGTCCAACGAGCGGTTGCTGAGAGAGACTCGGATGAGATTTGTTACCTGCATAGTCCGTGAGCGTCAGCTGCGGCTGTATGGACATGTGGCTCGTTTTCCTGACGCTGATCCTGCTCACCAGATTCTCTCAGCGAGGGAGTCTCATGAGTGGAGGAGGCCAGTGGGCCGACCACGTGCCTCATGGTTGCAGCAGGTTGACCATCATCTCAAGGAGATGGGGATGGGCCTGGCATCTGCCTGGGGGATGGCCAGACGGAGGCCCCTGGAGTACCGGCGGAAAGTGGACGCAGCGACGCGCTGTTCTGGCACATGCTCCCATACCTGACCTGACCTTTTTATATATATATATAAATACTGTGTATATATATGTATATCTTCTTCTTCTTCTTCTTTCGGCTGCTCCCGTTAGGAGTCACCACAGCGGATCATCAGTATGATCCGCATAGTGATTTGGCACATGTTTTACGCCGGATGCCCTTCCTGACGCAACCCTGGTCGCCTCTTTCGACACAGGGATACTGTGTATATATGTATGTATATATATATATATATATATATATATATATATATATATATATATATATATATATATATATATATATATATATATATATATATCTTCTTCTTCCTCTTTCGGCTGCTCCCGTTAGGGGTCACCACAGCGGATCATCCGTATGATCCGCATCGTGATTTGGCTCATGTTTTACGCCGGATGCCCTTCCTGACGCAACCCTGGTCGCCTCTTACGACACAGGGATATGGTACACCTATTTTAACCGGGGTATACACCGGCCCAGTATACTGGTACTCATTTCGTCGACCTCGGAAGGATCACAGGCTGAGTCAACCCCCTGGTGTATCAATTCAGTGGCCCAACGCGGTTTGAACTCAGGACCTTTTGGATCCCAAGCCGCTGCCCTAACCACTGCGCCAACACCAGGCATATATATATATATATATATATATATATATATATATATATATATATATATATATATATATATATATATATATATACATACATATATATATATTGATATTGATATGTAATAAGTCAGCTGTGGAAGCCAATTCAATAAAATCATTCAGTAAGATATTGATTCATAGTGGGGCAACTTTGCTAACTATAGCATAACAATTGTGCATTTTGTGAGGAAAGCACCAAATTTGGCACACTAGTAGCCTATCATATTATGAACAGATTTGGATATTGGGCCATCTCAAATTTTTGATGGCAGTGGAAAATGGCTGCCACAGCCATCAGCGGCTGAATTTGAGATGGCCCAATATCCAAATGTGTTCATAATATGATTGGCTACGAGTGTGCCAAATTTGGTGCTTTCCTCACAAAATACACAATTGTTATGCCAAGTTGTCCCACTACATACAAGTCCTTTCTGTGAAATGCAAACTTTTGCGAATTTGAAGCTAAAATACTCACTATTTAAATAAAATCACGCATTTTCGCTTCAGAATAGTGAAGCAGAACGAAAAGTTGAGTCGGCCAATGCTTTTATTTGGTTAAAAAACTTGTTTTAGGCCAAATTGAGACATTTTTGAATATACAAGTCCTTTCTGTGAAATGCAGCGTTTTGCGAATTTGAAGCTAAAATACTCACTATTTCAATAAAATCAGGCGTTTTCGCTTCAGCATAGTGATGCAGAACGAAAAGTTGAGTCGGACAATGCTTTTGTTTGGGGGAAAAAAGCTTGTTTTAGGCCAATTTGAGACAATTTTGCGTTTACAAGTCCTTTCTGTGAAATGCAGCGTTTTGCAAATATGAAGCTAAAATACTCACTATTTCAATAACATCACGTGCTTCCGCTCAGAATAGTGATGCAGAACGAAGAGTTAAGTCGGCCAATGCTTTTATTTGGTGAAAAAAGCTTGCTTTAGGCCAATTTATATGCCTGGTGTTGGTTCAGTGGTTAGGGTGGTGGCTTGGGATCCGAGGGTCCTGAGTTCAAGCCTCGTTGCCCGCTGAATTAATTCACCAGGGGGTTGACTCAGCCTGCCATCCTTCCGAGGTCGGCAAAATGAGTACCAGCTTGCTGGGATGACCGAGTCATTCAAGTATCCTGCGTCAGAGTGGCGACCTGTCCAGGATTGTGCCCAATAGCCAAGGAGACTGCTTCGGCAGCACCAACGCTCTGTACAGAGTATGGTCCCAATGGACCTTAGGCCAATTTGAGATTTTTAATATACAAGTCCTTTCTGTGAAATGCAGCATTTTGCGGATTTGAAGCTAAAATACTCACTATTTCAATGAAATCACGCGTTTTCGCTTCAGAATAGTGATGCAGAACAAAAAGTTAATTCGGACAATGCTTTTCTTTGGTTTAAAAAGCTTGTTTTAGGGTAATTTGAGCATATTTTTTGCACGAATTTTAAGCCAACATACTCACGATTTCAATGGAATCAGAGGTTTTTGCTTCAGAATAGTGATGCAGAACAAAAAGTTGAGTCGGAAAATGCTTTTGTTTGGTGAAAAAGCTAGTTTTAGGCCAATTTGAGACATTTTTGCGTTTACAAGTCCTTTCTGTGAAATGCAGCATTTTGCGAATTTGAAGCTAAAATACTCACTATTTCAATAAAATCACGCGTTTTCGCTTCAGAATAGTGATGCTGAACAAAAAGTTGAGTCGGACAATGCCATTGTTTGGTGAAAAAAGCTTGCTGTAGGTCAATTTGAGACATTTTTGCGTTTACAATAGTGGGGCAACTTAGCTAAACATAGCATAACAATTGTGCATTTTATGAGGAAAGCACCAAATTTGGCACACTAGTAGCCTATCAAATTATGAACAGATTTGGATATTGGGCCATCTCAAATTTTGATGGCAGTGGAAAATGGCTGCCACAGCCATCTGCGGCTGAATTTGAGATGGCCCAATATCCAAATCTGTTCATAATATGATAGGCTTCTCGTGTGCCAAATTTGGTGCTTTCCTCACAAAATGCACAATTATTTTGCTAAGTTGCCCCACTATTATAAGTACATTCTTCACACATTTTTTAAAGCAATGGATTGAACTCAATTTTAGGACATCAAAGAGAAGATAATTCCAAATGTTAGGACTGGAGTATGTAATAGATTTGGGGGCCATTACAGTTTTTGGATTCAAAAGGTGATATTTATTGGACATAACAGACCTCTGGTAGCTTGTACATGTCGCTGCGTTGAGCCTGGGGAGTAAGTGTTGAAATCTATCTGTCTGAGTTCTTCCCTACATCTTTGTTCTTTGTTCCTTTCACACCTCTTTATACTTTTTTCACAATTCTCTTTATTCATTCTAATTCTTGCTTTTTTGGCTGCTCTTAGAGCAACCTTATTCTGGACATTTCCATCTGTCTGTCTGTCCGCGAAACTTTGGTCAAGCCAAGGGCCTAAACCACTCAACCGATTCCAATGAAATTTGGTAGGTAGGACCAACATTTCTGGGAATTGTGTACTTTCGAATATGGGACCCCGGGCCCTAGCAACGGCATAGCAACGGCTCTTCAAAGTGGTCAACAAATCGAAAAAATAAAAATAAAAAAATCGAAAAATCGAAGCTTACATTTCTGTGCACAATCTATCTAGCTCCCTTCATGCCAATTTGCAGCCCAAACAAAAAATATTTGTAGGAGATAGGTTTTTGGGCGAGTACATGTCGAACATTTCAGAAACGGTTATTGGCGAATATCTCTAAGAGAAAGTCTGATTTTGATGAAACTTGCGTGAAATGTGTACAATGTGGCTAGCATGTACACAAAAATGAATGGTTGCTATGCACACCTCCATTGCTTAGCAACAGCTAAAATACTTAATCGTACATCGTACACTTATTGTGGACTGTACAAAAAAAATCAATACCTCCGCAACTGGACCTCCAAGGGACCTGTTTTTTGTGCACAAGGAGAATGTCTTACAGCATCATATAAAAAAATAAAATCTTTAGCGAATAGATAAATGGAATTACCAAGGCTGCCATTTGTTAGAGTCTCTTTGGAAACATGCCTGACATTTCACAAGGTGGGTTTCTGGGTGCAAACTAAGAGGGCTGTGATAATCATATTTATTGTGCTAAATTGATTGATAGCATGTACATGAATATTGGCTAGTCGCGTCGGCCAGCTTTCCATCTAGAGCGAGCAGCCATGTCGCCTACCGGCTTGTCTTCTCTTTCATTTATTTTCCTCTCTAGTCCTCTCTTTTGTTATAACTCTCTCTAAGGAGAAGTAAATTCTTGCAGAAAATTTTCTGTAAGGCTCAATTGGCTGCGCCTGGATGAGTTTGAGGGTAGTGGAGTAGCGGCTGAAATCCGAATCCTATCCTGGTTCCTCCTGATGACTCCATCTTTCCTCTTTACTTCTTTGGGTTCCTTCTTGGTCTTCCATTTCCTTGTGGGACAGGAGTGAACATATTTCTTGAATTGAAACATGTAGGAAAAAGAGGTGGGCAGTTGACTAGAATTCAGTCGGTACATGAAAAGGGCATTTTGTAGTAACTATATATCATTGATTTACCTCCACCACCGAAGGTGAAGGAGGTTATGTTTTCACCCCTTTCTGTCAGTTTGTTACTTACGAAATCTAAAAATTTCGTAAGTATATTGATGACTTCCGTCATCTGTTTGTGTGTTTGTTTGTGTGTGTATTTGTTTTTTTGTAGGCAAGATAACTCGAGAATGGAAGAAGCTACCAATGTCAAATTATACCAGGTGATTCAGGAGGGTGATGGCTAGTGCTGATTAGATTTTGGTCAAAATCGGTCAAAGGTCAAGGTCACAGTGAGGTCAAACATTCTATTTTTCATGGTTTGGTACAGAATCATCGTAGAAACTTCTGGTTTGCGTCGCTACCTTCTCGAGAGACAGCTTTTATTAGACAAGGTCAGAGGTCAAGTTGACGATTTTATAAGTATCAGTCTATGACTGCTTGTTACTTACGAAATCTAAAGGTTTCGTAAGTATATTGATGACTTCCATTTCTGTTTGTTTGTTTGTTAGTTAGTTAGTTTGTTTGTTTATTTGTAGGCACGATAACTTGAGAACGGAAGAAGCTACCAATGTCAAATTACACCACGTGATTCAGGAGGGTGATGGCTAGTGCTGATTAGATTTTGGTCAAAATCGCTCAAAGATCAAGGTCACAGTGAGGTCAAACATCCAAAACATTCGATTTTTGATGGTTTGGTACAGAATCATCGTAGAAACTTCTGGTTCGCGTCGCTACCTTCTCTCGAGACAGCTTTTATTAGACAAGGTCAGAGGTCAAGTTGACGATTTCGTAAGTACCAGTTTATGACTGCTTGTTTGTTTGTCTGTTTGTGCACAGGATATGTCAAAAAGTTGTGGACAGATCCGGATGAAATTTTGTGGACAGGTTCAATGTGTGACAATGACAAACTGATTAAATTTTGGTGAAGATCCGGTCCGACAACTTGAATTTTTAACGTGATTCTTCATTGAGAGAGACGGCCAAAAACGATATATCACATGATATCTCAAAAAATTGTGCACGGATTCGGATGAAACTTGGTGAACACATTGGGTGTGTGACAAGAAAGAATTGATTCAATTTTGGTAAAGATCCAGATCCGGATCCGGATCTGATAATTTTTAAGTGATTCTTCACCATTGAGCGATCATGCTAAACTGATAAAAACAAGATATCTCAAAAAAGTTGTGGACGGATTTGGATGAAACTTGGTGGACAGGTTGGGTGTGTGACCACAACGATTTGATTCGATTGTGGTGAAGATCTGGATCCGACAACTCGAATTTTAAAAGTGATTCTTCACCATTGAGAGACTGGGCTCAAAAACGATATCAAGCATGATATTTAAAAAATGTATTGTGCCTGATATGTTCTCCTGGATTAGGCACTCCGTGGCAGCGGTATGCGCTCTTACGAGTGCCCTTCTAGTTTTCAGTGTATTCATCTTAGCAAACAAAATATTTGAATGGTCATTGTAACCAACACCAGCACAGATGTGAATTGCTTTATTTTGTAGCAACAGAATGGTCTTAGTATTGTATCTCAAATCTGCCCAAATCATATTGCAATATATGTGGGGTGGTATTATACAATTATGCAATGTGAATGAAACATTAAGAGGCAAATTATATTTGAATTTACAGAGTGTGATAATATAGCACGAAATTGAAGCAGGTATATATATATATATATATATATATATATATATATATATATATATATATATATATATATATATATATATATATATATATATATATATATATATATATATATATATCGAGTGTGATCATTTTAGGTGATATATTCATTTATAATTATTCCTAGAAACATTATTCTTTCTAGATCCTCATGGAGGATCCTCGATGAGTACCAGTTGTACTGGGCCCGGTGTATGCCCCGGTTAGAATAGGTGTACCATATTCCTGTGTGTCGTAAGAGGCGACCAGGGTTGCGTCAGGAAGGGCATCTGGCGTAAAAACCTATGCCAAATCATTATGCAGACAACAAAACGAATTTCAATACCGGATCGGTCAAGGACCGGGTTACCAACGACCGCCACCAGTACTGGTGGTCAGCAGGGTACCAGTGGAAATTGTGCTACTGCTGGGCGAAGGAGGAGAAGGAGATGGGGAAGGAGAGTCCGGAGGCAGTGGGAGAGGGGGAAGAGTAGAAGTGTGGAGGTGAGAGTTGGAACTATGAATGTTGGGACGATGACTGGCAAAGGGCGAGAGTTGGCTGATATGATGGAGAGAAGAAAGGTGGACATACTGTGTGTACAAGAGACCAAGTGGATGGGGAGTAAGGCTGGGAGCATTGGAGGTGGTTTCAAACTGTTCTACCATGGTGTGGATGGGAGGAGAAATGGTGTCGGGGTAATCCTGAAGGAAGATTATGTCAAGAGGGTATTGGAGGTGAGGAGAGTGTCTGACCGAGTGATGAGTGTGAAGTTGAAAATTGAAGGGGTGATGATGAATGTCATCAGTGCATATGCCCCACATATGGGGTGTGAGATGGAGTATAAAGAATATTTCTGGAGTGAGTTAGATGAAGTGGTGGAGAGTGTATCCAAGGATGAAAGAGTGGTGATTGGAGCAGATTTCAATGGGCATGTTGGGGAAGGGAATAAAGAGGATGAGGAGGTGATGGGTAGGTACGGTCTCAACAAGAGAAATGTGGAAGGGCAAATGGTGGTAGAGTTTGCAAAAAGAATGGAAATGGCAGTGGTAAATACGTATTTCAAGAAGAAGGAGGAACACAGGGTGACATACAAGAGTGGAGGAAAGTGCACACAGGTGGATTACATCTGAAGCAGGAGATGCAACCTGAAAGAGATTAGTGACTGTAAGGTGGTGGCAGGGGAGAGTATAGCTCGACAGCATCGATTGGTGGTTTGTAGGATGACTTTAGAGGTGAGGTTGAGGAAGAGAGTGAGGGCTGAACCAAGGACCAGATGGTGGAAGCTGAGGAGGAAGACTGTTGCGTGAAATTTAGGGAGGAGGTGAGACAGGCGTTGGATGGTGGTAAAGTTGGGTGGGATGATTGGGCAACGACAGCAGAAGTTGTGAGGGAGATAGCTAGGAAGGTACTTGGTGTGACATCTGGACAGAGGAAGGAAGATAAGGAGACTTGGTGGTGGAATGAGGAAGTACAGGAAAGTATAAGGAAGAAGGGGCTGGCGAAAAAGAAGTGGGATAGTCAGAGAGATGAAGAAAGTAGGCAGGAGTACAAGGAGTGGCTGCGAAAGGCAAAAAGAGAGGTGGCAAAGGCCAAGGAAAAGGCATATGACGAGCTGTATGAGAAGTTGGATACAAAGGAAGGGGAAAAGGATTTATACTGATTGGCAAGACAGAGGGACCGAGCTGGGAAGGATGTGCTGCAGGCTAGGGAGATAAAGGACGCAAATGGGAATGTGCTGACGAGCGAGGAGAGTGTGTTGAGGTGGATGGAGTACTTTGAGGAGCTGATGAATGAAGAAAATGAGAGAGAGAGAATGTTGGAAGAGGTGGAGATAGTGAATCTGGAAGTGGGGTGGATCAGTAAAGATGAAGTGAGGACTGCTATGAAGAAGATGAAAAGTGGAAAGGCGGTTGGCCCAGATGGTATACCAGTGGAGGCATGGAAGTGCTTTGGAGAGATAGCAGTGGGGTTGTTAACCAGATTGTTTTATAAAGTCTTGGAAAGTGAGAGGATGCCGGAGGAGTGGAGATTACGTGTACTGGTTCCGATTTTCAAGAATAAGGGTGATGTGCAGAGCTGTGGAAATTACAGAGGGATAAAGTTGTTAAGCCACACCATGAAGTTGTGGGAAAGAGTAGTGGAAGCTAGGTTGAGAAGAGAGGTGACGATCTGTGAGCAGCAATATGGGTTTGTGCCAGGAAAGAGTACCACTGATGCAATGTTTGCTTTGAGAATGTTGATGGAGAAGTATCGGGAAGGCCAGAAGGAGTTACATTGTGTGTTTGTGGATTTAGAGAAAGCTTATGATAGGGTGCCAAGAGAGGAGTTGTGGCATTGTATGAGGAAGTCGGGAGTGGTGGAGAAGTATGTGAGGATCGTGCAGGATATGTATGAGGACAGTGTGACAGCGCTGAGGTGTGCGGTAGGAACGACGGACCGGTTTCAGGTAAAAGTGGGATTGCACCCAGGATCGACTCTGAGCCCTTTCCTGTTTGCAATGGTGATGGACAGGTTGACGGACGAGATCAGACTGGAGTCCCCATGGACTATGATGTTCGCGGATGACATCATGATCTGTAGGGAGAGTAGGGAGCAGGCTGAGGCGAGCCTCGAGCGGTGGAGGTACGCAATAGAGAGAAGGAGAATGATAGTCAGTCAGAGTAAGACGGAGTACATGTGCGTAAATGAGAGGGAGGGTGGTGGTATGGTGTGGTTGCAAGGAGTTGATGTGGGGAAGGTGGATTGGTTTAAATACTTGGGATCAACTGTCCAAAGTAACGGAGAGTGTGGGAGAGAAGTGAAAAAGAGAGTGCAGGCAGGATGGAGTGGGTGGAGAAGAGTTGCAGGAGTGATTTGTGACAGAAGGGTAGCTGCAAGAGGGCGGACATTTAGTGAAGGGGAAAGTATATAAGACGGTAGTGAGACCAGCTATGTTGTATGGTTTGGAGGCAGTGGCACTAACAAAAAGACAGGAAGTGGAGCTGGAGGTGGCAGAGTTAAAGATGCTGCGATTCTCGTTGGGAGTGACGAAGATGGATAGGATAAGAAATGAGTATATTAGAGGGACAGCGCAGTTAGGACGGTTTTGAGACAAAGTGAGAGAGGCGAGATTGAGATGGTTTGGACATGTGCATAGGAGGGAAGCAGAGTATATCGGGAGAAGGATGTTAAAGATGGAGCCGCCAGGCAGGAGGAGAAGAGGAAGGCCAAAGAAGAGGTTCATGGATACGGTGAGGGCGGACATGCGGGTGGTTGGAGTGTCAATGGAAGATGTGGAGGATAAAGCGAAATGGAGACGGTTGATCCGCTGTGGCCACCCCTAACGGGACAAGCCGAAAGAGGAAGAAGAAGATCCTCGTGGAGGATCTCGAAGTCTTACGGACGTTGTTATTTCTTGTGGACGTTTTTGTTTCACAGCCTACAGTTTTCATCAAAACTTCCTGAAACTTGGCATATATCTGTAAAAATACCCTGCGCAGACAGTAACCATCTCCGATTTTGAAAATTCCTCCTCGAAAAAAAGTTATGATGTCAAAATATCTCCACTAATGGAAATCGCCTAAAAATTATCTCCAAAACTAGGCAAGCTTTTTGAATTCTGTTTGCGGGAATCGAACGGGCATTAGCAGAGATGAATTACCGCACATATGATACATCACTATGACATAATATCAATTTTTATGACGTCATTCCTATTTTTGACATTTTTTGTTTCACAACCCAGAGTTTTCATCGGATCTTCCTGAAACTTGCCACATATATGCAGAAAGCCCATGCGCAGGCAATAACAATCTCCGATTTTGGGAATTCTTCCTAGAAAAAAAAGTTGACATCATAATATCGCCGCTAATGGAAATCGCCTATACCATTATCTCCGAAACTGGGGAAGCTGTTTGAATTTTGTTTGCGGGAATCAAGCCGGGCAGTAACACAGATTATAATTTATCGCAAACCTGATGCGTCACAATGACGTCATATTCGTTTTTATGACGTCATCATTAAGAGGACGAGGATCTTAGCTCATTTGAGCTTGTTTTCCTTTCAAGTGACATGCCATCAATTTTATATCGGGATATTACACATTACTTAGCTGTATAGAACTATTGAAATAAATAAAATTTGTCTTCTTTAGATTCAGAGATAACTTATTACTTCTAAACTACAGAGAAAGTTTTGTAATTCAGTCCAATGTTTAGGATTCTGACAAGAGTGGAAAGATTTCAATGGGAGCGAAAAACATTTGTATAGTCTGCAAAAAAGAGGATACACTATTGTATCAGAGAGGATGTACTTGAGATATAATTGACGTAAATGAAAAACATAAGGGGGCCTAATATAGAACCTTGGGGAGCTCCACATTTTATAAGTAATGTTTCAGAATCAGTGCAATCATAAAATGTGGATTGCTTTCTTGTCATAAAATGTGGATATCTATTTATCCACATAGTATAAAATATGGATATCTATTTATCCACATCGCATAAAATGTGGATATCTATTTGACAGATAATTTTTAAACCGATTAAGAGCAATCCCTCTGACCCCATAAGACTAATTTCCATAAAAGGATAGTGTGATGAAAAGCCTTGTTAAGATCCATAAAAACACAAGTGACATGTCTATGATATGCCAAGACACTCGTAAGTCTGTCAAGTGCGAAATAATAAATGTGAAAGTGCTAAATCTGTGGAGTGCAGCTTTCTCAATACATATTGATATAAATTTAGTGAATAATTTTGAGCAAGAAAACTATGTAACCTATGGTAAACAATTCTTTCCATAATTTTGGATATCCGAGGTAAAATGTATATTGTTCCATGGTTACAAATAGAAGAGGAGTCATCTTTTTCGTTTCAGTCGTTTCAATATCAGGATAACTTTTGCGACCTTGAAGTGAGTTGGAAAAACACCAAAAAATAGTTAAGGGTTAAAATATGTACTCGGGGAGTTAGAATGTTACCTATGATTTGCTTTCACACACTTGGAATGATTTCAATAGGACCAACAGAATGACTCGATTTCAGTGACCTTACAATGTCCAGTATCTCGGTCATCTGTTGATTTTAAGAAAATATATTTATTATGCACATGTGCGAAGTAATGCTTCAAATCAGTACCATGGTGCAGAGATCGAAGATATCAGTGAATTGTTGAGTTGGAAGAGAGTGGGAATTGTGGAATCAGAGAATTACTTCTTGCGTATGGGAAGTGACAAGAGGAAACAGCAGAATAATGAAGGAAACTTGGGAGAGTGGGAAAGAGCTGTGTCACATTAATATTAGTCGTCGAGGAAACAGCAGAATAATGAAGGAAACTTGGGAGAGTGGGAAAGAGCTGTGTCACATTAATATTAGTCGTTGAGAACTACAGAGCAGAAAATGCAAAATCAACAGCTTTATTTGATGAAAAATGGCAAAAGTCGAGGTGTTCACACACAAAAGGTTCTTAGATATGGTAAGAGCTTGTGGAGTTTGCAGGGTCGCAAACCGTATTGAGAAGGCTTAGGGATAGGAAGTATAATATTGTTGGGGATTTGGCGAGTTCTCAGATTTTGAGGCTCGCCACGAGGGGAAGCACTCAGGTCCCTTTTGAATGCCTGGTCCTGAGTCCGCCGGGCACAGATAATTACGCGCACTGGCAGGTTGCTAAGCAACCACGAACGCCGATTGGCACTGCCAATCCAGGCAGGGTTACACTACTTCGCATGATACCTTATCTGTGGATGGCCGAGTAAATTGTGGTCTCATGCCCTGAGCGCACACCTGGATTACTGCCGAGCAGTGCAGTGAGTTTGCGCTGCCTAACAAGAATAAATTAATGGGGTAGAATTTAACGGGTAGAAGGCTGCAAGGTTTCATGATTTTGGAGTTATGGAAGACACACACACACACACACACATTAGTATAGATAATAAAAAATTTGAATAAGAAGAAGAGTCTTCCTGCCTCTTACCTTTGCATGAGACCATCCACCAAATTCGGTATATATTGGACGATCCTTGGGTGATTGATTATAAATGATATTTAAATGCAGTTTAAATTAGTCATATAAAGCAACAAAACTTGGTGAACTCGTCAATCTTCAGGAGAAGCAAAACTCACAGTACGATGGGCAATGGTGGTCAGACCCCTACACATGACAATATGTATAAATATATATACAACCAGTGATCTGCAGAACTTCTGCATAATGTAGAATCTGGTGTCAAGTCTTATCTCTCACCCCCACCCCCCCACCCAAACCCAAGTCTTCAGGTTCTAAATGGGTCTTAATGTCTACACTCTACAGGGTCAAAAGGTCTAAAGGGTATGTTTCAAAATTAGATAGAGGTCTGAAATATCTCAGGGGTCTATCGGATCTAAGGAATCTTGAAGGTGTCCAAACAGGGTCTCATTGATCTGAAGGGCCAAAGGGTCTAAGTGATCTAACTAAAGGGTGTAAAGGTCTTCACATGTCTTTGGGCTCTGAAGGGTGTTAAAAGGTCGAAAAGGGTCTTGAGGGGTCTAAAATATCTAAAGTATCAAAATAGGGTCAATGGGTCTCAGGGTGTAGGGGTCTAAGCGGTCTAAAGAGTGTAAGGGTTGAAATGGCCTTGAAAGATCCAAAGGTTCTAAAAGCTCCAAAATGGTTGAAAGGGATCGAAAACGTTTAAGAGCTAGAGAGGTCTCCATGTCGAAAAGGTGTGTTCCAATATTTTGGCTTTCGTAATTAATAGTCTGTAATTAATAGACATAGTCAAGGTACAATAAGAATTAATTAATAGACGTACTCACATGGGTCGACCAAGGCTTCAGTTCAACAAGGGTTCACCATCTACCCATGCTTTTTGGTTATATATATATATATATATATATATATATATATATATATATATATATATATATATATATATATATATATGTTCAGTATTTATAGATACCTGTATCAAGTTAATCAGATGAAAATGGAAGATTTATGACCTTGACCTTTTGACCGATTGACCTCAAACAATAGGTTTCCAGCTTGTCACTACCTCTACCAGGTGGTTAAATTTTGTGAAGATCAGAGTAAAAATGCAACATGGAGTCGTTTGACAAAAAGACAAACAGACAGGTCAGGTCAAGTATGGGAGCATGCGTCAAAGCAGCGCATCATTGCATCCACTTTCCACCGGTACTCCAGGGGCCTCCATCTGGCCATCTCCCAGGCAGATGCCTGGCCCATCCCCATCTCCTTGAGATGTTGACCAACCTGCTATAATCATGAGGTACTTGGTTGGCCCATTGGCCTCCTCCACTTATGAAGCACCCTCGCTGAGAGAATCTGGTGAGCAGGATCAGCATCAGGAAAATGAGCCACATATCCATACAGTTGCAGTTGATGCTCATGGACTAAGCAGGTAACAAATCTCTGAGTTTCTCAAAGCAAAGACAAAGTCTGACTAGTGATAGCCAAGGATACTCCGAAGAGACCTGGTACCAAAGGAATGAAGTCTCCATTTCAGATCCCTGGTCAGACTCCAAGTCTCACATCCGTAGAACAAGACTGGAATCACCAAGGACCTGAAGACTCAGACTTTTGTCCTCCTACACAGGTACCGACAGTGCCACACCCCATGATCCAGTGAATCCATGACTCCCCAGGCCCGACCCAGACGTCTATTGACCTCTGGCTCACAGCCAGCAGAGACTTAAATATCACTGCCAAAATAAGTGAATCTCTCCATGACATCAACATCCATCCCTCCATTGGGACCATACTCTATGCAGAATGTTGGTTCTGCTGAAGCAGTCTCCTTGGCTGTTGGGGACAATGCTGGACAGGACGTCACTCCGACACAGGACACCAGCAAGCTGGCACTCATTTTGCCAACCTCCGAAGGATGACAGGATAAATTTACCCCACCTTGTGTTAATTCAGTGGAAAATGGAGCTTGAACTCAGGATCCTCGGATCCTAAGCCCACTAACCATTAAACCAACACCAGGAATGAACTCAACATCCTCACCACAAACAGGTACAGACAAGATAGCAGCATCCAAGATATCAATGAAAGCCTGGATCTTAGTTTTGACCCAGGAAACCCGTAATCCCAGCGGCTCGAACTCCTCATTTAGCACTTCGAGGGCCCCCACAAGGATATTCCATATCCACAAAGATGACTGTATCATCTGCGAAATCAAGGTCAGAGAGCTTGACATTCCCAAATTATGCACTACAGGATGATCTCTCTGACATCCTCCCCAGAATCCATTCCATACAAGTGCTGAAAAGTGTGGAGGAAAGTACACACCCTTTATGAACTCCAGTAACAACTGGAAATAAGTCGGAGATTGTGTCACCACATCTCGCAGCACTCTCAGTACAAGAGTATAGTTCAGATATCAGATTGATCAGTTTTGGTGGCACCCCACGAAGACCAAGAATCCTCCCAAGGGCATCCAGATACACAGAATTGAACACTTTGCAAAGATCAACATAGGCTGCAAGCAGCCCCTGCCGAAACTCTCGTCTGCATTTGGTGAAGACCCGAAGGGCAAGGATATGGTCAATCATTCACCTCTTTGGTTTAAACTTTAAAGCCTGACTGCTCTGGACGCTGGTGCTCAAGCAGATGGTGGTGAATCCTATCAAGAATTATCCGAGCAAAGACCTTGCCCGGCACTGAGAGCAGCGTCACCCCTCGGTAGTTGTTGCAATCTTGGCGATCACCTTTCCCTTTCCAGAGAGGGACAACAAGGCCCCTGTTCCTGTCAGTTGGGATGATACCTGTGTTCCAGGTAGAGCACAGAACTGCATGCAATGACATGAATACAGCATTTCCACCAGCCTTGAGAAGTTCAGCACGAATGCCACAGATCCCAGCAGCTTAACCTCATTTCAACCGGTTCACTGCAGCCTGTGTTTCCACAAACAAAGTTGGATCACAGTTGATTGAGGGGTCAGCAGTAGGTATAGTCACACCCCTGACATCCAACTCAACAACTTGTGCATCAACCTGGTACAGCCACTCAAAGTAACCGATGCCGCGGGCTGTCATGGCAGTTTTGGCCACCTTAAGACAGAAGAACCGTGAGTTCAGTTTAAGCTGTGTATGCAGTCGCAAATACAAGACAAAACTCGTGCACAAGGAAGTTAGCTTGGAGCAGTATCACAAGCAAAACTTAAACTTTACATGGGGTATAGCGCATATTTATACATACATACATATATATATATATATATATATATATATATATATATATATATATATATATATATATATATATATATATACATATATGTGATCTCACCAGGGCGTGTTTAACACTTCAAAGGAAATTGACTGAACAAAGAGGGGCCTTTGGAGAAACAACAGATGGAACTTTATCAGGTTTAAAATCACAAATACAGGATTAAAGTCGGTCTGTTGTCGGAGCTTGCTCCAGATTGCTCCAGTGAGTGGAGGAAAGAAGATGTGATTTCTTGCTGGCCATCTGGCAAGAGATAAGGTTTTAAAATGTCTTTTACTAAGGAATGCACTATGCCTCCCTACAAGCTTTCCCAGTTTCTATTTATTAAATTCTTTCTCAATGCACTAACTAAAGCTAATTGTCATTTTACCTCATTATAAATTCAATTAGTAATTCAGTTTCCTACAGGGCCTTCACTTCGGACTCCTCTGTCAAGAGCCCACCACCCTCCACTCAAACTGAAGTACACCGAGGGATGGGCTTGGAGGAACGCAATGCATGAATTCCCCTGTAAGCAGGATGAGAATCACTTGACCACAGGTGATGCTCTACCCATAACAGATTAAGTGAAGGAACTTAGTGCTATTCTGGTGAGTTCCAGACCCATGGGGACCAACACATGTCTCATAACCATACCTATCAGTTCCAGTCAATGCATTGAAATTCCCCAAGACGAGAAGAGTATCTCACCTGGGGCACTGATCAACCACAGACTGGAGCGTGGCATAGAATACGTCCTTCATGATGAGATCAATTGCCTCAATCGGGGCATTTCCAGAGAGCAGGAAATGACACCCAAGGAGTGACGAATCCTTAGTTTCATAATACGCTCGTTGATCGGTGTTACCTCAATTATCATTGGAGTCAGCTTATTGGACACAACTACAGCTACAGCATGGTAGCTATCAGAGCGACCAGACCATTAGTAGTTTTAACCACCTACCATGATCTTGCCTGTGTCCGATCTCTGATCATCAAATGCTTGAGCTCAGATGATAACAGAGACAGATGATCATCCTCTCTTAGGAATCGGACATTCCAGGCACCCACCTGAAGGGACCGCCTCAGGTTAATCCAAGGAGACCGCTGTCTGGTGGATGATACCTCAGCACCATCCTGACACACACTACTGCAATGTGACCCGGGAAGGTTACCCCATAGTTTTCTTCCGATCATCAAAGAATGGGGTCCTGAAGGCTTTGCCCGAATCCTGTCATCCAGTGACCTCGCCTGCGGTGGGCATCTGCACAGGAGGTACCTCCACATCGTGGGTTTTCAAATTTCTTTGCGTTTTTCTTGTGTTTTGCGGAGTGAAGGGTTTTACAGCCTGCTCCAGGCTGATGCACAAGCTATGAAGGGTTTGAAGGGTCCTGCCACCAACTTCTTTTAAAAAAGTAAGCCAACTGCAAGAGGACATCCACAGACACATTTTGGCACTAGATATGGATGACCGTTGGCATACAAGGAGCTCCTCCGCCCTTTGACAGGTTTTGTTTTTAATTCTGCTGGGTGTCCATATCATACACCCTCCTCACCAAGAAAGCTGGTGGGGGAGATGGTTTAGCCAACGACAACCCAACCATGAAACAGGTTCGTACAGGTTTACATGGTACCTGCAGCAAGTCACAGATCTAATCTGGCCTGACCTGCCAATAGAACAACAAATAAACTTGCAAATCTTCGTTTTGCAATTAACAGACAGATAGACAGACAGATAGTGACAGACAGACCAGTAACAAACAAAATAAGTGCAATATATATATATATATATATATATATATATATATATATATATATATATATATATATATATATATATATATATATATATATATATATATATATATATATATATATATATATATATATATATTATATTATATATATATAATATATATATATATATATAAGTAATATTTATAAATATAAATATATATAAAAAATCAAATAAAAAATATATGCTGTACAGTGTATGTGTGTATCCTTCATTACTACATATATATATATATATATATATATATATATATATATATATATATATATGTAGTATATAATACACTTTATTGATAAACAGAGAGAGGGGCAATGTTGATTATTACTAATACCTATCAGATGACGTTAGCATATGAGAGAACCATTGTACATCATCATTCAGCTGTTACTCCTAAGGCAGTGCAAAATGACAAGATAATATAGTTTTTGACATAAAAGTCTGCATTACATATTGTTTGAGATACCCTGTATGTCCATACACACACAAAAGAACTAAAAACAAGCTCTATTCCATGCACATTTATGTTTGCATTTTCAAAAAATTCTTGATTTTTGCTTCAGTTACATTTGAATAAAATTTTCTCTTAAAGACTGGATAGTGTTCTGGTAATGAGATGGCTTTGGAACTCAGGCATGTTTTAGCGAAATGACTTTAGCCTCTCCCCATTATGTGTGAAGTTATTTTTCCCTGATACTGAATCGGCAATCAAATCATGTCGAGATACCTACTCATTCTGCGTTTTCCTGATCTTCCAGCAGATGTCGCCAATGCAGGACATTTCCCTCAAGCAGGCAATCGGCCGCGGAAGATTTGGAGAAGTCTTCTACGGTGAATGGCATGGCCGGAAAGTCGCAGTGAAAGTTTTCCAGGGGCACAGTATTGTGAGCTATGACTGGGAACTTTCCATCTACAAAATTCGTCTGATGATCCATCCAAACATTGTCGGTAATGATAATAATAATAATAATAATAATAATAATAATAATAATAAAAATAACAAGCTGGTAGGCGACAT